>NC_133619.1:190367613-190680828 GCF_048593235.1 Sminthopsis crassicaudata
CACATTTGAACACTGGTCTTCTTGTGCCAGGTCCAGAGCTCTATCCATTTTGTACATTATAATCATAATAAATAGTTTCTAAATAGGAAGATTTAGGCCATCATCACTTTAGAATTAGGAGTTATCTGAGAGACCATCTAATCCTATTAAAAGCAAAATTCTTTTTCTAGTATTTGCTAGATAGCTATGCATCCTTTGCTGAAATACAGGAGAGTAATATAAATAGCAACTGTTTTCAATTTTTGGCCAGAAACTCTAAGGGTCTTCCCCTCCCAGATTGACTTTATTTTTTGTCTAGGTAAAAGAGACCTTTCTTTTCTTCAATTCTTACCTAGTCTTAATTATTGAATGGATGTTGCCTAAGTCAAAGTGAGACCTGTGAAAGACCTTACCTTAAAAAGGCCAAGAAGTCTCTCAGCTTGGGGCCATCTCTAGTTGTTCTGATCTATATTTTGCCACTGGTCCCAGATAACTCCTGAGGTGAGAGTGAGGCTGGTGTCTTTGCATAGCCTACCTTCATTTAAATCCAATTAACTTACAAGTCATGATATCACCTTCCTGATGCCAGGGTCCTTTTTGAGAATAAAGGACAAACAACAACAATAACAACAGCAACATTATTAAACATGTTCTTCACTAGTCAGCCTTTACAATTCAATAACTTGGTTTATGTTAAAAGAGGTATTGTGTAGTATATATTTGTTTATTTTTGAGGCCCTGTGACACACTGGTCCTAGTTTTTTCCCCATTTCAGCAAAAAAAACAAAAAAACAAAAAAAACAAAAACAAACAAAAAAAAAGTGCATTCCTTCTTTCACTTGATAGTTTAAGTATTAGGAAACAACTATTTTATTTTTATATCTTCAAATTTCTGTTTCTCATCCCCAAATAGCTGTGATTAACCCAGATTGTCATTCAAATATTTTTCCCTCTCCTAGCTAGTTCTAGGATGCAGCCCTTAAAATTTGGCACTTTGCCAAGTGTGATGAGGTAAACTTGTAATCCTACCTATCTGAAAAAACTGAGACTGCCACATCTTTTGAGATTGCAAATTCTAAATTTTGATGTGTTATGCCAATTAGATATTCAGATTTTAATCTGATACTAGAATGGTGAGCCTTGAGAAGTTAAAAGCTATAGGGTGTAATGTTCTTGAATTGTGAGGATCTGTCTGCTCAATTATAATCCTTCTCTAGGAGGAGATCTGTAAAATCTTTTCCTCTGTGTGCAGGTTTCTTGGGAGCTCTGAATCTCCTCCAGCCTTTCTCAAATCAGACTGGTCTCCTTTCAGCCTGCCTGGCGTCAAAACTCTATCCCAGAATCGATTCTCTCAGACCCACTGCTGCCCTTCTTTTATCCTCTCAGAGAATGGGCGTGTAAGGACACAACGGGGTTTGGAGAAATACTTCCACCAATGAACTGGCTCCTCTTAGAATTCCTAAGGTGTAAATTCCCTTTAAAGGCCCGAACCAAAGGTCTGAGCCAGAGAACTGTCAAGTCAACCTGAGTTCTCACCTTGTAATTGTCCAGACAACCTGAGTTCACCTTGTCACTGTCCAGACAACCTGAGTTCTCACCTTGTCACTGTCCAGACAACCTGAGTTCTCACCTGGTAATCCTAACAATAGAGAACCACAGATAATGGGGAACCCTGGGCGAGGTATAAGATCCTTTAGTCCAGTAATGAACTCTTAGAAGAGTTTGGTTTGGCTCCCCATCCCCTTAAGGGCATCTCAGCTTTCCTGAGAAGTGAGGGGATGTGACAATCTATATTGTATTTGAAGTAGCGTTTTGCTGATGTGGCAAGGAAACATCTACACATGATAGCAAATCATTTATGTGGTCTGCATGCACGGTATCCTATAGTTATGTAAGTGTATTACATAAGTATAGGGTATATAAGGCTGAGGATTTTTTTTAATAAACAGACTCCTGCTTGATTATCTTCGTGAATTCCATACTGAAGAACTCCCTTGAGCAGGTCTAGACAAAAAGTTACCAGGTTACCTATATCAGGGGTAAACCCACTGAGATAGGAAATAGAGCAAGTCAAAATAGTGATTAGGCCAATGATAAGTCTCTGTATTTCCAGCTTTTACAACAGAGGGAGACTTAAGTCTTATTAAAACAAAACAACAAAATCTAACTAACTAACCAAATATTGTCCCTTACAATTAAAAATAGTATTCTAGGTATAATGTGGCCAGGGTAAAATACATTGTCATTGAGAAAAGCAGCCTTGAATAATTTAAATATCATTAGGCCACGCATTTTGGATTCCTTCACAGGCTAATTATACACTTTCAAAGACTAATTCTTTTTGTACAGCAAAATAATTGTTTGGACATGTATACATATATTGTATTTAATTTATACTTTAACGTATTTAACATGTATTGGTCAACCTGCCCTCTTGGGGGAGGGGAAGGAGGGGAAAAATTGAACAAAAGGTTTGACAATTGTCAATGTTGTAAAATTACCCATGCATATATCTGGTAAATAAAAACTATTAAAATATTTTAAAAAATAAATGTCATTAGGCCAGCAATCATAACAAATTTAAGTCAAAAATCTATCACTTAGAACTTGATTCCTTGTGCAAGTCATTTAAATTTTCTGAGCCTTACTTTCATCACCTATAAAATGAAGAAAATTATACCTGCTGTGTTAACATTATAGGCTTGTATGAGGATAAAATGATGTAATAATAATAATAATAGCTGATATTGTAACATTTTTTATGCAATTATCTAGTTTTTTTCATAATAACTTCATGAGGTAGGTAGTACTGGTATCATTATCCTATTTTTACAAAGTAAGAACTACAGTCTAGAAAGGTTAAGTGTATTGCTTCATGGGAACCCAGTTGATAAAAAGGCAAGATTCAAATCCAAGTCCGTTTTGATTCTATTCATGGAATCATGCTGTTTCTGTAAATAAATATATTTTGAAAACACTGTCTGTAGATGAAAGGTATTTTATTATTAATCTTGAGACCATACTTCTATTAATTTAACTTAAATTTACATTATATATTTTTATACCTCTAATGTCATTTGCTTATATTGAACCTGTCTTTAACTAGTTTTGTGCATTTTCTACATGAACTGTTTTGAAGATTGTCCTTTACTGATCTGTTACTTTTGAAGGGAATTCTTTAACATAAATTTCATAATATATATAATTCATAAATAAATTTCACCTCACTATTATAAGCCTAATATTCCAAATTATAACAGTGATTATTGAAAGAATGACAACAAGGGCAGCTAAGTGGCACAGTAGATAGAGCACCAGCCCTGAATTCAGGAGGACCCGAGTTCAAATCTGGTCTCAGACACTTAACACTTCCTAGCTGTGTGACCCTGGGCAAGTCACTTAACCCCAGCCTCAGTGAAAAAAAAAAAAAAAAAAAAGAATAAAGTTATACAGATAATGGAAAAAATGTTGATCAAACATTTGGAAAAAACATTTGGATATTGACACTAATGGTGGTGTGTAGAGGGCTGGAACTCTGAAAAGGTGTACTTGAATCTAAGACAACAGAGCACTTAAGACTAATTACCTACTAAATGGTTCTATAAGCATATATTTAGATGATATGATAATGAGAGCTCTCCTCACAATTGGCGGTGCTTGCTGAATGTGTGGTGGTGAAATAATCGTAGGCAAGGATTAGAGGGTGGAGGGAGAGAGATCCGAAGAATCTCTCTGCCATAGCACACTGAGGAGAGAAGACTTCAGGCTCCAAATCTGAGAATCCAGGATTCATCTTTAATGAGCCGAGTGGCAGCTTGCCTGCCTCCTTCACTTCTTCTCCTAAAGACCAAAGACTTTGACTGATCCTGACTCTGACTGATCCTGAGGCTCTCCAGAGACCTAGCCCAGATATTATATATTAGCGACAACATGGACTAAAGACCTGCATGAAGCTCAATTGTAATTTCAGTGAAGCAATTACATCTGTGATCTGGAAATAGGGTGAGTATTAAAGTAGAAAAGCAGGAAATTTTCTTAAGGGCTAAACTAGCAACTTTCATTTTCTAGCTGAAATGGGGCAGATATTAGGAAAAGTCTCCCCCACCCCCACTCCCACCCTGGGAGGGAGGTCTATAGAAAGCATACTTAGATTAATAAAGAGACAAAGTTTGCTTGTAACTTGGGAGCAGATAGATTAGTGGACTCTTAGAAATATTAGAATGCACGAACCCTTGGTTCTCCAAGGAAGAAGAATTAGAGGCAGATAAATGGAAACTAGTAGGAAAGCAATTAATTGAATATTACAATAATAATGGCCCCGATTCAATTTCTAAGGAAATATTCTATATATACAACATAATACAATTGGCCTTAAAAAATACAATTGGTTTTTTAAAAAAAGAAAACTTTTAAGGAGAACAGCCAGACAAGGAATCATGAGGAGAAAGAGGAAGAGAAGGGGGATGGTACTGACAAAATAGCCGAAAGACATGAAGAGTTAAGTGAACTTAAAGGGTGTGGTGATTCTCACTCTCACAGCTCAGCTTCACCTCTGCCTACACTCCAGCAGGATCTTGATGCTTCCCCATCAATTTCACTTTCATGGGTGGAGAGAGGAGGAGGAGCAGGATTAGGAAGGGCAGTGATATCACCAGCGCTGCCCCCACAGCAACTGCCCTATATTATTACCTGTTCTTTAACTCCAGACAAAACAAGAATTGATGAGTCTGTGAAAATTTAACTTGGCATAATGATGGTGTGTGATATGTTGAGAACTTCTATCATAGTCATCTATGATTCATTTGAGCAAATATTCATTGTATATTCTGCAACAGATATGGTGGCAAGACAAGAAAAATGCCATTTTTATCAATGCCTTTATGTAGGTACAATTATTAAGGATAATGACATATCAAACATAGAAAAATATCTTGGTGATTTCAATCTTATTTTATGGATAAAAAAGTTGAGTTGAAAAGAAGTCAGATAGTTTGTCTTGGTCACAGAGATTTGCAGAAATGGTAGAACCAAGAACACAAGTTTCTTTCTTCTCTTTCTGCCACAATATATCTTCATTCTCACTAAGATATATAAAATATAAATAAATATATGCATAATTACAGAAATTATGCATATAATTTTATTTAATAATACATAGCATTACCTAATATAAATATATAATTCAATGTCTAATGTGAAAGTTCTCTAAAAGTTATATACATACATTTCTATTTTATTTCAAGGGAGGAAAATCCCTTGTCAGCTGGGAGATGAGGGAGCATTTTATGTGAAAGAGGCTTTTGGTACTTGATGACTGGGTAGGATTTAGAGAGCCAAGTTAATAATTAAGTGCCAAAACAGGATTACCAGCATGGAATAAGCAGAATGATAGGACAAGTGAAGAACAGTTAGTTTGGTAAACGATTATTGGATCCTTACAAGCAAGGGCAGGGGAAATGCATTAAGGACATGCTAAAGCACCACATCAAAGTATGGAGGGAGTCTAGTTGTAGATGGTCTGAAGGGAAGAAAGCAGCTGGTTTATGCTGGTGAAGTGTAACAATCAGACATGGGATGGCTCATTTAGATCAAAGGCATTAGGAAACCTGTGAAGCAAAAAGCTAGATATCCCAAATAGCAACAAGCCCCCTATAGGGTCTCTGTCGCCATAGAACATAGGATGCTATTTAGACAAGCTCAACATGAAGTCCCTACTGGTCCTTTATCACTCCTCACATCTTTCCAACTGACTAATAACACAAAAGCATTTCTGAAGCCAATGGAGTTCTAAAATTCAATAAAAGGTCCATCAAATTATTTGAAATCATAACAATATAAATATAATAGCAAAATACAACTCTGCACTTGTTTTGACTATTAGAAGTTAGATAGGTACTTTAATGATCTCTTCCTAAGGTAACTCTGTGTGTAGTTCAGAAGTTGTTAAAGATGTTGATTACATGGACTTGACTTCCTGGTAGAACAATTAAGGGAAAGGTTGGGCTAGAGGAATAAAGAGATTTCAGAATATGTCATTCAGTCATTACTTAGTTTGAATTAATTTAATCACTCAACACCTGAGATGGGTATTATTCAAAAAATAATGAGGAGGTGAAGAAGTAGAAGTAAATTTGGGAAAAGAGGACTGATGGGATGAGAGAGTAGAGGTGGGTACTAAGGAAACTTTATGATTAGAAATAGGCATCATAATTTGTTGATGCCTGAACTAAGGTATCATGACTAATTTGTAAAGTTGCAAATCTCAAACCAATCCATTACATTCTAATCTAGGAGTAGGGGAGGAGCATTTGGAAGTCATTTTTATGTGAATGAAAATTGTCTGCTATTTCATTGTTTACTAAAGAAAATATGATTTTATATCCTCTGAATGTCTTTATATACAAATATACATATATACACAAATGTGAATATGTTTTTGTTTGTATATATGTATGTATACATTACACATGCTCTGGAGTGACCCTCTCAACCTTCATTTGTACTCAGTGATCAAGTAGAATGTTTTGAGGCAACTACCTCTCTTTGGGGCTTTCAGTTGAATTCTGAGCAGCTGTGGGTATGTTTCTAAAGTCTCTGCCAATAAGTATTTCCCTTTCCATTATTGGTTGACTAATTAGTCAACCAAACTTAGCTTTTAGAGAAGGGCTTTTGCTAACATCCACCCAAAAATCTGTGACACACTTTTCCTTCAGTACATACAGAATACTGAGTAAAATGGGCTTACACTAAGAGAGTACCATCCTCAAAAATTAACTCATAGCTCCTGGCAGTAGGAAGAGGTTTTCTCCTCTTAGAGGGAATATTCATAAAGTGTCCCTTGGAAGTGGCACACTTTATAGTTGTGTGAAGATTGTGGAAGGCATCTTTCCTCAGGGTATCTAGTTTATTGTGTTGAGCACTGAGGAGTGCTGCTGTTTTATAGGAACATTACTAGGATGCAAATGAGAAAACTCAACTTCTCCAACTTTCTAAAGTTCTAAAGATCATCCTTTGGTCAAAGTAAAGAGAAGAGTTCAAAATCAAACTAAGATAGAATTGGGACTCTTCTTCTCACATTATTTATTCTCATGGACTTAACTGTAATAGCTTCTACAATTATGCTTTCAGAAACTCCAATATTTAATTCCAAATTAGTCTGCTGATATTATATAAGTCCCATAGGACATGGCCAAGGCTCAACCTATCTGAATTTACCTTCTGTATTACCTATGAATGGGACTGATTGGATGAAGTATTTCTCAGAATTGAATCACATGATCCCTGTTTCCAGGACTGGGATCTTGGGGAGTTCATTTGATCTCTGGAGGGATGAACTTTGAACCCTGAGATACAGGAAGTTGTAGGAAGTGACATGACCTGTGGGAGGCAGCCAATATTGGTGACCACTGGTCACCTCCTTTTAATCTATCCAATGAGAAGGCTCAAGTCTTTTGCTTTTAAACCCTAGACAAGCCGGAAGCTGGCCAGATTCCAGGAGACATGGCAGAATTGGGATGGCCCCCAGTTGTGTCTGAGCCTTTCCCTGCAGGGATTAAATAAATGCTTTCTCTTTGTACTTGATGAAGTCTCTAATTAGTTAATTGGGAAGGGGATCATGCAATAGTCCTGTCCCACACACCGAGGTGAAAGACCTTTGCCTGAGTGAATAGAGAGATCTTTATCTAGTAAAGGTAATTATCAGATTGAATAACTCTATAGAGCAATATTCACCTAAAGTCTTCTTAGAGGGAGATTATAGGTAAAGCTAGCAGGAGATAAGTGGATAAAAAATTAGATTTGGAATTGGCAAGAATTGATGAGAGTTCAAATCTGCTACAGATACTAACTGGGTGAATTTGGAAAAGTAGGCTAATCTTCAATCTTAATTGTAAAAAGGGGATGATAATAGCACCTACCTCTAAGGTTTATTGTAAAGGATCAAGTGGAACATATGGAAAGCAATTTGTAAAACTTAAAGCACTATGTAAATGCTAACTACTATTATTAAGTATTTTAAGTAAGGCAAGATGACTGGATCAATACCTCCATTAATACCTCTCTTTCTGAACATAGTTCCACAAGTATTATTATTTATATTACAGAAGAGATTAAGTTGAAAGAGATTAAGTATTTTATCCATGCTCACAAAGATACTAAGTAGTAAGTTTTACAAATCTTTATCAGAGCTTCCTGATTTTGGGGCAGGATTTCATCAATGATGTTCTCCCCCCCCCCCCCCATACTCCAAAAGTAATGCCTTTCATAAGTACAGGCAAAATGCTTAGCAAAAGAATATGACAGAACTAATTTGGGAAGTCTCCTTAATGGTCATCTAGTCCAATCTCATTTTTAGATGAAGTAAATGAGGTAAAGGGTGGATGAGCTTCAGTTTTTCTCCAGAACATGCAAGTAGCAGAATTAAATTTTGTATTTAGAGCATCTGACACCAATTTTAGTGTTTTTGTTTTTATTTTTTCTTTTCTTTTTTTTTCCCTGAGGCAATTGGGGTTATTAAGTGACTTGCCCAGGATCACACAGCCAGGAAGTGTTAAGTGTCTGAAGCCAGATTTGAACTCAGGTCCTCCTGATTTTAGGAGGGATGCTCTATCTACTACATCAACCAGCTGCCCCAGTGTTTTTGTTTTTAAACTAAACTGTAGGTTGATCGAACTCTGTGTGAAATTTTGAACACAGCTTTTTTTCAAACCTGAGTTAATAATAATTTCTAGGCAATGAAGACCTATTTTAATCTAATTTTTTTTTTATCAATATAATTATATTAATCACCAGAGGGCACTAAGGGAAACCTTATTACTCTCTTCCTTTCAAATGGAGTTGATTTTTTTTTTTTAAGAAGATACATGAATACTATTTACCAAAGGTCTAATTGTTGCAGTCATTCTAAGTTTGAAACAGACATTAAAGCGTTTTTGAATAAAACAGCTGAAATGGAAGAAGAGATTAGAAAATGCAGCTTTTTAAATATGAATGGAAATGTTTTGTAAAAGAATACTATAGTTCCATGCATTATTCGAATTATTTTCACGTACATTCCTTCATGTCAATTTTTCAACATCATGAAACTTCTGAGCTCATGTTTGTCTTATTGGCCATAGCCAAACACATTATACTTTGACCCTGACTTTGTGATATCATTTTGGTCCTCTTTGAAAATGAAGGACAATAATGTGGTGAAGAATCAGGAGAGGTATAATCAACATGTACCAGCTGTATGAGCATGGCAAAATTATATATCAGTTTCTTCATCTGTAAGATGGGCAGGCACTGATCTCAACTTCTTTCCCATGTTTAATAATAAAGTCAGAAAATTACCTCTACCCATAAAAATTGTCACCTTTTTAATATTGTATGTGCTTAGTGAATTGCCTAGAGCCCTGAGAAGTTAAGTGCATTAATGGTTCAGGATCACATAATCATATGATTATGTGAATAAGCCAGATTCTCCTTTCTTCAAGGTCATCTTTCTCTCTCTGCTATGATGCTTTGTAATCTATTTCTTAATGTGTAAAATAAAGAGAATAATACTCATAATAACTATCTTATTTGGTTGTTGTAGAGATCAGATGAATTAATTTTTAAAACACTTTACAAATGAATAGGATAAAATATTTTTTAGATTTATATGCAAAACATTGCACTAGACATTAAAGAAAGAGAGGCAAAAATCAGTCTTCGCCTAAAAGAAATTATATTTTATTGAAGGTTTACAGTCCATACCTTAGATGAGTAAATACAAGATAATATAAAGAGGGAGAGAGTATCAACAAGTGTGGGTTAGAGTCAAGAGGTCAATCAGGAAAGGGTTCATGGAGGAAATGAGCTGAGACTTTAAGGACAATAAAGAATCATCCTAAATTTTAATGAAGGATGACATTTTTGGCATGCACAAAGCAGGATACTCAATGTTGACCTTGGGGGACAGCTAATAACCCTATTTGCTTGGAAGATAGATTATATAAAGGTATAAATAAGAAATGAGTCTGGAAAGAAGGTAAATTGTTGCCAGATTGTGAAGGTTTTTAAATGCCACAATGAGGAATGGCTTTTATCCTAGAGAGGCAAGAAAGGAGTGACATGATCAGACTTGAGCAGTAGGAAGATTATTTTGACAGCATTGAGGGGGATGGAGGGAATTCTCACACTGTTGAAATTACACATCTTTCAATATTAAGATGGAGAATGACTTGGAGAATGTGAAGACTAGAAGTATGGAGATCAATTAGCAATGGAGGTTTTATCTAGGATAGTGGATGAGGAGATGGAAGAAGAGATTAGATGAGAAAGATGGCATGGGAGTAAGATCAACCAGATCTGGCAAGTGATTGTAAGGAGTGAAGGGGATGAAAGAATCATATAATTCTAAGAATATGAACTTAGTTCATTTCATGTCTGATGATGACAACATAAAAAATAGAGGGAGAGAAGTGAAAGAAAGATGAGATATGTGGATAGAGAGATGTGGAAATGGAGAGATGGTTTTATACGGGAAGATGATGAGTTCAATTTTATACATGTTGAGTTATCACAGTATGAGAGTATCACAATATCACAAAATTGGTTTAGACTTGGGCATTTCAGAGACCATCTACCCTCAACTCCTTAATTTTACATATGAGGAAGTTGAGACCCAGAGCAATAAGTATTAAATAGGAGAGCTAAGATTCCTCCTGGGTTCTCTAGCTACATATATTCACTAAAGTAGTTGGTCATGCAGAACTAAAAGTAAGCAAGTGATGGTAAGTAAATGTAAGGGGACTGATGAGATCACCAAGAGATGGAACAGAGAGAATAAAAGGCCCAAGACAGAACTCTGAGACAACTGTGATTATAGTTCTTGGGATAAAAGATTTATATCCAGAAGGATCCTTAGAGGTTATCTAGCCTAATCCCTTTGTTTTAAAGGTGAAAAACTGAAATCAATAAAAGTCAGGTGATTTCAGGCATCTTGGTGAATGTCTGGAGTGAGATCTGGATCCAATATCTCCTGATTTCAAGTTTAGTACTTTATCTGCCCAGATCTTTTCGAAATGAATGATAACTCAGGAAAGGAGATTGATTAGATTAGGTTAGACAGGTAGTAGGAGAATTGGGAGACAACAAAGAATTAGGAGGCCAAAGATATTCAGGAAAAGAGAGACAGACAGACAGAGAAACACAGAAAGAGAGACACACACAGAGAGAAACACACACACACACACACACACACACACACACACACACACAGTGACAGAGAGGCAGAGAGACAGAGAGACAGAGAGAGATAGAAATAGAGAGAGAGTGACTTGCCATTTGCCAGAAGAAAGCAGGGTAAATCTTGAAAGGGAGTTGGTACCCTAAAAGAGTTAGCTATAAGGAGAAGTGAGGTTGGGAAGCATAGTAGCATGAGGAAATGCATGGAGTGGGGAAAGAGGAAAGGGAAATCTATCAACTTGGAAAGATGAAGATTTAACTCTCTCTTCCTCCACTGGATATGGCTACTTCTTACAGGTGTGTGTGTGTATATGGGGGGGCAGGCTTCATACATTGGAGCTCACTCCCCCGCCCCCTTTTTTTTTTGCTGGTTTAATGGAATTACTTTTGATGGCTTTTATTGTTTGGAGGAGTGGCTTTCATTTACATGGTGTTAGTAACTGACTTTTTATTTGTATATATTTTTATTTTTTCAAGTCTATGGCTGTTTTAAGGCAAGGACATTTTGATGCTGTATCCCAAAGATTCTACTGCTTTGCAATGCAAGGAATTTTTAAAAGAGGCTTAATAAAATTGCAAAGTCTCTGAAATGATTAATTTATCAAGGTCTCTATCTATCTTCAGCAAATTATTTAATATTTATTTAAGTACCTAATGGTCTCCTTGTTTAATGAATATGATAACAAATATGATCTATAACTTTCTTGAAGTACCTACAACAGGATTTTAACCTGATATCCCTGCACTCGTTTTGACTAGATTTTACCCAAGAGGAGTTTGTAAGATTATTTGTTTTTATACAGACCTGGAGCCCCTGATTAGTGAAACTTGCTATTGAGATGAAATTGTTACTTCATGATTGTTTGTCAGGGTTTTCTCCTGTCATATTTATGCTCCCAAGCCTGGAGAACCAATTTGGATAGTATAAACATGCCCCTATTTTTCTTCTTATAGAAAATTTATATGATCAGAGCAAATGGTCAATAGAAGCACTTAGCACAATTCAATTATGTAATACCTTGCTATTTTCAATCTGTCTATGCATAGTCATTATATCCTAAATAATTAGGTGAATGAGTATTTGGCCTAGTCATGTATTAATTACTAGATATTTGTGTCCATAGGTAATTAGGTCCTTAAAGGTTTCTAAAATAAGTAAGAATAATTGACGGAATTGTCTGTGAGACCTAACTGCTATTTTATGGTTTATTGAGACTACAGCTGATACATCTTTAACATTTGCTTTTATTGTGTGTCTTGTGACATGGACATGTTTCCTTACATGAAAAGTTGCTGGCCATTTTATATTAGCCTCTCTACATTTTTTAGCAGTCCCTGTGGTTATTCTAACCTCTATTGTTAGATGTGTTTTTATTCTAGATTCAGTGATAGCTGTAATGGTCAGCTTCAGGGACCTGGATCAATACATCAATGCTTCAATCTGCTCCAGCATACCATCTCCCCAAAATGGGATCCTGGAGGATAATTCAGCTCTATGCCCATTCTTAGCAGGAAGTAGTTTCAAAAGATGAGACCTATCCCCAAAAGGACTTTGGGTCCCATTGAATTGCGGGGGAACTGGAACTGGTTGGTCACTGAACACCAAATTCTGAGTCGGTCTCCTGATATAATGTGTTTGGGACTTAGGATGGGAAACATTGGGTTAAGATTTGGGTAAATGTTACTGAAAAAGGGTTCGCTACTAACAATTCAGTTTAATGTTTGTCAAATTAGCCCTAATTTATACAATTAACTTTAGTTACACAGGGAAAGAGAACAACAAAGCTGCTTTTGTGAAACATTTATTTAAGTAAAATATGTAAGTGGAGATATACTAGACATATACATATTTGTATATGTCAAATAATATTTTGAATTGTAATTGTATCTCTCCTGGTTGCAAGCTAATGAAACCCCTATAGGTAAGGTACTTTGGCCAGATTACAAAAGTTGTTTTTTTTTTTTTTTTTAATAGCTTATCATTGAATCTTTCTTCAGTTCTAACTAACTTTAAATGAAACTCATTTACGTGTAGTTACTAACTTTTAGAAATAACCTTTTTCAGATATGAAATTACGGTGTTTCTCCACATGTAAAATATGCATTATATGTCATAGTTTTCCTTTTAAGCTGAGTAAAGAAAATTAAATTTCAGATATAGAAAAACATGAGGCTGAAATAAAGATTTCAAAGAAGAGGTTTGGGGCAAGGACCAGAAAATATTCCATCATTAAATTTTGGTTTTGTGTAGCTTCCATCTTATATTAACTTAGATATAGCATAGAAGGATGTATAATATCTTAGGAGCATAGTCTAAAACCAGTTTGAGAGTCAAGTAAGACTATCTGAATAGAAAACTCATATTTTTGGTTTTCCAGATATTGCAGATACATTCTGTAGTCTGATGTTTTATAGATTTAATGTTAGAGCAGGGTCAGACTACCAGACACGTCAGGGAGTCCTTGGAAGGAATGGAGTTAGAAACAGCAACAGCAATGGTCTATTGAAGATTTGTGCATCTCATGACCTTCTCATCACTGTCACCATATTTCACTTACCTTAATATAATGTCATGGATGCAACCTCATAGCAAACATTAGCATTTAATAAACTCTATGATTGTAGGAAGAAGAGACAGATGGGATATGAGAGGGATAAAGGTAATGTGTGGTAAAATGAATATTTGCATTCCACAGCAGCTACAGCCCCAAGGCAAAATGACTGCCAGAAAAAGTAATGCCAATAGATTAGAGCACTTCTCTGTGAAGAAACAGTTTGTTGCTAATTTAATTCTTTCTTTCTTTCTTTCTTTCTTTCTTTCTTTCTTTCTTTCTTTCTTTCTTTCTTTCTTTCTTTCTTTCTTTCTTTCTTTCTTTCTTTCTTTCTTTCTTTCTTTCTTTCTTTCTTTCTTTCCTTTCTTTCTTTTCTTCCTTTATTTATTTTTGAGGCTGGGGTTTAGTGACTTGCCCAGGGTTACACAGCTGGAAGTGTTAAGTGTCTGAGACCAGATTTGAACTCAGGTCCTCCTGAATTCAAGGCTGGTGCTCTATCCACGGTGCCACCTAGCTGCCCCATTTGTTGCTAATTTAAAGGGAAAAATAAGCCAACACAGAGTTGTAGTGTGTGGAGCAGAAAAAGAGTGGACAGCTTTCAGAGATTTGATGGATTTGCTAATCTGGGTCAGAACACTCAAGAAACATCAAGATGAAAATGATGGGGAAATTCAGAAGCTGCTAAATGAAAAGTGAGAATTCCATAGGGTGTACCAGCAGAAGAAGGTAACATCTCTAAGAAGGCAACATTCAATTCCATCAAAAGTAAAGTACAAGCAAAACTTAAGAGACATGCAGGATTATTGGCTCAGTAAAAAAGGTAGATGAAATTCAGTTTTATGCTGATAGTAAGAAGCCAAAGCACTTTTATCAATCACTGAAGGCTATCTATGGGTCAAAACCTATGGTGCATCTTAATTAATTAGTGATGATGGAGTCACATTGATTAGTAATTAGATCATGATTCTAGAGAGATGGTCTCAACATTTCCATAGTATTCTCAACAGAGCATCATCATTCAATGCTGAAGCCATTGACAATTTACCTCAAGTTGAAAACAGTTACTTTCTAGCTGAAACTCAAACTAAAGAAGAAGTTTTGAATGCCATTAGGCTACTTTCATGTGGCAAAGTCCCTGGTGCTGATTCTATTGCAGCTGAGATTTACAAGGTGTGGGGTCCCCTGCTCACACAAAAGCTGACTGAAATTTTCTAGATTACATTGTAAGAAAAGGTTCAAGGATACCTCTGTTGTCCCTCTCTATTGTTCTGTGACAACCACAGAAAGTTCTCTTTCTTAGTCACTGTTGGTAAAATTCTTTCCTGAGTCTTTCTTAATAGATTGATCCTATATTTAGAAGGTTACCTAGTTGAGAGTCTGTGTGACTTCAGACGGGGCTGAGGAACAGTCAATATAGTATTTGCTGTCTGACAACCCAAGAAAAATGCCAGGCACAGAACAAAGGTCTATATAAAATATTTGTAGGTCTGACCAATGCTTTTAATACTGTCAGTCACAAGGAAAATTATGTCAAAATTTGGTTGCCTAGAGAAGTTTATCAGTATAGTGTGTCAATTTAATGATGGTATGCTTGCCTGGATTCTGGACAATGGACAACATTCTTGAGCTTTTCCAGTCACCAGTAGAGTGATACAAGGCTGTGTTATTGCTTCCATGCTTTTTAGCATGATGTTTTCAGCCAAGATGTCAAATGCTATCAACGAGGACAAATAGCATTAAAGTCAGCTACTCCATTGATAATAAATTCTTCAACTTGAAAAGGTAACAAACCAAAAGTAAATTGGAGAGAGTGTTGATATGATTTTTTGCTTGCAGATGACTGTGTACTCAACGCAGCCTTTGAAGCTAAGATGCACCAAGGTATTGATCCATTCTCTGCTGTTTGTGCTAATTTTTACCTAACAATTAGCACAAGTAGCAAAGAATGGATGCATACTTTGGATCCATACAAGAAAACACAGTCACTTTATCAGCCAGTACCATGCCATACTTATGTGGAACCATTGATGATAGCAAATGGATAAATTCTGAATGCTGTGGATACATTCACTTACCTTGGCACTATACTTTTCAGGGATATACACATTGATGATGTGATTGACGTACACATTGCCAGAGATAGCTCAGTGTTTGGGAGGCTATAAAGGAAAGTCTGAGAGAGGAGATGCATCAGACTGACTACCAAACTGAAGGTCTACAGGATTGTTGTGCTGACTTCATTGTTGTATACCTATGAAACCTGGACAGTATATCAGTGCTACCTATTACAGTGGAAGAAAAGATGGAAAGATGGGCAATGGGCATCTCATGAATTTTATTCTCATTAATGCTGGCTCAAAGAGGGAATAATAAACTCAGTTGAATATAAAAATCTATTTTACTTGACCTAAACATAGGAGGAGAGGAGATTAAGTATGGCTGGGGTTGGAAGTGTTAGGGGCAGATAGATGGGGACACTGATAGAAGAAGAAAAGACCAGGGAAAGTGGTAGACAGAAGCAAAACCCTGTTGGAGAGGGAAAGGATGAGGACAAACAGGAGGAAGAAAAAGGGGGAAGGAAATACACAAGTAGCGATCATAACTACACATGTGAATAGCATCCTATTATGGAATTCCCTCCCATAAAAAGTATATTATTGTAGAATGGGTCAAAAGCCAAAACTCTTTGATAGGTTATTTATAAGAGGAGGCACACTTGAAACAGACACACATAATTTATAAGAATGCAATGCATTTCCCAATTGACAAATGGTCAAAGGATATGAACAGGCAGTTTTCAGATGAAGAAATCAAAGCTACCTATGGGCAAGTGAAGAACTGTTCTAAATCACTTTTGATTAGGGAAATGCAAATTAAAACAACTCTGAGATATCACCTTAAATCTATCAAATTGGCTAATGTGACAAAAAAAGAAGTTATAAACATTGGAAAAGATGTGGGAAAATTGGGATACTAAATGCATATCTATAGAAATTGTGAACTGATCTAACCATTCTGGAGAGTGATTTGGAACTATATCCAAAGGGCAACCAAACCCTTTGATCCAATAATACCACTATTGGGTCTATATCCCAAAGAGAACATAACAAATGTAAAAGGATCTATATGTGGAAAAATGTTTATAGCCTTTTTTCATGGTGATGGGGGTATGAAACTGTGTTCCCTTTAATCTGTAAAATTATCACTCTGAAATTGTGTCCCCTTTTGATCTGTAAAAGAAGGGAGATTCTTGGTCTCCCAGGCTCCATGGAGGGGGAGAAATATTGTGTGAATCTTACTCTCATCAGAGTAGGCTCAAAGAGTAAATAATTGACATATTTGTTTTTCAGAGAATCCTCTCTCACCTCATTAAAATGGGGGAGAGGAAAAGAAAAAAGGAAAAGGGGAATAAGGGAAGGGTACAAGAAAGGGGAAGGGACTTAAAAGAGGGGGGAAGGATACTAAAAAGGGAGGGCTGTGCATCACAAGTGGGGTCTATAAATTAAATATTGGGGAAGAGGTTCGGGGGGGGTCAAAGGGGAAAAAAGGCATAATCTGGGGATAATATGATGGCAAGAAATACAGAATTAGTAATTTTAACTGTAAATGTGAATAGGATGAACTCTCCCATTAAACGGAGGTGCATAGCAAACTGGACCAAAAGTCAGAACCCTACAATATGTTGTTTACAGGAAACACACTTAAAGCAGGGTACATACAGAGTAAAGGTACATACAGAGTAAAGGTAAAAGGTTGGAGCAGAATCTATTATGCTACAGAATTAGTAATTTTAACTGTAAATGTGACTAGGATGAACTCTCCCATTAAACGGAGGTGCATAGCAAACTGGACCAAAAGTCAGAATCCTACAATATGTTGTTTACAGGAAACACACTTAAAGCAGGGTACATACAGAGTAAAGGTACATACAGAGTAAAGGTAAAAGGTTGGAGCAGAATCTATTATGCTTCAGGTAAAGCCAAAAAAAGCAGGGGTTGCCATCCTTATCTCAGATCAAGCAAAAGCAGAAATTGATCTAATTAAAAGAGATAAGGAAGTAAACTATATCCTGCTAAAAGATAGCATAGAAAATGAAGCCATATCAATACTAAATATATATGCACCAAGTGGTATAGCATCTAACTTCCTAAAGGAAAAGTTAAGAGAGTTGCAAGAAGAAATAGACAGTAAAACTATAATAGTGGGAGATCTCAACATTGCACTCTCAGAATTAGACAAATCAAACCACAAAACAAATGAGAAAGAAATTAAAAAGGTAAATAGAACATTAGAAAAACTAGGGATGATAGACCTTTGGAGAAAACTGATTGGTGATAGAAAGGAGTATACTTGACTTCCGGCCAAGATGGCATCGTGGAGGCAGACAGCTGCTTGAGCTCCTCATTTTCTCTCAGAACTTACTTCATGACAAGCCTCAGACTTAATGCTTGATCCAGAAAGAAAACCACAAATAATCACCAAGAGAAGACATCCTTGAAAGTCGCCAGAAAAGGTCTGTGTTTGCTCGGGGGAGGGTCAATCAGACTGGGCGCAGACTGAGGGCAGGCAAGCTAGAGCGAGACAGGCAGCTCACACAGCTCAGACCGGAGGGGGAGGGGTATGATCTCTGCCATTTCTGTGAAAAGGCTTTTACCCCAGTGTGGATACTCCGTCTTGGCAGCAACCCAGGATCAGCGGAGAGGGTGTAAACACCGGAGGTGAAGATTAAAATCCCAGAAAGCCAGCATCTCTCAGAGCCCGGCCACCCCCAACCCCCACCTGGACTGACTCGGTGCTTTCTCAGAGCCTCAGAGCATAGACTCAGTACAGTCATTGCTATTCAGTTAGTGGCTCTCTGCTGCCCTACCCCCCGTCTGTAGAGGAAGCCCATTAATACCATCCAGCCCCATCCCCTACAAAACAGACCAATTGTTTCTCTTGTCAGTTTGTTTTCTTTGATTCCTACTCTGACAAAATGAACAAAAAATTCAAAAGGGCTCTAACCATTGACATTAACCATTGTGGAGAGGGAGCAGACTTCAAATGCTGAGGAGACTAGGAACAGACTGTCCCCAGATGTATCCCCTGGGAGGGATATAAGCTGCTCCTCAATACAAAAGAACCTCATAGAGGAAATCAAAAAGGCTCTCACAAGAGAGCTGGAAGAGAAATGGGAAAAGGAAAGGGAAGCTTGGCAAGAGAGCCTGGAGAAGTCATCCCATGCATTCAAAGACAGAGTGGATAAAGAAATCAAATCATTGACAAACAAGATTAGTGAGCTGGAAAAGGTAAACAACTCCAAGGAAAACAGGATTAGTGAGCTGGAAAAAGAAATCAGTTCTCTAAAAAATAAAATGGATAAAATGGAAAAAAATTCCATAGAAGATAAAAATTCAATTGGACAATTACAAAGAGATATAAAAAAAGTGAGTGAAGAAACTACATCATTGAAAATTAGACTGGAACAAGTAGAAATGAATAACTCAAGGAGAAACCAAGAGGTAGTCAAGCAAAATCAGAGAAATGAAACAATTGAAAAGAATGTCAAGTACCTTACTAGAAAGACAACAGACCTGGAAAACAGATCCAGGAGAGACAATTTGAGAATAATCGGACTCCCTGAAAAATGTGAGGGAAAAAAGAGCTTGGACACCATTTTCGAGGAAATTATCAAAGAGAACTGCCCAGACGTTCTGGAAACAGAGGGTAAAATAGACATTGAAAAAATTCATCGATCACCTACTGAAAGGGACCCTAAAATCAAAACGCCAAGAAATATAGTGGCCAAGTTCAAGAACCATCAGACAAAGGAAAAGATATTGGAAGCTGCTAGAAAAAAGCAATTCAGATATGGAGGATCCACAATAAGGATAACCCAGGATCTAGCAGCGTCCACATTAAAATAACGAAGGGCCTGGAACATGATATTCCGAAAGGCTAAGGAACTTGGTATGCAGCCAAGAATAATGTACCCAGCAAGAATGAGCATCATTTTCCAGGGAAGAAGATGGACATTTAACGAAATAAATGAATCCCATCTATTTTTGATGAAAAAACCAGACCTACATAAAAGGTTTGATCTTCAAATACAGAACTCAAGAGATTTCTAAAAAGGTAAAAAGAAATCTTGAGAACTATACTTCTGCCAAAAAAATATGTAAAGAACATATGTACAATTTGTCTTAGAAACTAGAGGTGGAAATTATATCATAAAAAAGTGTAAAGTGGTGGTACTACATCTCATAAAGAGGTAAAGGTAACCTATTATATCTGAGAGAAAGAAAGGAGGGAGATGAACATAGTTTGTATCAATAGACATATTCGATTTATGGTGAAACTTCTTCCACTTCATTGAAAAGTGAAAGGGAAGGAGTAAGCTAAGGGGAAGGAAGTACAGAAATTTCGAGGAAAAGGGGTAAAATAAGGGGAGAATCTTTAAGGTGGGGGAGGGATAATAAAAAGAGAGGGCTGTGAAAAGCAAGTGGTGTTCACCAGTTTAATACTGTGTAAGGGGATAAAAGGGAAGGAAAGGGGAAAAGCATAAGCAGGGGTTAATAGGATGGCAAGCAATATAGAATTAGTCCTTCTAACCATAAATGTGAAAGGGGCAAATTGCCTCATAAAGAGGAAGCAGTTAGCAGACTGGATTAAAAGTCAGAATCCTACTATATGTTGTTTACAGGAAACACACCTGAAACAGGGTGAGACATTCAAACTAAAAGTAAAAGGGTGGAGCAGAATCTATTATGCTTCAGGCAAAACCAAAAAAGCAGGAGTAGCCATCCTCATCTCAGATCAAGCAAAAACAAAAATTGATCTAATTAAAAGAGATAAGGAAGGGCATTATATCCTGCTAAAGGGCAGCATCAATAGTGAAGCAGTATCAATATTAAACATGTATGCACCAAGTGGTGCAGCATCTAAATTCTTAAAAGAGAAATTAAGAGAGCTGCAAGAGGAAATAGATAGCAAAACTATAATAGTGGGAGATCTCAACCTTGCACTCTCAGAATTAGATAAATCAAACCACAAAATAAATAAGAAAGAAGTCAAAGAGGTAAATAGAATACTAGAAAAGTTTGATATGCTAGATCTTTGGCGAAAGCTAAATGGAGACAGAAAGGAATATACTTTCTTCTCAGCAGTTCATGGAACCTATACAAAAATTGATCATATACTAGGGCATAAAAACCTCAAAATCAAATGCAGTAAGGCAGAAATAGTAAATGCATCCTTTTCAGACCATAATGCAATCAAAATAACATTTAATAAAAAGCCAGGGGAAAATAGACCAAAAAATAATTGGAAACTAAATAATCTTATACTAAAGAATGATTGGGTAAAACAGCAAATCATAGACATAATTAATAACTTCGCCCAAGAAAATGACAATAATGAGACATCATACCAAAATGTGTGGGATACAGCCAAAGCAGTAATAAGGGGAAGTTTTATATCTCTACAGGCCTACTTGCATAAAATAGAGAAAGAGAGGGCCAACGAATTGGGCTTACAACTAAAATTGCTAGAAAAGGAACAAATTAAAAACCCCCAGACAAACACAAAACTTGAAATTCAAAAAATAAAGGTGAGATTAATAAAATTGAAAGTAAAAAAACTATTGAATTGATTAATAAAACTAAGAGTTGGTTCTATGAAAAAACCAACAAAATAAACAAACCCTTAGTAAACCTGATGAAAAAAAGGAAAGAGAAATAGCAAATTGTTAGTCTTGAAAATGAAAAGGGTGAACTCACCACTAATAAAGAGGAAATTAGAATAATAGTTAGGAGCTACTTTGCTCAACTTTATGCCGATAAATTCGATAACTTAAGTGAAATGGAAGAATACCTTCAAAAATATAGCTTGCCCAGATTAACAGAGGAAGAAGTAAGTAGTCTAAATAGTCCCATCTCAGAAAAAGAAATAGACCAAGCTATTAAACAACTTCCTAAGAAAAAATCCCCAGGACCAGATGGATATACAGGTGAATTTTACTAAACATTTAAAGAACAACTAACTCCAATGCTATGTAAACTATTTGAAAAAATAGGGATTGAAGGAGTCCTACCAAATTCCTTCTATGACACAGACATGGTACTGATACCTAAACCAGGTAGATCGAAAACTGAGAAAGAAAACTATAGACCATTTTCCTTAATGAATATTGATGCTAAAATCTTGAATAAGATATTAGCAAATAGACTTCAGAAAATCATCCCCAGGATAATACACTATGACCAAGTGGGATTTATACCAGGAATGCAGGGCTGGTTTAATATTAGGAAAACTATTAGTATAATTGACCATATTAATAATCAAATTAATAAAAACCATATGATCATCTCAATAGATGCAGAAAAAGCATTTGATAAAATCCAACATCCATTCCTACTAAAAACACTTGAGAGTATAGGAATAAATGGACTATTCCTTAAAATAATAAGGAGCATATATTTAAAACCTTCAGTAAACATCATATGTAATGGCGATAAACTAGAATCTTTCCCTGTAAGATCAGGAGTGAAACAAGGTTGCCCACTATCACCATTACTATTCAATATAGTACTAGAAACTCTAGCCTCGGCAATAAGAGCCAAGAAAGAGATTCAAGGAATTAGAGTAGGAAATGAGGAAATCAAATTATCACTTTTCGCAGATGACATGATGGTATACTTAGAGAACCCCAAAGACTCTGCTAAAAAAGCTATTAGAAATAATTCAGAATTTTAGCAAAGTGGCAGGATACAAAATAAATCCACATAAATCCTCAGCATTTTTATACATTACCAACACAATCCAACAGCAAGAGATACAAAGAGAAATTCCATTCAAAATAACAGTTGATAGTATAAAATATTTGGGAATATATCTACCAAAGGAGAGTCAGGAATTATATGAGCAATATTACAAAACACTTGCCACAAAAATAAAGTCAGATTTAAATAATTGGAAAGACATTCAGTGCTCTTGGATAGGCCAAGTGAATATAATTAAGATGACAATACTCCCTAAACTAATCTATTTATTTAATGCTATACCAATCAGACTTCCAGGAAACTATTTAAACAACCTAGAAAAAATAACAACAGAATTCATATGGAACAACAAAAGGTCGAGAATCTCAAGGGAAGTAATGAAGAAAAAATTAAGTGAAGGTGGTCTAGCTGCACATGATCTAGAACTATATTATAAAGCAACAGTCACCAAAACCATTTGGTATTGGCTACGAAATAGACTAGTTGATCAGTGGCATAGGTTAGGTTCACAGGGCAAGATAGTGAATAAAAATAGCAATCTAATCTTTGACAAACTCAAAGATCCCAAATTTTGGGATAAGAATTCATTATTTGACAAAAACTGCTGGGAAAACTGGAAATTAGTATGGCAGAAACTAGGCATGGACCCACATTTAACACCACATACTAAGATTAGATCAAAATGGGTGTAAGATTTAGGCATAAAGAAGGAAATCATAAATAAATTGGAGGAACAGGGGATGGTTTACCTCTCAGATTTGTGGAGGAGGAAGGAGTTTGTGTCCAAGGGAGAACTAGAGACCATTATTGATCACAAAATAGAACATTTTGATTACACCAAATTAAAAAGTTTCTGCACAAACAAAACTAATGCAAACAAGATTAGAAGGGAAGTAACAAATTGGGAAAACATTTTTACAGTTAAAGGTTCTGATAAAGGCCTCATCTCCAAAATATACAGAGAATTGACTTTAATTTATAAGAAATCAAGCCATTCTCCAATTGATAAATGGTCAAAGGATATGAACAGACAATTTTCAGATGATGAAATTAAAACTATTTCCACTCATATGAAAGAGTCTTCCAAATCACTATTGATCAGAGAAATGCAAATTAAGACAACTCTGAGATACCACTACACACCTGTCAGATTGGCTAAGATTACAGGAACAAATAATGATGAATGTTGGAGGGGCTGTGGGAAAACTGGGACACTAATACATTGTTGGTGGAGTTATGATAGAATCCAACCATTCTGGAGAGTAATCTGGAATTATGCCCAAAAAGTTATCAAAATGTGCATACCCTTTGACCCAGCCATACTACTACTGGGCTTATATCTCAAGGAAATACTAAAGAAGGGAAAGGGAATTGTATGTGCCAAAATGTTTGTGGCAGCCCTTTTCATAGTGTCTAGAACCTGGAAGATGAATGGATGTCCATCAACTGGAGAATGGTTGGGTAAATTATGGTATATGAATGTTATGGAATATTATTGTTCTATAAGAAATGACCAACAGGAGAAATACAGAGAGGCTTGGAGAGACTTACACCAACTGATGCTAAGTGAAACGAGCAGAACCAGAAGATCATTATACACTTCAACAATGATACTGTACGAGGATGTATGCTGATGGAAGTGGATATCTTCAACATAGAGAAGAGCTAATCCAATTCCAATTGATCAGTGATGGACAGAATCAGCTACATCCAGAAAAGGAACACTGGGAAATGAGTGTAAACTGTCATTTTTACCTTCTGAATCCAATTCTTCCTGTGCAACAAAAAATTCGGTTCTACACACATATATTGTATCTAGAATATACTGTAATATATTTAACATATATAAGACTGCCTGCCATCTGGGGGAGGGGGTTGGGGGAGGAAGGGAAAAAATCTGAATAGAAGTAAGTGTAAGGGATAATGTTGTAAAAAATTACCCATGCATATGTACTGTCAAAAACAAAGTTATAATTATAAAATAAAATAAAAATAACATTAAAAAAATTGCAAAGAAAAAACAGAAAAGAAATCCAAAAAGAAGCACAGAGAAGCAGGGTAGTTTGAGTATATAGAATTTATTATATACTTTAAAAAATATCAAATGGTATGAAATAGAGATTTATGTTTTCCTATATAATCCTCTTTTTGTGTTCTGTTTTTAAGATGCTTTGTTTTTAGTTCATAATACTTTTTAAAAGAAATAAATTGGCAAGGATATGAAAAAAAAAAAAAAAGAAAGGAGTATACTTTCTTCTCAGCAGTTCATGGAACCTATACAAAAATTGACCATATATTAGGACATAAAGTTCTCAAAATTAAATGCAGGAAGGCAGAAATAGTAAATGCCTTCTTCTCAGATCACAATGCAATAAAAACTACATTCAATAAGAAGTTAGGGGTAAATAGACCAAAATGTAATTGGAAACTGAACAACATCATCTTAAAGAATGACTGGGTGAAACAGCAAATTATAGAAACAATTAATAATTTCACTGAAGATAATGACAATGATGAGACATCATACCAAAATTTGTGGGATGCAGCTAAAGAGGTAATAAGGGGAAATTTTATATCTTTAGAGGCTTTTTTGAACAAAATAGAGAAAGAGAAGATTAATAAATTGGGCCTGCAACTTAAAAAGCTATAAAAAGACCAAATTAAAAACCCCCAACCAAAAACTAAATTTGAAATACAAAAATTAAAAGGAGAAATCAATAATATTGAAAGTAAAAAAACTATTGAATTAATAAATAAAACCAACAGTTGCTTTTATGAAAAAGCCAATAAAATAGATAAACCTTTGGTAAATCTGATCAGAAAAAGGAAAGAGGAAAATCAAATTGTTAGTCTTACAAATGAAAAGGGAGATCTTTCTACCAATGAAGAGGAAATAGAGAAATAATAAGGAGTTACTTTACCCAACTTTATGCCAATAAATTTGATAACTTAAGTGAAATGGATGACTACCTTCAAAAATATAGGCTTCCTAGGAGGAGATAAATTGCTTAAATAGTCCCATTTCAGAAAAAGAAATAGAATATTAATCAACTGCCCAGGAAAAAAATCCCCAGGACCAGATGGATTTACATGTGAATTCTACCAAACATTTAAAAAACAACTAGCCCCAATGTTATATAAACTATTTGAAAAAATAGGGGATGAAGGAGTCCTGCCAAACTCCTTTTATGACACAGACATGGTATTGATACTTAAACCAGGTAGATTGAAAACTGAGAAAGAAAACTATAGACCAATTTCCTTAATGAATATTGATGCTAAATTCTTAAATAAGATATTAGCAAAAAGACTTCAGAAAATCATCCCCAGGATAATACACTATGATCAAGTAGGATTTAATCCAGGCATGCAGAGCTGGTTTAATATTAGGAAAACTATTAGTATAATTGACTATATTAATAATCATATTAATAAAAACCATATGATCATCTCAATAGATGCAGAAAGCATTTGATAAAATCCAACATCCATTCCTACTAAAAAGTCTTGAGAGTATAGGAATAAATGGACTATTCCTTAGAATAATCAGGAGTATATATTTAAGACCGTCAGTAAGCATAATATGTAATGGAAATAAACTGGAACCTTTCACAGTAAGATCAGGAGTGAAACAAGGTTGTCCACTATCACCATTACTATTCAATATTGTATTAGAAATGCTAGCCTCAGCAATAAGAGTCGAGAAAGAGATTAAAGGAATAAGAGTACATAATGAGGAAATCAAATTGTCACTCTTTGCACACTTAGCAAACCCCAGAGATTCTAATAAAAAGTTATTAGAAATAATTCACAACTTTAGCAAAGTTGCTGGGTACAAAATAAATCCACATAAATCCTCAGCATTTTTATACATCACCAATAAATTGCAATACCAAGAGATACAAAGAGAAATTCCATTCCAAACAAATGTTGAGAGCATAAAATATTTGGGAATCCATCTACCAAAGAAAAGTCAGGAATTATATGAACAAAATTACAAGGCACTTGCCACAAAAATAAAGTCAGATTTTAATAATTGGAAAGACATCCAGTGCTTGTGGATAGGTCGAGCGAATATAATAAAGATGACAATACTCCCCAAACTAATCTATTTATTTAGTGCTATACCAATCAGACTCCCAAGAAACTATTTTAGTGACCTAGAAAAAATAACAACAAAGTTCATATGGAAGAATAAAAGGTTGAGAATTTCAAGGGAAGTAATGAAAAAAATAAATAAATGAAGGTGGTCTAGGTATACCTGATCTAAAGCTATATTATATAGCAGCAGTCACCAAAACCATTTTGTATTGGCTAAGAAATAGACCAGTTAATCAGTGGAACAGATTAGGTATAAAGGACAAAAAAGGGTACAACTATAGTAATCTAGTGTTTGATAAACCCAAAGATATCAACATTAGGGATAAAACTTCATTATTTGAAAAAAACTCTTGGGAAAACTGGAAATTTGTATGCCAGAAATTATATATGGATCCACACTTAACAGCATATACCAAGATAAGATCAAAATGGGTCCATGATTGAGGCATAAAGAATGAGATTATAAATAGATTAGAAGAACAGAGGATAGTCTACCTCTCAGACCTGTGGAGAAGGAAGGAATTTATGACTAGAGAAGAACTAGAGATCATTATTGATCACAAAATAGAAGATTTTGATTACATCAAACTAAAAAGTTTCTGTACAAACAATACTAATGCAAACAAGATTAGAAGGGAAGTAACAAATTGGGAAAACATTTTTACAGTTAAAGATTCTGATAAAGGTCTCATTTTCAAAATATATAGAGAATTGATCCTAATTTATAAGAAATCAAACCATTCTCCAATTGATAAATGGTCAAAGGATATGAACAGACAATTCTCAGATGATGAAATTCAAACTATATCCACTCATATGGAAAGAGTGTTCCAAATCACTATTGATCAGAGAAATGCAAATTAAGACAACTCTGAGGTATCATTACACACCTGTCAGATTGGCTAAGATGACAGGAACAAATAATGATGAATGTTGGAGGGGCTGTGGGAAAACTGGGACACTAATACATTGTTGGTGGAGTTGTGAAAGAATCTGGCCATTCTGGAGAGCAATTTGGAACTATGCCCCAAAAGTTATCAAACTGTGCATACCCTTTGATCCAGCAGTGCTATTACTGGGCATATATCCCAAAGAAATACTAAAGAGGGGAAAGGGACCTGTGTGTGCCAAAATGTTTATAGCAACTCTTTTTGTAGTGGCTAGAAACTGGAAGATGAATGGATGTCCATCAATTGGAGAATGGTTGGGTAAATTATGGTATATGAAGGCTATGAAATATTATTGCTCTGTAAGAAATGACCAGCAGGATGAATTCAGAAAGGCTTGGAGAGACTTGCATGAACTGATACCGAGTGAAATGAGCAGAACCAGAAGATCACTGTACACTTCAACAACAATATTGTATGAAGATGTATTCTGATGGAAGTGGATATCTTCAACATAAAGAAGATCCAACTCACTTCCAGCTGATCAATGATGGACAGAATCAACTACACCCAGAGAAGGAACATTGGGAATTGAATATAAAATATTAGCATTACTGTCTATCTACCCAAGTTACTTATACCTTCAGAATCCAATACTTAACGTACAACAAGAAAATTGGATTTACACACATATATTGTATCTAGATTATACTGTAACACATATAAAATGTATGGGATTGCCTGTCATCTAGGGGAGGGAGTAGAGGGAGGGAGGGGAAAATTTGGAAAAATGAATAAAAGGGATAATGTTATAAAAAATTACTCATGCATATATACTGTCAAAAAATTAAAATTATAAAATTAATAAGAAAAATAATCCATCAGTTTAGCAAGGTTGCAGGATACAAAATAAATCCACATAAATCCTCAGCATTTTTAATCATCACTAACAAAATCCAACAGCAAGAGATACAAAGAGAAATTCCATTTAAAATAACTGTCAATATTATAAAATATTTGGGAATCTCTCTGCCAAAGGAAAGTCAGGAACTATATGAACAAATCTACAAAACACTTTCCACGCAAATAAATTTAGAACTAAATAATTGGAAAAATATTAAGCGCTCTTGGATAGGCTGAGTGAATATAATACTGATAACAATAATACCTAAACTAATCTATTTATTTACTTCTATACTAATCAGACTCTCAAGAAACTATGTTAATGATCTAGAAAAAATTGTCATATGGAAGAACAAAAGGTCAAGAATTTCAAGTTAATGAAAAAAAGATCAAATGAAGGCGGCATAGCTGTAACTGATCACCAAAAACCATTTGGTTTTGACTAAGAAAGAGACTAGTTCACCAGTGGAATAGGTTAGGTTCACAGGACAAAACAATCAATAACTTTAATAATCTAATGTTTGAAAAACCCAAAGACCCTAGTTTTGGGGATAAGAATTCACTGTTCCGGAAAAACTACTGGGAAAATTGGAAATTAGTATAGCAGAAACTAGGCATTTTCCCACACTTAATACCACATACCAAAATAAGGTCAAAAATGGGTTCATGATCTAGGCTTAAAGAATGAGATTATATAAATGAAGGGGTCCTAGCTGTGCCTGATCTAAAACTTTATTATAAAGCAGCAGTCACCAAAGGCATTTGGTATTGGCTAGAAATAGACTAGTTGACCAGTGGAATAAGTTAGGTTCACAGGACAAAATAGTCAATAACTATAGTAATCTAGTGTTTGACAAACCCAAAGACCCCAACATTTGGGATAAGAATTCACTGTTTCACAAAAACTACTGGGAAAATTAGAAATTAGTATGGCAGAAACTAAGCATAGACTCATACTTAACATTGTACATAAAGATAAGGTCAAATGGGTTCATAATCTAGGCATAAAAATGAGATTATAAATAAATTAGAAGTTTACCTCTCAGACCTGTGGAGGAGGAAGGAATTTGTGACCAAAGAAGAACTAGGGGTCATTATTAATCACAAAATAGAAAATTTTGATAATATCAAATTAAAAAGCTTTTGTACAAACAAAACTAATGCAAACAAGATTAGAAGGGAAGTAACAAACTGGGAAAACATTTTTACTGTTAAAGGTTCTGATAAGGGCCCCGTTTCCAAAATATATACAGAACTGACTCTAATTTATAAGAAATCAAGCCAATTGAAAAATGGTCAAAGGATATGAATAGACAATTTTCAGATGATGAAATTGAAACTATTTCTACTCATATGAAAGGGTGTTCCATCTGGAAATTAAATGCAAATTAAGACATGTAAATGTAAATAAATTAAGTGTAAATAAAGAAATGTAAATTTAGACAACTCTGAGATGCTAATACACACCTGTCAGATTGGCTAAGATGACAGGAACAAATAATGATGAATGTTGGAGGGGCTGTGGGAAAACTGGGACACTGATGCATTGTTGGTGGAGTTGTGAACAAATCCAAACATTCTGGAGAGCAATCTGGAATTATGCCCCCAAAGTTATCAAACTGTGAATAGTTTTGATCCAGCAGTGCTACTACTGGGCTTATATCCCAAAGAGATACTAAAGAAGGAAAGGGGACCTGTATGTGCCAAAATGTTTGTGGCAGCCCTTTTTGTAGTGGCTAGAAACTGGAAAATAAATGGGTGCCCATCAATTGGAGAATGGTTGGGTAAATTATGGTATATGAATGTTATGGAATATTATTGTTGTGTAAGAAATGACCAGCAGGATTAACCATTCTCCAATTGATACATGGTCAAAGGATATGAACAGACAATTTTTTGGATGAAGAAATGGAAACTATTTATAGCTATATGAAACAATGCTCCAAATAATTATTAATCAGAGAAATGCAAATTAAGACAGCTGAGATACCACTACACACCTCTCAGATTGACTAGGATTACAGGTTAAGATAATATTGGGATGTGGGGAAAACTGGGACACTGATACATTATTGCTGGAGTTGTAAATGGATCCAACCACTCTGGAGAACAATTTGGAACTATGCTCAAAAAGTTATCAACCTATATACCCTTTGATCCAGCAGGGTTACTATTGGGCTTATATCTCAAAGAGATCTTAAAAAAGGCAAAGCTATTTGTATGTACAAAAATGTTTGTGGGAGCCCTTTTTCTTATGGCTAGAAACTGGAAACTGAGTAGATGCCCATCAATTGGAGAATGGCTGAATAAATTTTGGTATATGAATGTTAAGGAATATTACTGTTATGGAATATTGTAAGAAATGACCAGCAGGATGATTTCAGAAAGACCTGAAGAGACTTACATGAACTGATGCTAAGTGAGATGGGCAGAACCAGTAGATACACTTCAACAACAATACTGTATGATGATCAATTCTAATGGATGTGGCTCTCTTCAACAATGAGAAGAACCAAATGAGTTCTATTTGTTCAATAATGAAGAGAACCAGCTACACTCATTGAAAGAACTATGGGAAATGAGTGTGAACTACAACATAGCATTTCCACTCCTTCTGTTTTTGTGCGCTTGCATTTTTGATTTCTTTCTCAGGTTATTTTTACCTTATTTGTAAGTCCGATTTTTCTTGCTCAGCAAACTAGCTGTATGGATATTTATGCATGTATTGCGTTTTATATATACTTTAACATATTTAACATGTATTGGTTTACCTGCCATTGGGAGGGGGTGCAAGGAAGGAAGGGAAAAGTTGGAATAGAAGGTTTTGTAAGGTTCAATGCTGCAAAATTACCCATGCATATATCTTGTAAATAAAAAGCGTAATAAATTTTTTTTAAAAAAGGTTGTTTCAAAGTATCCATAGCTCTATCTTTTTTTTCTTTTTAAAGCTTTGACATCCCTCCCCATTTTTCTCAGTTAGTAATAGATTATTGAAAATCATGAACTATTTTACTAACTAGTTTAACTATCTCTCTCTCTCTTTCCTCTCTGTCTCTATCTCTCTCTTTCTCTCTCTTTCTCTCTCTCTGTCTCTCTCCCTCTCCCTCTCTCTCTTCTTCTCTCTACCTATCCCCTCACCCCATTTCTTTTTTTTTCTCCCCTCCACACACACAGACAACCCCATCCACACACACCTCTTCCTTCCCATAAGGTATATTCAAAATCTAAGCTGTACCATCTAACTTTTTTCCCCCTTCAACATTAAGTTTTTATGTCAATTGGAAAATATTTCTAGTTAACACAGTACAAGATTAAATAATTTCATGATATAGTATGAGAAATGAGGATTTTTTTCCTATCTTATATTCTCTTCTTCAAACATAGGCTGAATGAACAGTTTCTGGTATATCGTAATGAGGATTTCTTTCATATGTCTATTGGACTAGTTTGTAATTGAAAGTTTGTAATTGAAAGCCTATTTCCAACTTTCAAAATCTGTGACCTTCCATTTAAGGGTAAAGGGCTGTTTAAATGATTTTAAGAAGCCATGTCCTCTGTGTTACTATAAGATTCTCTCTTTATGTGTATTAAGTTAATTACAAAATTGCTTGGAGTAAGGGAACATTTTTTGGTTGCATAATCAGCAATTTAAATGAGATTAATCTTCTAGCATCACGTAAGGAAAACTAAATCACATATCAATATGCTTTAACAGGATAATGATGAAATAGCAAATGAACCACCCAATTAAATATTTTTTAAATAAGCAAAATATACCTTGCAAAATATAATGGAAAAAATGCCCTCACACTATCTTTTGCTCTTCCATAAAATATGGAGAAATTCTGAATGTGAATATACATCTGCTATGAAATTGTTGTTGAAATGGATTATTGCTTAATCATGATAAGATTATATAATTAATTAAATAATGATTATTGAGCTCTAGATTATGACATTACAAAAGATATTGTGAGAAGGGTGAATATAACAACATTCCTATTCTAGTATGATAGTGATGCAACATAAGAAAAATAAATTACACATAATTATAATTTTAAAATATATGTAAGTAGTCAAATCTTGCCATTCATTGTATGGCTAATTTCTTTTCTAATTTTCTGTTCTTCAGGAGCTGATAGAGTAGTTTGCCTTTGCTGGAATTATATTATCCATTGACCAAGATGATGTGATGTATTAGTGTCCCATGTTCTCTCTGCCTTTCAGGAGAGTGAATCTGTAAGTTGCAACAATTTCACAGAAATGCTGTGATTTCTTATTATCTACCATTAATTATGAATAACAGAATTTACAGCAATTTGATTTTATATTGCAAATCCTGAAGATGTTTAGTCTTCAGGAAGATAGGAAACCATCATCATCAGCAATAACAACAATAAATTTGTGGAGTGTCAATTGTATGTGTATTGATAATACAATTATATATAAGGAAGCCTCCTTGCCCTCATAGGTATTACATATAATACACTTTTTAGGACATAAAGATAACTAGATAATTAAGGTAGAATCCTGAGAAGATAGAGGAGTGGCAAGTTTTCTGAGGGAAATTCTTTCTCCAAAATACTAAATAATACTTTTATATTTGCAAAATGTGGAATAGTCAGTAATGACAGAAAAAGAAAGACCAAAGTATAAAATAACATAGAAAAATAACCATTTTCTCCTGGCACTTTGCTCATCTTCCTATCTCTTGGTCTTCCATAAAACTTACTCTATATTTCCTGGCCAAGGCAGCTTTGAGACTCCCAAGACTATAGCAGGTTTGGTGAAACATTTGGTATATTTGATATCCATCCTCCTCACACTCTCAGACAACAGTCTGTGGGAACTCACTCCAATATCAAACTCACCCTCACATTAGCCACTGTTCGCCCACATCCAAATCCAGTGCTCTGAGTAAATAAAGAAGAAAACCGTTAAGTTGAATAAATGTTTTTGGTTGATTGACATATAACCTACAAGAAAAACCTGAGTCAAAATTTCCTGAGAAAAGAGGAGTTACAAAAAAAATTGTATATGCTATCCTTAATGAAGAGTAGGACAAATCCAAAAAATCATTTCAGAATTGTTCAGAAGAGTAATCAGAAAATTAATTTTTTTAAATTAATTTTTTTATTAATTTTTATAATTATAACTTTTTTTGACAGTACATATGTATAGGTAATTTTTTTTTTACAACATTATCCCTTGTACTCCCTTCTGTTCCGAATTTTTCCCCTCCTTCCCTCCACCCTCTCCCCTAGATGGCAGGCATTCTCATACATATTAAATATCCTATAGTATATGCTTGGTACAATATATATGTGCAGAACCGAATTTTGTTGTTGTTGTTGTTGCAAAGGAAGAATTGTATTCGGAAGTTAAAAATAATCTGGGAAGAAAAACAAAAAAGAAATGCTGACAGCTTACACTCATTTCCCAGTGTTCCTTTTCTGGATGTAGCTGATTCTGTCCATCACTGATCAATTGGAATTGGATTAGCTCTTCTCTATGTTGAAGATATCCACTTCCATCAGAATACATCCTCATACAGTATCATTGTTGAAGTGTATAATGATCTCCTAGTTCTGCTCGTTTCACTCAGCATCAGTTGCTGTAAGTCTCTCCAAACCTCTATGTATTCCCTTCCTATTGGTCATTTCTTACAGAACAATAATATTCCAAAACATTCATATACCATAATTTACCCAACCATTCTCCAATTGATGGACATCCATTCATTTTCCAGTTTCTAGCCACTATGAAAAGGGCTGCCACAAACATTTTGGCACATACAAGTCCCTTTCCTTTCTTTAGTATTTCCGTGGGATGTAAGCCCAGTAGTAGCACTGATGGGTCAAAGGGTATGCACATTTTGATAACTTTTTGGGCATAATTCCAGATTGCTCTCCAGAATGGTTGGATTCTTTCACAACTCCACCAACAATGCATCAGTGTCCCAGTTCTCCCACAGCCCCTCCAACATTCATCATTATTTGTTCCTGTCATCTTAGCCAATCTGACAGGTGTGTAATGATATCTCAGAGTTGTCTTAATTTGCATTTCTCTGATCAATAGTGATTTGGAACACTCTTTCATATGAGTGGAAATAGTTTTAATTTCATCATCTGAAAATTGTCTGTTCATATCCTTTGACCATTTATCAATTGGAGAATGGCTTGATTGCTTATAAATTAAAGTCAATTCTCTGTATATTTTGGAGATGAGGCCTTTATCAGAACCTTTAACTGTAAAAATGTTTTCTCAATTTGTTACTTCTCTTCTAATCTTGTTTGCATTAGTTGTGTTTGTGCAGAAACTTTTTAATTTGGTATAATCAAAATTTTCTATTTTGTGATCATTAATGGTCTCTAGTTCTTCTTTGGACACAAACTCCTTCCTCCTCCACAAGTCTGAGAGGTAAACTATCCTATGTTCCTCTAATTTATTTATGATCTCATTCTTTATGCCTAAATCTTGGACCCATTTTGATCTAATCTTAGTATGTGGTGTTAAATGTGGGTCCATGCCTAGTTTCTGCCATACTAATTTCCAGTTTTCCCAGCAGTTTTTGTCAAATAATGAATTCTTATCCCAAAATTTAGGATCTTTGGGTTTGTCAAACACTATATTGCTATTTTTATTCACTATCTTGCCCTGTGAACCTAACCTATTCCACTGATCAACAAGTCTATTTCTTAGCCAATACCAAATGGTTTTGGTGACTGTTGCTTTATAATACAGTTCTAGATAGACCACCTTCATTTAATTTTTTTTTTCATTACTTCTCTTGAAATTCTCGACCTTTGCTTGTTCCATATGAATTCTGTTGTTATTTTTTCTAGGTCATTAAAATAGTTTTTGGGGAGCCTGATTGGTATAGCACTAAATAAATAGATTAATTTAGGGAGTATTGCCATCTTAATTATATTCGCTCGGCCTATGCAGGAGCACTTAGTGTCTTTCCAATTATTTAAATCTGACTTTATTTTTGTGGCAAGTGTTTTGTAATTTTGCTCATATAATTCCTGACTTTCCTTTGGTAGATATATTCCCAAATATTTTATACTATCAACAGTTATTTTGAATGGAATTTCTCTTTGAATCTCTTGCTGTTGGAGTGTGTTGGTAATGTATAAAAATGCTGAGGATTTATGGGTTTATTTTTTATCCTGTAACTTTGCTAAAGTTCTGAATTATTTCTAATAGCTTTTTAGCAGAGTCTTTGGGGTTCTTTAAGTATACCACCATGTCATCTGCAAAGAGTGATAGTTTGATTTCTTCATTTCCTACTTTATTTCCTTGAATCTCTTTCTCAGCTCTTATTGCCCAGGCTAGTGTTTCTAGTACTATATTGAATAGTAATGGGCAACCTTGTTTCACTCCTGATCTTACTGGGAAAGGTTCCAGTTTATGCTTACTGACGGTCTTAAATATATGCTCCTGACTATTCTAAGGAATAGTCCATTTATTCCTGTACTCTCAAGTGTTTTCAGTAGTTTTTAGTAGGAATGGATGTTGGATTTTATCAAATGCTTTTTCTGCATCTATTGAGATGATCATATGGTTTTTATTAATTTGATTATTAATATGGTCAATTATACTAATAGTTTTCCTTATATTGAACCAGCTCTGCATTCCTGGTCTAAATCCTACTTGATCATAGTGTATTATCCTGGGGATGATTTTCTGAAGTCTTTTTGCTAATATCTTATTTTAGATTTTAGCATCAATATTCATTAAAGAGATTGGTCTATAGTTTTCTTTCTCAGTTTTCAATCTAACTGGTTTAGGTATCAGTACCATAAAAGGAGTTTGGCAGGACTCCTTCAATCCCTATTTTTTCAAATAGTTTATATAGCATTGGAGTTAATTGTTCTTTAAATGTTTGGTAGAATTCACATGTAAATCTATCTGGTCCTGGGGATTTTTTCTTAGGGAGTTGGTTAATAGCTTGTTCTATTTCTTTTTCTGAGATGGGACTATTTAGACTACTTACTTCTTCCTCTGTTACTCTGGGTAAGCTATATTTTTGAAGGTATTCTTCCATTTCATTTAAGTTATCGAATTTATTGGCATAAAGTTGAGCAAAGTAGCTCCTAACTATTGTTCTAATTTCCTCTTCATTATTGGTGAGTTCTCCCTTTTCATTTTCAAGGCTAACAATTTGCTTTTTCTCTTTCCTTTTTTTAATCAGGTTTACTAAGGGTTTGTCTATTTTGTTGGTTTTTTCATAGAACCAACTCTTAGTTTTATTAATTAATTCAAGAGTTTTTTTACTTTCAATTTTATTAATCTCACCAATCAGAGAATTAATTGAAAATTTTAAAGAAATAAGGGCAGGCATTAGACCTCTTAAGACAAAATCAGCAGGGCTAATTAATTGTAGACTAAAAATAAACAGACATTTTCAACAGTAGTAGGAGAATGAAAGCATTAGAAAAAATCTTGGGTAATATCTTTAACTAATGTCTTCAAATTCAGTATTATTTTCCTGGATTTTTTCAGAATACTAACAAAGAACAAATTTTATAAAATTCAATGAGCCAATACTTTCACACTCTGAAGAGAATAAATAAGAATGATATAGGATTAAACCATGGTAACAAGAAACCAAGGGAGAAAAATGGAATTAAAAGAATATAGAAAAACAAGTTGTACTAAATATATCATATCCTGCAAAGCTAGGCCTAAATAGTTATGAAATTAATTACTTGTTTTACAAAAAATAGAATTTTTCCTTCAAAATAAACTAGAGTTGCACAAGGTACTTAGCATATAAATATCAGATAATTAAATAGTTTCAAAGACTAATAAATGAAATGTTTGTTTTTATTTAATTAGGGCTAGATGAGGACAAAAGAAGGGAGAGTTTGATGGGAGGTCTGAAAGATAGTAAATAAGAAGTCTAACAGAGTATCAGTGATTTAAACAAGCTAAGGAATAAATGGTATATGACAAGAAAAAGTAAAAAAAATAGTGAATTCGTTTTTCAAGGGAAAAATTATCCCATCAGTAGTAAATTGAAATAGGTAGTAGAGGAATGTTTTTCAGATGGGGAGTGGAAATGAGGTTCATATAATCACTGACATGGATGAGAGCCTTTCAATTTCTACTCTTTCCCTTGGGGATATTGAGAAAATAAGGATAAGACACTTAGGGAGAAGGACATAGAGGAAAGAGTAGGAGATGGTACAGACTGCAAGATAGGGCATTATCTAGCTTCATGAATTGATCCTATAAGGGTAAAAGTGATGAGACAAAGGTCTTATAATTAACTCTTCTGGGGAAGAGACAATGTGAGAAATCTAGAATTGGTAAGAGATGAAGGGTAAGTTGAAATGAGATTAAAGGATAATAAATAATGTGGAAGGAAAACAACTCATTTTAGAAAAATAATTTAAAAGTGGACATGAAGCCTTTCCAGGTCTTTGCCTATCCCAGTTGCTAATGTCTTACATTCTCAAATTATTTTGTATCACACGTCACATATTAATATCATATGATATATATGTATATATATATAGACACATAACCCCCCAAATGATTATTTCAATAGACGCAAACCAATATTTCTATAAATTGTAGCTCCCAGTTTTGGTAAGTGAACAAATATACACACCAAAAATCACAGGAACAGAAAGAAGTAAGGTGGGAAAACCACATAGCTTTCTAGCTCATTTGATTTAGTGACACATTATATTAATCAATTTTATTTCTACTTAAGCTTAAACATAGGTGGGGTTTCCTATCACTTTGATTCAGACAAGACAAAACATTTTGGAAAACTGACCTTAACTTTTTTAACATGAGACTGTTCTGAAAGGATGATGGAACATATAGACAAATAGAATTCCATAAAAGGTCATCTCTCTCTGCATTACAAAGATAAGAAGACCACTAACCTGTTCTGTGACAATGATTCCTATATGTTCCTAAATTACTAGAAAACTGGGACACATGAAAGAAAAAAATAACTTGGTTATCTACAACTATGTAAACCAAATAATGATTACACTGCAACAACCCAGTGGATAACCTCATGAACAGGTATGATTCAACTGATAGTTTTTATAATTCTTGCCTGGAGCATATGGTCAGAAACTGCTGATTAATCAGAGTGCCCTTCAGCTGTAGAAGGTGAGAAAATTTTGTAAAAATGGAAAAAAAAATTATAATCATTATGCTTACTTCAAGCAGGAAGAATCTACTTAAAAAAGAAAAACCTGGAACATGAAATCTTTATCTTTTATCTTTTCCTGATGTCTTCTCTAAAACTCATCAGGTAATATATCAACTTTTGTCTTTTTTTGTTGGAACACTTTACTTCTTCAGCCATTCTTGACCTACAATTCAGTTTTCCTCTTATTTTAGGAATGTAGTATTGCCATTCAGTTCCAATTATTTCTTTTATGGAATAAAGAATATTATCCATAATAGCTAATTAATGACCTCATTTATAACATAATGGGATTTTAAAGTATAACTGTGCTAAATATAGGGTTTTTTTTAAAAGACACCCATAGAAAGAATGCAACAAATAATACAAAAGAACTTACCTAAGCATCATAAAGCTGATTCTGATTGTAGGGATTTCAAAGGAACCACACATATTTATCCTATTTTATCTTAAATGTTATTGATGTCTTTTGCTTTTGAATTGCATTCATTTCTAAATATTGTTCCCTTTCCCAATGATCTTTCCTTTGTAACAAACATAAACACAAAACAAAAGACCACACAGGATATTATAATTATACAGTATTCAGTTTCATTCTATTGTTCTTTTCATTTATATTTACTTATTAATATTGATTTACTGGCTTTGTTTCTTTATTCTGCTTACCACTATGTTTCCATGTGTTTCATGTAATTCCTCATGGTTGCCATTTCCTGTACTGCAATAATATGCCACAATTCATTAGCCTTTCTCCACTTGGTAGATGTTTAGTTTTGGTTACAATTTTTTGCTCCCATGCTGTTATGAATATTTTTGTATAAGTGAGAGTTTTTTTAAAAGTCTTTAACCTTCTGGAAGGATATGTTACCAACAATGTAGAATCAGATTCAAAGACATGGAAAATATATTCACTTTTCTCAACATAATTTCAAATATTCTTCCAGAATGATTGGACCTATTCTTAGTGCTCTAATAATATCGGCATAGCTTTCTTTCTGAATTAACTCTAATATTGATTAATCCTATGATGTGTCATTTTTTGACAATTTGCTGGGAGTAAGGCAAAATCTCAAAGTCTTTTTATAACCCATTTTAAAAAATTACAGTCTTTCATATGGTTGCTGATAGTTTGCAGACTTTTTTGAGAACTAATTTTTTCATATTTTTGAACTTTTTAATATAGAGAAATGACTATGACCTTGGCAATTTTGTTCATTACCTAATCAACTTATATATTCAATATTTTTTCAGAAATATTGATATTTCCCTATTAGTAATTTCCCTTTTTATCATGCCTGCATTATAAATGCATGTATGTGGAACAAAATTGGTTAAAAGTTTTCTCTCAAGTCATCATTGTGAAAGACCATCCATCTTTTTCTCTCTCTTTTTTAATGATATGTGGCCTTCTGTTATGAATTTATTATAATGTATGGTAGGAGATGCTGATCTAAATATTTTTTTAAACCAAACTGCTTTTCTTGTTGTTCTTTCCTACAAAATTTGTGTTCTTAATTTTATCCCACATTGGGCTACTATTTTTAGCTACTCATTTTTGCATAGTCTTTTCAATTTTTTTTATGTTAAAGAGTTTTCATAATGATATATTTTGTGGTCTGTAATTATCATTTCCTTTTTATTACTATAGTTTGGTCAAATGAATTTCATAATATTTTATTTAACTCTTTGAAGTAACCTCTTTTTAATGTGATTGGTATTATGCCAAATTTCACCTTGGTATGCAAGTATCATCATTTTTATTGTATTGATCTGAAGAGCTTTTGTCTTTTATTTCTTTAGTGTTTTGAAATTATAATTATATAAATCTTATGTGTGTTTTTAAGATTGACTCACAGATATTTTATGCCTTTTTAAGTTATTGTGAATGGAGTTTATCGTATTATTTCTTCCTAGTTTTTGTTATTACTATATTGAAATGCTACAAATTTTTCCAGTTATTTTCTGTATATTCCTAATTATTTTAATTATTTTCTTTCCTACATACCTTTAGCCTACCTTTCTCCAATAACATAAATATAGTTTATCTTCTTGCTTCTTCCCAGCCAGTCTATTGTTCCAGCTCTTTCTTGGTATTAAAATACTGTAATATCATGCCTTAAAGTAAACAGTTTTAAACACAAAATATATAATAATTATTCACATTACAAAAGGAGTCCTTCTTAAATTCAAGGACGTTTTTAAATAGTGATTCCCCTTGCAACATTTAAAATCCCCTTCAAAAACTGAATTGTTAGCAATCTTATCTGGGAAAATGCATAAAGACAAATAATTTAGAGAGGATTTTTCCTGTTGTACATAACGAAAAGTTTATATATTCTCAAACTGGCAGTTATGTGAGCACAATACAGCTTCCTAGAGAAGAATATTGTTCCTTTTTCCTCTCTTGTCTTTAAAATAGTCATCTCAAATTGTTAGTCATAGAATTTTGTTTTCCCTACACAATGAAAATCAAACTGCAATAATCTAAATAGGTTCCATGTGTGAAAATGACCAAGTTTCCTCTGGCACTTAACATAAGCAACTTCCTGTTCACATATGTGGGAAAAGAACACTCATAAAATGTATTGACATCTTTGCTCAGGGAGATGATTATATTCTCAAAATAACAAACTCACGTGGAAGATCTCAAAATTCTGACTACCAAACTTACCAAGTAGAAGAAAATAATAACTAAATATACATGGGTCAATTATAATCCATAGCTTTTGTCTCCTCATGTAATTTTCATATAGGAAGAGCAGAGAGCTTCTGTTTAGTAAGGATTTTAAGAATGGGCCTTTTTCTCATTTGGTACACTTCTCTGCCATCTGTAGGCCATAGAGTATATTCCTTTGTAAGCTGTTTTATAGGATTGTTAGATTTATTGAGTTCTTGTGTGGTCACATTTTTTTTTTTCATACTTTAAAGGGTTTACTTTGGTCTTAAAGACATCCACAAATCTCATAAATATTTTACTATATACAACATAGAATTGGAAGATAAGAAAAGTTCAATTTCATACTATAAACATTTTGCTTATTTTCCACAAATATGGTTAAATGGCCAATGATTCATTTTTTTCTACTATTATTATTTGGTGGATTTTAATTTAAAAAAAAAAAAAAAACACTTCTACAGTCAATTAATATTGGGTATGGCAATAAATGAGGAAACCACAGCATTTAAAAACTTCCTATGTCAAACTAAAAAAAAACAAACAATAAAGCCATTTCTTAACCTTACAACTTCGTAAATTCTTTTGTATTTTTTTATATTATTATTAACATTAACATTACTGTCATCATCCAAATATCCATTAATCATCCCTGTCTTAAAAATATTTCCTTTAATATGGTATTATCGTTTAATGTAATTTTAAAAAATAGTGTCATTATTTCTCTCTCTCTCTCTCTCTCTCTCTCTCTCTCTCTCTGTATATATATATATATATATACTTGAATGTTTTTTTCAGAGAAAGAGTTTTTATCATTTTTGGAAACATGTTTTTGGAGAATGCAGAGGAAAGGAAAATAGAGATTAAGTTCTGCAAACCTAATTGTGTGTGTGTTATGTACACACATATATAATATCCCATTTATGTTTTGTATAAACATTTATATATGTCCCATCATGAATAGCTAAAGAAATTAAGAACAATAGAGAAAATAGAAAGGGGAAATAGAAAATATTTCACAGGAAAAAGACCTGGTTCATATTTTTATTAATATGTAATAGATATGAAATTAGATATTAGATCAATAAAAATAAAGTGACATTGAGCTCTTGATTAATCATCTTCCAGGAATAAAGATAATAAAATCAGCTTAAACTTGTTTTTTGTGTTAAAAATACCATTACAATTTAAAAATACAAGCTCTGTTTTCTATGCTCATAATGTCTAGTGAAAGTTCCCCTCCATTCATGGCATTAGTAACTTACTGTTTTATTTTCACTCAGAATACATATAGGTGTATTATGAACTTTGAATTAAACAGTAAATCCAAACAGTTTAAGCAGAATTGAATGTCTCTTCCTTCAACAAAATGATCATAGTGTTATCACTAGCTGTAAGAGACACAACTTAACAGAATAACCATGTTATCCAGGACTCTTAATGAGACACAAAAAATCTGTACCTTTAACTATGGCAATAAATGAAAGAAGGCTCATTTAAAAAAAATTGAGCCCCTGAAATTCTGTCATTTTCCTAAAATTATAGCTCCATATCTAATCCTTAGTACTTGTAATGGGATAGCATCTGGCCTATTTGTCAAAGATCTTCTGAAGTTGAATTTATGGTGTGCAATTTATTCCAGACACTGACTGAATTAACTTACTCTTGAAACTTCCTTGGATCTTTAGTCAATAGGGAGCATTGTCTTTTAGAGATCTTTTAGTTCAATAAATGTTCCCAAATGCAAAATTCACCATTCTAAATTCTTATGTAGACTTGAAACATTCTCCTGGGAACTTTATATTTATAAAGCAATAAAATGATTTCACTTCTCCATGTAGGCTATTTTGTACCTTCCATCTGTGCTTTTAATTGTCTCTTTAATTAATATTAACAATTTAATAGTCCTATTATTATTTTTGTTTTGTATTTATTAATTCTCTCCAAGTTTCTTGTACTCAAAGCTAAATGTTTCTTAACTGCTGCAAGTTTCTTTGCACAAGAGAGGATGGAAACTGCTTTAAAAGATTAAGATAAATTAGAAAATCTCTGTGGCTTGAATTTGGAGAGCACATTCTTCTTCTTGTTTTATTTAATTTTAATTTATTTTTTCTTTGATAGTATTTTATTTTCCCCCAAATACATGTTAAGATACATTTTAGCATTTATGTTTATAATATTTTGAGTTCCAAATTTTCCTCCTTCTCACCTTTCCTTCCTTTCTTCCTAAAATAGTAGATAATCTGATATGTTATAAATGTGAAATTTCCATATTAATGACAGTTATGAAAGAAGAAACAAATCGAAATGTAGGAAAAAACATGAAAAAGAACAAATTGAAAAAAGTATGCTTCTATGTACATTTGGAGTTCACCAGTTCTTTATCTGGATGTGGACAGCATTTTTCTTCATGAGTCCTTTGTACTTGCCTTGGATAATTGTGTTCCTGAAGAGCTGAGTCATTCACATAAGTTGATCATCACATAAGGTTGATGATAATATGTGCAATGTTTTCCTGGTTCTGCATATTTTACTTTGTATCAGTTCATTTAAGTCTTTTCTGGTTATTCTGAAGTCTTTTCTTATTATACATTCTTGAACCATCACCTAATTGATGGGCATCCCCTAAATTTCCAACATTTTGCCACCATGAAAAGGGCTGATATATATATATATACATATATATATATGTATATATGTATATTTGTACATGTAGGTCTTTTTTCCTTTTTTAGGATTTCTTTGGGACATAGACTTGATATTGGTATTGGATCAAAGAATTGTTGGCTCAGTTCACTACTTCACCAACAGTGCATTAGTGTCCCAATTTCTCCACATCCTTACCAATGTATATCATTTTCCTTTTTTTGTCATATTAGCCAATGTGATAGGTGTCTGATAGTACCTTAGAACTATTTTAATTTTTATTTCTCTAAACAAAAATGATTTATTGAAGCAATTCTTCATTTGTCTATAGATAGCTTTCATTTCTTCATCTGAAAACTGCCTGTTCATATACTTTGATCATTTATCAAATGGAGAATAGTTTGTATTCTTATAAATTTGACTCAGTTTTCTATACATGTGAAAAATGAGGTCTTTATCAGAGACATTGTTGTAAAGATTGTCTCCCATCTTTCTGTATTCTTTATAATTTTGGTTGCACTGGTTTTGTATGTGTAAAAGCCTTTTAATTTAATTAAATCAAAATTACCTACTTTTTATTTTATAATGCTCTCTATATCTTGTTTGGCCAGGAACCCTTAACTCATCTAATTTCTACTTTAAGGATATGTATTATTTGGTGCACATATGTTTAGTATGGATATTACTTCATTTTCTTTTCTTTTCTTTTAAATTTGAACTATGCTTTCAGAGTAGAAGGAGTATTGCCTCAGGTTTCCTGTGCCAGTGGCTTCAAGGAAATCATAGTTTAATGGGAAATAAAATGGGTAGACCACTACATACAGAAAAGCTAACTTTGGGGTTAACTGGTGATAATCAGAGAGAAAAAGTATTAACATTAAGATGTTTTTCATATTTTGCTCTTTGATAGTAATAGGACTCCTTAGATTTAGAATTTCCACAGCTAATTTTGCACCTGTACTGATAAAACTGTAGTCTACTATTAGATGACTAAAACACTAGCAAGGACACATATGAATAGATGGATGTACCATTAGATAGGTAGAGTACCATTGCTCAAATAAAGAGGCCATAAATTAGTCAAAGAACAAAAGAGAAGCATCCAAAAATTTGGATGAATCTTTATGGAACTTAAAAAAAAAAACATGGATGAGACTTGCGTTACATAAGAAGTGAAATCACATGCTGTATGATTTCCAACAATAGAGAAAATCATCATATATGAGGTCTCAGATCCTGCCAAATGCCAAAGGGAATGAATATGTCTGCTCTTTTAATGGAATAGTTTCTTATGGGGGAAAAGAGATTAAAGTTCCATGAAGGTAGGAATCACATGGCATTTTTTTTTTCCTAGAATGATGATTATAGTGTCTTCAATAAAATACTTATATTCATCATGTGGTTGAATTTCATCAATTCATTGTGCTTTGGAGGGAAAACCATGTGAGATATTGTAGAACTGGTGATTATTTTAATACTATGTCAGCAGCTAACTATAGCCCTAGTTATAATTTCCTACTGAAGGCTTATATCTACTCTGCTAAATTATCTTTGTAACTAATATAAATAGGACATTGTATATGAGCAATGAGTAAGTATATAAACCTAACTGCATATTCCTGGTTAAGATTTCAGTTTCATTCTTAAGTGAATTCAGGAACAGATGACAAATGTTATTTGTATTGCCTTTCAAAAAGAACATATAAGATGGACAATTAGGTCAAGCTAGTCTCTCCCCCCCAAAAAATCAGAACTTATTAAAAAGAACCAATAAAGAAAAATAAGGAACCAATAAGAGAAACCTAATAATTGTAGAGCATTTTTACAAAATAACTTCAAAAATATTAATCTCATTTAATTTTTTTTGGAGTGGGAGAGAGGGAGGCAATTAGGGTAAGTGACTTTCTTAGGGTCACATACCAAATAAGTTTCTGAATTTAGGATCTCCTGATTCCAGGGCTGGTGCTCCATCTACTATACCGTGGTTGGTAACTCTCTTTTTTTCCCCTTTTCCTCCTTCCTCCTCTCCACATAAATATATATATATAAAACTGATAATGATTTACATATTTAAATATACATAATCTCTAAAATTGATTTGTAAACTCTATTTCTACATTTATATATAAATATACATATAATCTCTAAAATCCCATGATTCTAGTAATAGCACCAATCATCCTAAAAGCACACGTATTCAACACCCATTTTCATCTTTCAGCTTCCTTGTTATAGGAATTAGATAAAAAGGTTGACCCTGGGAAAAAATTGCTCTTAATTATCTGACTGTCCTCAGGAGAAAGGTAATATATGTGTCTATAAATAACATACAAATATAGTCTAGAATAATATATGTGCATATACTTATAGATCATTAATAATTGATATATATATATATTTATTATATTATTATAATTTATTTTATTTGTCTCATATAAGGAAAGAGATCCTAGGTGTACTGCTTCTTAAACTACTAAATTACATTATCTAACTGGTCTCCTTATGAAATTAATTCAAATTACCATCCTATTTATAAGCTTTAAGTGCTTCAATAATTATCAATTATTGCATTTATATTGGAATGCTGATTAATGTTGACTATATATAAATAATGCTCAAAGAAATATTTTAAAATATTTGTTTAAGTGTACACATGGGTTTTGATAACTCTAAAGAGAATTAGTGGTTTCTGTCCTTATATCTCATCTTCGATGCAATAATATAAATTTGGATTTGATCACTATATATACTCTCTGTTCTTATCTAATGTAGTATTTCATAAATGTACCTGAAGGTTATACTTACTTTATAAATCCGAACTAATTCCATTAAATGCCTTTTCTTTATTCTGTATGTTTATCTGTGCTTCCTTTATCATTATCTAAAGAACTCATATTGAGCTCCCTCTCTAATCAACCTTTTCACTTTAGCCTATTGCTTTCTTTAAATCCATTCTTTTGTCCATTCCTCCAGCTTCAGAGGAATATGTGATTTCTTCTGTTAAAGACCCCCTTCTCCATCTGTGCTTATTCATTCTTGGATCCTAAGGGACCTAGCTACCAAACATATCTCTTTGGCTAGGAATATTCAAATAGTTCCAGTGGCTTATCAGAATATTTACACAATAAAACCTCCTCATCTTGAAAATGAAATCAAAACAAGTAAATGTTAATTTATATTTCTTTAAATTGTGCTTATTTTTTTCTTGATTAGATGTGAAAAACAAGGTGTCTAAGTGGTCACTGAATGTTAGAAAGGAGTCTCCTACAAATAGTTTGATTAAATGATTTCTTTTGTTTCTTCCAACCCTAAGGTTTACTGATTTTATGATTCTTTGAGAAAGGTAATTCAAAATAATCACAGAACATAAGACCTCATGATGGAAAAATGGGTTTTTGCTGAAAGAGATTTGAGTTGTATCAAGGTGAATTTTTTTAAAGGGTCAACTGGAGATGAGATAGAGGACAAGACTAACCTATTAGCAATTCAAAAAGAGCTTCCTATTATGCAAAATCTTTATATGCAGGTTAATTGCCTGCCAAGATTTCCTTTTAAATCAAGAGTAAAGTATGCAGAATCAATGCCATACAATGAAATGTCATTATTTTTGACTACCTGAAATACTGCACAGACCTTTTGAATTGATTTTAAACCATGTGGGAACTGTGAGAGTTCTTTTAAACTTTTTTTCTCCTGCAGGTTTGTAGTGGAATTTTAGGACACTCTAATATTTTCAATGTTTATATAGGCAGAAAGAAATACTATATCCATATTATTTCCAATTAAAATAAAATAGTTGGGCTTCAATAAGTTCGAGTCTAAGCATAAAACTCAGTATAAAATGGATACCATATATTTCAATTTAATTGCTAATTGGGATTATTAATTTAAGGATAAGATATTTTATGCATGGAATTTATTTACATCTTTTCCCCCCCTCCCTTTGAGAACTGGAATAAATGTCACTGTTTTTTTTTTTTTTTTTTTTTTTTCTTGGTTTATATATTCACCAAACATTGCTAATCTACAGTTTCCACCTTTTATTTTAAGCTCCTTTGCTGAGTTAAGCTGACCTTTAGATATATGGTATTTAAACACCTCTGTTCAACTTCCATTTGTAAAACTCCTTGAAATTAAGACTAGAGAAGTTTAGAGGTCAGTAAACTGTCCCCATCATTGTCAATGACTTCATTCTTTGTGTTTTGTATTTTAAATGCTTACTAATCAAAACATTTAAAAAATCTGTACCAGATGCTTCCTTTGAAAATCAAGAATAATGAACCTATTACTTCAGTTTGGGGATATTTTTACACTTTTCTCACAACAGATGGACTCAATACAACACATATGTGGTACATCAAAACATCCTTTCCACTTAAAAGGCAATCTAAAGACAGCTTTAACCTGATATGAAAATGAATGGTTGATTTGTGATAGTGTGCTATTCAGGATCTAAATAAGATTTCATATTTATCTTTTGTGGAAAGTGATTCTCCTCAAACTTAGATTATTTTGTGGTCTCATAGTAACTTTTATATGTGTATCAATCTTATAGTCCACATATAGGCAAATTTATAGATTACTGTCACCATCATGTTTATAAACAGTAGGTACTCAATTCACTTATTAGAGAGGTTTATGATGGTCTTGAAAGTCTAGGTTCAATGCTGTCTCTGATACCTATTTTTGATGTGACCCAAAACAAGTCAATTAATCTCTCAGTGTCCCTCTCCTAGTACCTTTCAGAATGAAAGAAAAGTTGCTAAATTAGAGTGTTTATTTCTGTAATATTTATCTAAGCACTTCCATTCTGAAATATTATTTCTAAACAGTACATAAGAATTCATTAAACTTTATAGCATGCTATTTAAAAAATAGTTTTTTTCCCCTAGCCTTCTAAAAAGATCTCATTCACTGTAACTTTTCTGTATATAGAAAGCACTGTGTCCCATTAATTAGAAATAAGATTTCCTATAGTACTCAAATTTATGAAAAGAAATCTTGAGCCCATAGTCACAAACCTTGAAAAATTAGTCAGCTAAAAACCATTATACATACCTTGTGACCAGAATAATGGTAAAAACTTTAGGAAATTTTACCAGTAGAGCAAGTAATCATTACTTTGGCATGAAACAAAATTAAAATATCTGTTTGAGAATTGGGGCCAAATAGTTTCCTTGAAATTCCACCATAACAACAACAATGACAACAAAACAAAAAAAAAAAAACCCAAACAAACAAAAACTCAGAAAAGTTATTAATTTTATCTATTAATTATAAAGTCAGAACAATCCATTCTATACACAAACAATATAATTACTGTTATTAAAAGTTTAAGCCTCATGTGCTTATTTTTTCCACTTGAAAGTTGTCTGTTGAGTTAAAAAAAGAGGGGCTAGGGAAATGCTATCTCACTTTTTTTGCTTGAACCTTAGAGATGTCTGATTTCATTTCTGTGCTGCTCTGTGTCTATCAGAAACTGAGGCACATGATTCTATCTAAAAGTTATTACAAAGGTTTGGATATGAGTTGTAAAGATTGTAAATTAGGAAGCTTGTTGACATTAGTAACAAGATCAGCTGAAATGGAAGGAAGGAAGGAAGCCTAGGGAAGATAAACTCTTGTTAAACAAGGTCATTTTGTAAAACAGTATCATTTATGTCAGTTGAAATGCTACACATATCTGTGAAGAATTTCCTTGCTTCTGTGGTTTATCTTTCCACAATGCTAGCTAATCCTAAGGGTGACATAAAACCTATGAGATAGAAATTCAGAACCTGAGACCCTCTCACAATTATTGATTGTTGACTCAAGGATTCCTTACTTAGGATGACACTGTTTAAGAGTTGTGAAAACTCTTGCCTGATCATGGTGAATCAGCAAAGTCCGTACTGTGTGCAAATCCAATTTACAAATATTCAGAGATATCTCAAATGAAGAATAGAAGTATTTATTCTTAGAATCTTGCAAGAAGCGAACTTCTCCAGACTGGACTCCAAACCAGTTTAGAGAGGTTAATTTCCACAGAGATTGAAATGAGTTGTGACCACAAGAATAATGCTTGGAAGTAACATGAACTTGTTAAATTTTGACCTGAATTTTATGATGGTCAGTTTTGCAAAGGCTTACAACTGTTTACTCTGTTTTCCCCAGATAAACTAAATCTCAATTTACCTTAATTAAAGATTTTATAGGAAACCATATAATCCCCTCACAAAGAGATTTATTTAGAGATAAGTAATCCATTAAATTAAGATAACCAAGGATATAGAGATTACCCAGTTTACAGATCACTTAGAATGTCTCCATTTCATTGATTAGTTAGCTTCTTCTAAGAAGTTAATTAAGTAAAGGTATAGGAGATCAGATATTTCTACTAAAGAAGCAGGTCTTTTGTTCTCCTTCCGAGATCCTTAATGATTAACAGACCCTTGAATTGGATCTGGAATTATCAAGTGAAAAGTTTAAGTTTTGGGATTCTCTTCAGAATTATCAAATGATTATTCTTGGGAAGTCCTCAGTTTCCCATTAAACTCAACAGATATATGTCCTTTTACTGAATTTTTTCTTAACATGAGAGAAATCAGATGAAAAACTTAAAAGAAAGAGAAAACAGAGAAATGAGAATTATCATGGTTAATATTATATAGTGAGACATATAGCTAAAAGTCAATTTCCATTTTGTTGAGAAGGAAATCCAAATTACTTTAAAATGAAATATTTTAAATGTTTGCCTCATTGAAATGTTGTTTAGCATAGCAGGTAAGAAAGGGTAAATGTTATGTAATCCCAATGTAATTTAATTTCATAATACTAATCTTTAAATTGTGGAAAATCAGGCATAATAATTTGGGGGGGTGGTGTCACTTTTGTTTTGATCTTCTGGAAGAAATAATGTGCTGGATCATAATACCTGGACTTCCTAATAACGCATGGAACATATGTTATCTTAAGGATGATGATTTCTCAAACTATTTGAAAGTACTTCAAAATGAAACACACGGCCAGGAGGATAGAAATACAGATGCAAAGTTATTTCATTTAGTGATTCCTTTCAGAAATTTATAGAAGAAAACTTCTAAATTTCCTTTCCCATCTCACAGAATAAAATAAATTAGGAAAAAAGAAAAAAAGTCAATTTGCAGAATATCATTTAAAGTAAAAAAAAGTTCTCTTCCTTTGGTACATATAGAAACCAAATGCCCAGTTATCAAAAAGTATTGTCAAGGATATAGAACCACCCTGAAGTCAGGAGGACCTGGATTCAAATCCAAACTTTGACACTTGACACTTGCTAGCTATGTGACTCTAGGCAAGTCACAACCCTGACTGCTTCACTAATTAATAATAATAATAACAATGATGATAATATATTGCCAAATAGAAATACACTTGACTGAAACAACTGTGATTTTTAATGAATGCATTGTTTATCCAGAAATAAGTATCAACTAAATTGCTTAAGAATATTTGGAGGGGAAAAAAAAACAAAAACAAAAGAAAAATCATCCAGCTCTATTTGCAATGCCTCTTAACAGTTACCATAGACATTATTATCCCCATTTTACAAATGAGGGAACTGAGGCTCAGAGACATGAAGTGATTTAATCATAGTCACACAAGTTATGATAGAGGTTAAATGCAAACTTGAGACTCTCCTTGTCCTAAATTCATCATTTTTCACCCATTCACTATTTTATCTGGTATATAGTTTCTTTTATATACCTTCTCAGATTTTTGTTTCATTTTGATTTGGATAAATGAATTTCTGTGTTATCTTCTGTTTTTGTCCATTGGATAGGAAAAGGGTCAAGCCTTGGATATGAGGTCTCCCTCCCCCCTCAAATTTTTAAAAAGTTGTCAGTTATTAGATGCAACCCAACCATATCCCTTAGATATACTGGCCCTAACTGATTTTGTTTGGTTGTAACAATAACTGTGCAATAAATACTATGGTTATCCACATTTCAAAGATAAAGAAACTGATTCTAAGGGTAAATACCTTACATGATGTCATTCAGCTGTTATCACTGATTTGAAATTGTATTTTCCTGATTCCAAGATTAGCTTTTTTTTTTTTTTTTTTTTTTTTTTTTTTTTTCTATTGTGCCATTTAGAATAAAGAATTTTGACTCTCAAGCCACCAGGAAACTGAGGTTCAAAAAAGGTAAATGATTTGCACTTAGCCACACAATTTTGAATTTTAACTGTAGTATTCTCTTTAAAATGTAATATTCTCTGTTGAGGTTTTCTTGGGGTCTCTGGGAGCAGCTTTCGTTTCAGTTCAGTAATCACCACATGAGTAGCCAGGAATTAAAGCCCAAATCCTTTATTATCTCTTTCAAAAATTTGTCTCCTTTACTGGGGTCTGGTTAGCTTTCTTAGAGGCCTATCTCTCTCCTTGGTTCTGTGGGCTCAATTGAGCTCCTGCCTCCTTCTCTGCTCTCTGAATCTCTCCAAATGTATTCTGGCTGAGGTTCCTAGCTTATATGCCCCACAGTGAGTATAAACCAATCATTATATTACTAAGAAACCATCATTTGTTGTAGGATTAAATCAGTGCTAAACTAGATTTAGCCATTATCTCCTCAATTCCACTCAGTACCTTGTTTCAAGTTCTGGCCCATAACATTTCCTTGTAGGAATAAATCAATCTCAATCATATAAAATCATGCTAAATTAGATAATTATTGTCTCTATCAATTTCACTACTTAGAACCTTGTAAGAATCTTTTGTTTCAAGTTCAGAGTTCTGGCCTATAACATTGAACCTCAGTTTCCTTATCTGTAAAACGTGAATAATAATACTGATTTCATGTATTTCATGGGAAATAAGGAAAGTACTCAGTAAACTTTAAAGCATTTAAGTACCACTGATTGTTATTAACACTAATATTATATAGTGGTAGTCAGGCAATGTAGAGTAGTGCAAGAAGAGAAGAATGAGCAGGCTTCTGAGTCAAGGTTTGGACTCACATTTTGTCTCTAATACCCTTTGGCTATGTGACTTTAAGGAGCATTCTTAATTTCTCAGTGACTCAGATAGCTGACTATAAATTGCTGAGCAGTCACTAATTGATTTTGATATCGAGTTCCCTATATGCAAGAATAGGTTTAATCTATCTATCTGTCCATATTTATATCTTTTCCGCTCCCCCCTTCTATTTTTCTATTTATCATTTACTATTTCTGTTATCTATCATCTATTTAAACGTCAATTTGCCAAAGAGAGTTTTTTCCTCCCATTTTCTTCTTAACCCCTAATAGTAAGTTTCTCACCTTATCATTCTATCAAAACTAAAGTAACTACTGATCTCTTAGTTACCAAATATAATCATCTTTTCTCAATCTTTATTCTCTTCAAAGCCTTTGATACTATTAGTCACTAACACCTCCTTGATATTCTCTTCTCTGTGGGTTTTCAAGATACCACTTTCTCTTGGTTGTCCTCTCTCTTATCTAACTACTCCTTGGGCTCCTTTGCTAGATCTTTTCCTAGATCATTTTCTCTAACACATAGATGTCCCTAATATAGGTGTCTTGGACTCTCTTCTCTTTTCTCTCCATATTACCATCTCTGTGCTGATGATTCTCAAATCTATCTATTCTGTCCTACCGTCTCTGATGATTTCCAATCTTGTATCCATTAGATATATCAAACTGGATGTCAGTAGATATTTTAAATTCAATATGTCCAAAATGGAACTCATCCTCCCATTTAAGCCCTCACCTCTTCTACCTTCTCTGTTACTGTAGAAGGCAGTATCACCTTCTCAGTTCCTTAGGGTCACAATTTAGAAGATATACTAGATGGCTGATTATTTCTTATCTCCTGTCTTCAATCTATTGCCAGAGCCTGTCAAATTCCTTTTTGCAACATGTCTCAAATATATCCTCTTCTGTCCTTTGACACTGCTACCATTCTGATGCAAGTCCTCTTACCTCATGCTAGATTATTGCAATAATCTCCCAGTGGGTCTGCTTGCCACAAGTCCCTGCCCATATTGGATATGTATATATGAAAGTATACATATGTGTGTGTGTATATAGCTGGATGAATAGATGGACTTTGTAACTTCTCTGGGGGTAAGAAGACAAGAGAAATTTTTGCTTTATCTTATTATTTTTTTTTTCAATCAACAAATATATATTGTATTCTATCATGAATAAGGTATTATGTAAGAAAAATCAAAATTTGGGCTTTATTATCTTTGATATACCATCTTAAAGCACAATATTTTATATTGGTATCTTGTTTAGAGATTTTAAAAATTTTATTTATTTATTTATTTATTAATTTTATAATTATACATTTTTTTGACAGTATATATGCATGAGTAATTTTTTTATAACATTATCCCTTGTATTCATTTTTCCAGATTTTCCCCTCCCTCCCTCTACTCCCTCCCCTAGATGACAGGCAATCTCATACATTTTACATGTGTTACAGTATAACCTAGATATAATATATGTGTGTAAATCCAATTTTCTTGTTGCACATTAAGAATTGGATTCTGAAGGTATAAGTAACCTGGGTAGATAAACAGTAGTGCTAATATTTTACATTCAATTTATCTTATTTTTTAAAAACAAAAATAAAATGGAAGAGTGAGTCTAACAAATAGCAATGGCTACTTCCAGAGATAAACCAAATTGATACCTTTGTGGAATTGTGTTGTTGGTGCAGTGTCACAGCCCAGGGTCATACAGCTAGGAAGTATTAAGTGTCTGAGACTGGATTTGAATTCAGGCCCTTCTAACTTCAGGACAAGGGTTCTATCCCTGTGCCAAATAGCTGCTCCAATTGAAATATTTATTAATTTTATTATACAATTTTATTATCATTATTAATCATACTATTACTACTGTTTTTCTCTGCTTCATCTTCACATATATTCACTTTTTTTTGTTCAGTCATATCCATCCTTTATGCTCCCTAGACCATATAGACCATGGAGTTTTCTTCTTTCTTATTATAATGGTTTGTCATTTCCTTCTCCAGTGGATTAATGCCCAAGATCACTCAGCAGGTAAGTGTCTGAGGTTGAATTTGAACTCAGGTCTTTCTGACTTTAAACCCAACACTCTGTCCACTGAGACAAAAGTATTTATCTAAATTAATGGGCTTTTCTTGTGGATAACAACTTAAGGAAGGCCTTTGGATTTTTAAAAATATTCAGTATTTTTTCACATATTAAACTTAGCCCTTAACTCTATATGATTATGAATAAATAAATGAATGAATGGAAGCATTATTAAGTATTTACTCCATACTTGGCACTGGTGTTCAACACTAGGACTACAATTACAAAAGTGAGATGTCCTTGACAATAAGGGGTTCATTATGATGTTCAGGGAAGAGAGTTATGTACAGGAATGCAAAGTGAGCTATAGGACAGTCAATAGTCTAATAGTCTTATCACCTCCAGAAACAATGGTGACATTTGTAATGTCTGGGCTAGCTTTCTGGAGGTCCTCCAGAAGGGCTTTGGTCTGAGATGGATAGTCACCACGAAGATGGACAAGAATAGATTCCAAAGTCTTTATTGTCCCCTTCACAGTCTGTGTCTATCACAGTCTGACCCAGTCTCCCTCAGCAGTGTGCCAGTCTACTAGTCTGATTTCTATCTGACTTCCTGTCCCCAGTTCTTATATACTCTATTACAATTAAATCATTACAGCATACTGAATTTGTGTGAACTAGAGAACTAGTACATCACCATGCTAAGCACTAAATGTATGTAAACTAAATAACCATTGTCTCATCAATTCCTCTGAGTTAACACCTTGTTTCAAGTATATTTCTTTAAAGTATACTTCTTCAGAGTTCTGGCTCTCTGCAATGATTACTATGACCAGAACCAGAGGTAGAAAGTATAGGGAAGGGAAAATAAGTATAAGGCAGAAGACAGATTCTAAAATGGCCAAAGTGGATGGTCTTATAGGTTTGGGAAGCATGGTCTGGCATGGACCCTATAAGGCATATTGAGGTATACAAAACACTTCTCACCCAAATAAAGTCAGATCTAAACAATTGAGAGAATATCAATTGCTCATGGGTAGGCTAACTAATATAATAAAAATTATAATCCTACCTAAATTGATGTACTTGTTCAGTGCCACATTTATCAAACTGCCAAAAATTATTTTATAGAATTAGAAAAAATAAAAACAAAATACAATTAATGAAAAAAAAATACAAAGGATAATGGCCTAAAACTATATTATAAAGCAACAGTCATCAAAACTATTTGGTACTAGCTAAAAAATAGAGTGGTGGATCAGTAGAATAGATGAAATACACATGACACAATTATCAAGATCTATACAAAATCCAGTATTTGATAAACCCCCAAACTCCAGCTTCTGGAATAAGACCTCAATATATGACAAAAATTGCTGGAAAACTGGAAAATAATATGTCAGAAACTCAGCATAGACCTACACCTCACACCCCATACCAAAATAAGGTCAAAATGTATACATGATTAGGTCAAGGATAATTTACTTATCAAATCTCTGGTGAAGGGAGGAATTTATGACCAAAGAAGAACTAAAGAACATTATAAAAGACAAAATGGACAACTTTGATTACATTAAATTAAAAAGTTTTTGTACTTCTTTTGCACAAACAAAACCAAAAGGAAAGTATAAATCTGGGAAAAAAATCTTTATAGTCAGTGTCTCATTTCTAAAATATATGAAAAATTGTGTCAAATTTAAACGAATACAAGTCATTACTCAATTGATGAATGTTCAAATGATATGAACAGACAATTTTCAGATGAAATTAAAGCTATTTATAATTATATGAAAAAATGCTTTACATCATTATTGATTGGAGAAATGCAAATTAAAAGAACTCTGAGGTACTATCTCATACCTCTCAGATTGGCTAAAATGACAGAACAGATAAATGTTGGAAGGGATATGGGAAAACTGGGACACTAATGCTTTGTTGGTGGAGTTGTGAAATGATACAAACATTTTGGAGAGCAATTTGGAACTATGCCCAAAGGACTATAACATTGTGCATACTCTTTGACCCAGCACTGCCACTACTGAGTCTGTATCCCAAGGAAATCATAAAGGAGAGAAAGGACCTACATGTGCAAAAATGTTTGTAGCAGCTTTTTTTATGGTAACAAAGAATTGGAAAATGAGTAGATGCCCACCTACTCATGGGAAATGGCTGAACAAGTGGTGGTATATGAAGGTAATGGAACATTATTGTTCTATTAAAATGATGAACAAGAAGTTTAGAAAGGCCTGAAAAGATTAATAGGAATTGATGTTGAGCAAAATGAGCAGAACCAGAAATACATTATACACAATTGTAAGAATGCATGATGATGAACTATGAAAGACTTGGTTTTTGGATCAGTGATTTGAAGGGATTCCAATAGATCTTGCACAAAAAATGCTATATGCATCTAGAAAAATAACCATGGAAATCAAATGTAAATCAACACATGCTATGTTCACTTTTATTTTCTGTTTTTTTTTTCTATCCCATGATTTTCCCTTTTTATTCTGATTTCTCTCTCCCAACATGATTCATAAAGTAATGCATATTAAAAATAAATTAATAAATCAAAAAAAGATATATTGAGGTAAATGACTTTGTGCTTACTCACTCACTAATCAAGATGGCTTGAGGACATCCAGAATTTAGTAAATTTATTTCCCTAGTAATAATCACACAGTTTCTGAAAGTTTACTGAAATGTTCTAGTGAGGAGTTTTTCATTTTGTGCTTGCCCCCCTTTTACCCACAATATGAACAGAAAGTGTAGTTTATTTGCAATGCAGGATAAAGTGCAACTATTTACTTACATCTCACTACTTGAATTCTGATCTTTACTTATCCTAATTTAACTATGCTCTTTCTCTACTTTTTGGCTTGACCCTTGTTTTTTTTTTTGATGATTTATATCCTTATAATCAGGAAGTAAACACATGATCACTCCTATCATGGAGATTACAGCCCACTACTGAGATAAGATACAGATAAAAATAATTACAAGGTTTAATATGTTGAATCCATTAGGGCATTATAACATTATATAAGAACTGAGAAGAAAGAATGGAAGGAAATGAGATCAGAGAAACTTTGTTTTATAGAATCAGTGTAGGAATTTTGCAGATTGCTTTGGGGGAGTATAATTGGAGGTTCTATTATGAATTTGTTCATGTTTGCTATGTTAAAACAAAAATTATAAATTTAAATTAAATTAAAATTTAAAAAAGAATTCATCAGGCATGAAGGATTGGAGAATACTAGGAAAGAAAGAGGAAAGAACAGCGAATGGAGAGTACTCCAGTTGTTGGAAGTTTATGAAGTGGCTGGAGAAAGAAGTGTGATATTAGAAAGTGAAAAAAGACTGGAAGTGTATAAAATTGTGAAGAGTCCTGAGTATTAGATGAAATAATCTGAACTTTCTTCAGGAAGCAATAGGCACCTTCTGAATATTCCTGAAGAGAGGAGAGACATGACAACATATCTACAACCTGTCTATCTTTGTTTCCTTCTGCTTTATCAGTCAATGATCTTGAAATAGAAATGAAAGAACAAAAATGACTAACAGGAAAGAGATAACCAGACAAGTATCAAATAGTAAAAGAGCACTTAGCTTCCTTTCATTAATTCAGATCACTTGGTCCAGGTGAATTAAAACTTCCAAAAGAACTGGCAATGGTGACTGTTGAACCACTCATTACTGGTGATATGTGAATGATCACAGAAAGTGGGGAAAAAAGTATCACAAGCCTTGCAAAAGAAAAATATGATTTCTGGGGAAATTACAGAATAGACCCTTTAAAGAAATTGTTTGGGAATATTCAGAAAGGAAGCAGTTATTACAGAGATTCAGCATGACTTCATAACAAAAATAAAAAGTCAAAAATAAACACAGAGAATATTTTTATAGCCTCACATTTTTAAAAGAAGGATTACCAAAGTAGTAGATGGAGGAAATGGTTTGGATATAATTTACGGAGATTTGACAAAACTTTAAAAAATTATGCTATTCTTCTGGAGAAGATGTAGTCATGATTTAGATGAGGATATAATCAAATACCTTCAGAATGAGTTGGGTGACTGAACTTGTCAAATAGTTAACGGATCTAAGTCAATTTGAAATCAGATCTCTAGTGGACTATTCAAGAGATTTTGGTTTAGTCCTTTGGCTATTAATTTTGTTATTAATACCTCTGATCAGAAGTGTCAAACTTTTGGTCCTCACAATGCTGCCTGAACCAGATTAAAATATAATTGGCAAGTGGGAAGTGTTTAAAAAAATACAATACAACAAATACAATATTAATTTGTAATTTTGTAAGATATCATGCAGATGTAAGATTTTCTTTCTATTTAATTTTGACATGACTGACTTAGATAAAGGCATAGAGAGTATGCTCACTGAATTTGAAGATGAAACAAATTTGAGAGAGACAGCTAACAAACAGGATGGCCAGGTTTAGAAGCCAAAATAATCATGGAAAACCAGATCATTAAACTGAATACAAATAGAAGAAATAGAGCAGATGTATTGATCCAATATATGTACAAGCCCTTACAGTTTGGGTATAAGAAATAAACAACTTCAACAAGATTAAGAATAGGGACAATGAAGCTTAATACAGCAAGTTTTCTTTATAATAATGGGGATCTTAATTGACTTTCATGTTCAATATGAGTCAGTAGTAACGATATGATAGGCAAAAAAAAGCTGATGCAGTAAGAAGGGTTGTAGCTATAACAGCTGACACATAGACTCCTGTGCTTTGCTACTTTTCAGAAATTCAATCTGAATTTCTGGAGACATGCTTTAACAAGAACAGTTCATTATGCTGGATAAGTGTCCGAGGGATAACGAGAATGATGAAGGGCCTTGACTCCATGTCATAAAGGCCTGGAGCTGTTCAAGTCTGCTGAAGAGATATTTCAGAAGGGACATGAAAAACAACTTCAAGTTTGAAGGGAGAGTAAGTGTGTGTGTGTGTGTGTGTGTGTGTGTGTGTGTGTGTGTGTGTGTATGCGTGCAAGCATGTGTTTGTGTGTGTGAATGTTTTGTGGGACAAAGAATACAAGTGAACAATGAGTTGGTTCCAGAATTTCACAGTTGGAGGAGAAAAACCTCATTTGCTTTTAAGAAACTTCTCCCAGAAACAAAAGCTTCTTGTTCATACCATTATTCTACTGGAGTTACCGTTTTGCTGTTTTAGAATATTTTTGTCTCTGATGAATAAAAAATATTATATAGAAGGCACTAAAGAGTTAATGGCTATAATCAAACTGAACCACATATTTAAACAAAATTTTTTTAAGGAGAACTAGAGTAAAGAATTTTGTGTGAAAAGCATATGAACCAAAACAGATTGGCTGGTCATTGTGGCAAAGTTAAGGAAAAATCTATTCCACACCTATAGCTCCATTGGTATTTTTGTGATATAATTGCTGGATCCCTTCATGGTATGATCTGTTAGTAGGCTAATTTTAATAATCCAGGCAATAGTAAGTCTGTACTTAGGATAGTGGCTATAAAAACATAAACAAAAGGAAAATATATAAGATCTGTTGCAAAAAGAATTCATAAGATTTGATGGAACTATGTGAAAAAGGGGATGTGAAGAATGAAAGGTAATCTCAAGATTGTGAAACTGGAGTCATGGTAAATAGTCTAATCTCAAAAAGAAATTGTGAAGTCAGATTATAGAAGAATTCAGGAAAGGGACTGTTGTTTTTGGCTTTGTATTTCTAGTCTTAGAACAGCACTTGCATTTAGTAGGAACCAAATGGTGTATGATGAATTAAATTGATTTGAACTGAGATGCAATGTTCAGGGTTAAAGAAAATAATCTTGCCTTGGGGTATGCTTTGTTTAAAGATTCTACTAGAATAATAAGGAATATATCCTGTATGCAATCGAAAATGTGGATTTATAGCTCAGAAAAGAGGTAGGGCTAGAAAGATAAAATCAAATGTCATTTGTTTGAGGTTGTACCTAAATCCTTGGGATTGAATGATATTGCCAAGTGAGAGAATATTAAAAAAGGATAAAAGAAAAAGGATGAGGGCAAATGATTTTAAAGAAGAAAGGGCTAAGATAATAAACATTTTAATTCTAATTATTCTAGAAATTAAACAATTCAAGTATTATATTTATTTAATAAGTGAGGAAATGTTAGAAATAATTCAGAATTTTAGCAAAGTGGCAGGATACAAAATAAATCCACATAAATCCTCAGGATTTTTATACATTACCAACACAATCCAACAGCAAGAGATACAAAGAGAAATTCCATTCAAAATAACGGTTGATAGTATAAAATATTTGGGAATATAGCTACCAAAGGAGAGTCAGGAATTATATGAGCAAAATTACAAAACATTTGCCACAAAAATAAAGTCAGATTTAAATAATTGGAAAGACATTCAGTGCTCTTGGATAGGCTGAGTGAATATAATTAAGATGACAATACTCCCTAAACTAATCTATTTATTTAGTGCTATACCAATCAGACTTCCAAGAAACTATTTTAATAACCTAGAAAAAATAACAACAGAATTCATATGGAACAACAAAAGGTCAAGAATTTCAAGGGAATTAATGAAAAAAAAATTAAGTGAAGGTGGTCTAGCTGTACCTGATCTAGAACTGTAATATAAAGCAACAGTCACCAAAACCATTTGGTATTGGCTAAGAAATATACTAGTTGATCAGTGGCATAGGTTAGGTTCACAGGGCAAGATAGTGAATAAAAATAGCAATATAGTGTTTGACAAACCCAAAGATCCCAAATTTTGGGATAAGAATTCATTATTTGACAAAAACTGCTGGAAATTAGTATGGCAGAAACTAGGCATGGACCCACATTTAACACCACATACTAAGATTAGATCAAAATGGGTGTAAGATTTAGGCATAAAGAATGAAATCATAAATAAATTGGAGGAACATGGGATGGTTTACCTCTCAGACTTGTGGAGGAGGAAGGAATTTGTGTCCAAGGGAGAACTAGAGACCATTATTAATCACAAAATAGAAAATTTTCTGCACAAACAAAACTAATGCAAACAAGATTAGAAGGGAAGTGACAAATTGGGAAAACATTTTTACAGTTAAAGGTTCTGATAAAGGCCTCATCTCCAAAATATACAGAGAATTGACTTTAATTTATAAGAAATCAAGCCATTCTCCAATTGATAAATGGTCAAAGGATATGAACAGACAATTTTCAGATGATGAAATTAAAACTATTTTTCGCTCATTTGAAAGAGTGTTCCAAATCACTATTGATCAGAGAAATGCAAATTAAGACAATTCTGAGATATCATTACACACCTGTTAGATTGGCTAAGATGACAGGAACAAATAACGATGACTGTTGGAGGGGCTGTGGGAAAACTGGGACACTGATGCATTGTTGGTGGAGTTGTGAAAGAATCCAACCATTCTGGAGAGTAATCTGGAATTATGCCCAAAAAGTTATCAAAATGTGCATACCCTTTGACCCAGTCATACTACTACTGGGCTTATATCCCAAGGAAATTCTAAAGAAGGGAAAGGGACCTGTATGTGCCAAAATGTTTGTGGCAGCCCTTTTCACAGTGACTAGAAGCTAGAAGATGAATGGATGCCCATCAATTGGAGAATGGTTGGGCAAATTATGGTATATGAATGTTATGGAATATTATTGTTCTGTAAGAAATGACCAACAGGAGAAATACAGAGAGGCTTGGAGAGACTTACATCAACTGATGCTTAGTGAAACAAGCAGAACCAGAAGATTATTATACACTTCAACAATGATACTGTATGAGGATGTATTCTGATGGAAGTGGATATCTTCAACATAGAGAAGAGCTAATCCAATTCCAATTGATTAATGATGGACAGAATCAGCTACATCCAGAAAAGGAACACTGGGAAATGAGTGTAAACTGTTATTTTTACCTTCTGAATCCAATTCTTCCTGTGCAACAAGAAATTCGGTTCTACACACATATATTGTATCTAGAATATATTGTAATATATTTAACATGTATAAGACTGCCTGCCATCTGGGGGAGGGGGTTGGGGGAGGAAGGGAAAAAATCTGAACAGAAGTAAGTACAAGGGATAATGTTGTAAAAAATTACCCATGCATATGTACTGTCAAAAAAAAAGTTATAATTATAAAATAAAATTAAAATTAAATAAAAAATATAAAAAGTCTACAGAACAAAACTAAAAAAAAATAAGGGAGGAAATGGTGGCTTAGAGAACTTTAGGTGATTTGTTTATGGTAGTACAATTAATTAATATCAAAACTGGGGTCTAAACCCAAATTTTTTTTAATACGACACTATACTGAATAGATAGGAGGGATACTGCTATAACTCAAACTTTAGTATTTCAACTGAATTCTTAAAATACTCTGCAGACAGCATCTTGACAGAACAGCCTAGATTTTCTGTTAATTACAATCATGACATAATTGTTTTGGGTTCACAAGGTCTGCGGTACTCATGTTCTCATATAAGCATGTAATCAAGCAATATGGTATATTTGAAACATGTTTTGCAGTGGCCAAATAAGAATACTCAGTGATATTAGAAAACTATATCAGTGTTATTGAAGTTCACCAATAAACCAAATAGATTTTGTAACATAAAAGACATTGGAATTCAGGGCCCTAAAATTTTCAAATAGATTAAATATTAAATATTAAATCATTTAGAAGTCTCAAAGTTTATAGTAATACTTTTTGTGGTTCCCAGAGGGAAAGAGGATACTTGTACTTTTTAATAGAATTTTGTAGTTCACAAATGCTTTCACATAACTTCTAAGTATTGATCCTCAAAATAACATTGAAACAGACAGGGCAGGTACTTTCTCTGACATTTTTCAGATGAAGAAATTGAGACTCAGAAAGATTGAGTAACTTTTCTAAAGTAGAGACGAGTAATTAGCCATGCTGGGACATAATTCTGATATTCACTTCTCTTATACATCACATTGCTGCTGTACAGCTCAAAATTTCTTGTTATTATTAAGTACCTTAGAACTAATTTATTGAACATGGAATGGACAGTTCAAATTGTCAAGTTGGTAACAATACTTAATAGGAAGATAGAGGTTCAATTGACTTTTAGGAAATTGCAAAGCTACTTTAATGATTCCACATTTCTTTCAGGAAAAATGCCAAATATGTGATATTTTACTACCTGATACTGAAGATAATTTAATTTATGTACAAAATACGAAAGTATGTTATTTCTAATATACTTATTTTTCTTGGGTGATAACGGAAAAAATTCTAGCTAGCAGAGAAATTCTGGATTAATGGAAATATCAGGAAGTCATGTCGATAAACCTCACACATTTATTAAGCACCTACTAGGTATCAATCCCTGTTTTCAAGGAGCTTAAAACTAATTTGAGAAACAACATATGAAATATGAGTACAGGAGATATATACAGAATAAATTGGAGATAATCTCAGAAGGAAAGCATTATCATTAAAAAAGATCAGGTAAGTTGTAGAGCTGTATAGTATTAGTTGAAATTGAAGAGAACCAGGGAAACCAGAAAGCAGGGGTGAGATGAGAGAGATTCTAAGTATGGGAAAATGCATGAAGTCAGGAGATAGAATGTTATAGTTAAGGACCAAAAACAAAAACAAAAACAAAACTTCCCAAACTGTGGGAGAATAAGGTATAAAAAACTTGAAAGGTAGGAAGAGGCCAGATTTTGAAGAGCTTTAAAAGCCAAAAAGAGGAGTTTGTATGTAATCAGAGGGAGTCACTGCAATTTGCTGAATAGGAGAGTGGCATGAGTGGCCTTAGGAAGAAGATCAATTTGATAGCTGAGTGTAGATTGGGTTGGAGGTCGAGAGAGAGAGAGAGAGAGAGAGAGAGAGAGAGAGAGAGAGAGAGAGAGAGAGAGAGAGATAGATCTGAGAATCATCTGCAAAGAGATGATAGTTGATAGTATGAGTGATGACATCACCAGGCAAAATAGCATAAATATATAAAGGAAAAAGGTCCAAGGTAGAACCTTGAAGAAAACACATAGTTTTATGAATTTGACTTAGATGAATACCCAGTAAAGGAGTATGAAAAAAGGTCAAATGGGAGAACTAAAAGAAAGCAATGTCACAAACAACTAAAAAGAATAGATTAATGAGAAAAAGGTGCTCAATTGTGTCAAATAGTGTGGTGAGATCAAGAAGAATGAAGAAATAGCATAAATTATTTTCAAGACACTTCTAAATTCATTTTTCTTAAAGAACTTCTACAAATTAACCTGGGGAGTGGTTTTTAGAGGCTTTAGTCAGAGAAGGACAACTTTTAGGTTATCTTTATAATATTTCTCTAACATGTAAGGAAGCTTCTGAATGAATGTACATTGAATGATAATACTCAAATAACCAGGGAAATCTTAGTCCTAGATCTAGAGTTGGAATAGCCTTTTGAGTATACATAGTCCAACACTATTTATTTATAAATAAGGAAAATGATCTCCAAAGAGATTAACTGACTTAAGGTTATAAGAGTAGTAAATATCAAGCACAAGATTGAACCCAGACTTCAAAGACAATGCTTTTTCCACCATACCAAAATAGTCTGATGATGAATGGTATGATGGAGAAATCATGCTCACAACCTTAGACAGTTATCTGAAATTCTTCCATCAGGCACTGAATACAGTTGGGACCTGTATCCAAAACTTTGATGGAATATTGTCTACACAGGAATATCTTATGTTTTCATCAATGAACCAAAAAATAATTTGTTACATTAAAATGATCAAAATATGTATTTATAAGTTTTATAATATTATACAGGACCAATTGCAATATTATTAAAGGCAAATTCTAGAACATTTGCTGTTTCTAATTTTAGTTTCTTACCTTACCTTAGAGAAGAAATGTTTCAAAGTTCGATTACATATGCAGAGTTGACTGTTTATGGGTGACAAACAGAAATATCAACATCAAAATTAAACTTATCACAGAAGTAAGGTTAAATCATATTTTCACTTTTCAGCCTCCACAGTCTTCACAACTCTCCAGAACTAGGCAAAAATCTTGAAATAAAATCTAGACCAGTATTACTTATGTGTGGAGCACAGAGAAGGTGTGGCTCATTTATTCTGCATCCATATTTAATGCCTAAAATTATTTTAAATGCTAAAACAATATCTTGAAAATTCTGTGAATTACAATACAATACAAATACAATACAAGGCCAAACCCATTCTTAAATATAACGAGGAAAGTGGGGAGAGGGGAGGAAAGGATCTAAGAGTGAAAAATCACAAGTTACTCACGATTCTTTTCACCTTTCCACCTTGACTCAGCTTTCATTCTGTCTGAGATGCCCACAGTAGAAGTTATTTCTGCCATCCAGAGGAGCAGCATCAGTGACGGCACAGCCATGCCAGATAAAAAATAACCTCTATAGGGAGGGGAGTGAATAATGACACTGACAAAACTGAGAATGTTTATAAGGAATGAAAACCTAGAGCCAGTCCTGTCATTTTATTCAGCAGAGATGAAAAAATGGTTTTTGCCATACATTTTAAAAAGCAGGTATATTTTCATCATACTCTCCATTTAGATTATTCAGGAAATGGAAAAAAAAAATAGAAAAGGATGTAAAACCTTCTGGTGGACAGAAATCAAATACCAGGAGAGTGAAAGAGCTTTCATTGGTTTCTCTGCAGATACTGGCTCCTAACATGCTTCTGCAGCCCCTTAGCTTTTCTAAATGTTTGTCAACAATCCTTATAACACAATAATAGACAAAGGTTTAAGCATCTCTCCTCTCCCTCTCCTCCTGCACTGCAAATTAAAGTATCTGTTGAAATAGAATGCTTAATTTTGGCACTGCAGACTCACCTCATTTCAAACAAAGCTAGTTGTGAAGAAAAAAAGAAAGCAAGGTTGCAAAGCTTTATTTAGCATCTGGAAGAAGAAGGTAGATAGATACCAGGTGCCAAAAATGATAAAGTGGGATGGTAAGTAATCGTATTCTATTAAGCTTATCCTATTGTAGTTTTTACATTTGGGGAATAAAAGCAAAGGAAGAGTTTCTTTGCATATTATCCCCACCTCTCAAATCTAAAATCTGTAGAGTGAACTATTAAATTTTCCACTTTTACATAATAATCTGCAGTACAGTGTTTTGAAAAGGCTCACACAACAAAAATACAGTTTTATTAATAGATGCTGGCATCTTTAGCAAGCCCTTATGCTGTGTAATGATTTTATCACTTCATGAACTGAACAGACTATTGAGCAAATCAGACTTCTCTGGCTTGCAATTATCTCTTCTTTTTTCTTACATGTGTCCCCACATGCTGAGTATTTAGTAAAAAGCCTATAACCAAGGAAGATTTTTAGCTCTCTTATTTTGGTACAATTAAATATTTACCATAATAAAATAATTTTCTTATACTATGGAAATGATAGAATAGAAACCATGCAGAAATCTAATTTTTTTCAGATATGCTCACTTATATAATAATAATATACAGCCTGATCTACTTCAGATGTTAAGTAGATAAACAGCATTAATAAATCCTCCCAACCCCAAAATACTGCTAGAAATACTAGGTACTATATCTTACCATATTTATATTACTGAAATCCTGAAAGAACATCATGATAAGTTCTTTATTTCCCTGCATATATATATATGTATATATACATACATATATAGAAAGATATAATTATTTATATGTGGTATCACTTATCAGAATGTGACTTATTAGATGACAGGAATTATTTTTGCCTTTCTTTGTCTTCCAGTGGTTGTCACAATGTCTGGCAAACAGTAAGTGATTATTAAATCCTTTTAAATTACATGGATATGCATGAATTAAAAATGTATTTTTGCATTACTTTTATAAAAGTACATTAATAAGCTGTAAAAATGAATACATCATTACTAATTATATAACTTGGTATTGATCAAGATGAACAACATTCATAAAAATATTTTAAAAATTTAAAAATACATTTTTATTGTGGCATTCTAATGACAATAATTTTTCTTTTGGTGTCTTGCCTATTTAGAGTTTTCGAGTAAATTTAAGCCATATTGAAAAGAAGAACTCAATATGAAAAACCAAGATAAGCAAGTCCTGTAGAACAGAAGGAATACCAAAAAAGAGGTTATCTGACCTTATCTGCCTTAAAATTTGACTAAAACAAAGGCAAATCAATACTTTCTCCTTAATGAAAATTAGGTTTTCTGGTATCTGGGTCAGGAAAACCTAAGTTCAAATACTGTCTTCTGACTTACTGTGTTTTCATCTGTAAAGTAGAAATAATAACATCTACCCCATGGAATTGTTATGATGCTGTGATGATCAAATGAGGTCCCAGGAAAGATTCTTTTGTAAACCTTAAAATACTATATGAATGCTAGCCGCTATATGCCTTCTCTGGATGCTGCTACTTTTACTTATTATTAAAATTATTTTGAAATAAGATTCCATTGTTTTCACACATTTAGTGAATGACACAATGTAGTCTTTTCCTACTATGTTCTTAAGGAGACTGTAGGTAGGTAAAATAAGACTGGAATATCAAATTGCATATTAGGCAGTCTTTTTTAAAAATAATTTTTTTCCTTAAGATAACATCAAAATTAAATTTATTTTTAAATTTTTTTCTCCTTTTTTATTATAAAGCTTTTTATTTGCAAAACATATGCATGAGTAATTTTTCAACATTGACCCTTGCTTTCTGTTCCAACTTTTCCCTTCCTTCTCTCCACTACCTCCTCTAGATGACAGACAGTCTCATAGATGTTAAACATGTTACAGTATATCTTAAATACAATATATGTGTACATATTTATACAGTTCTTTTGATGCATAAGAAAAGTTGGATTTAGAAAGGTAAAAATAACATGGGAAGAAAAAAAATGCAAGCAATACACATTCATTTCTCAGTGTTGTTTCTCTGGATGTAGCTGGTTCTGTTCATCATTGATCAATTGGAATGGAACTGGATCCTCTCATTGTGGAAAATAGCCACTTCCATCAGAATTGATCCTCTTATAGTATTGTTGTTGAAGTGTATAATGATCTCCTGGTTCTGCTCATTTCACTTAGCATAAGTTCATGTAAATCTCTTCAAGCCTCTCTGTATTCATCCTGCTGGTCATTTCGTACAGAACAATAACATTCCATAATATTCACGTACCACAACTTATTTGGCCATTCTCCAATTGATGGGCATCCATTCAATTTCCAGTTTCTAGCCATTACAAAAAGGGCTGACACAAACATTTTGGCACATACAGGTCCCTTTCCCTTCTTTAATATCTCTTTGGTATATAAGCCCAGTAGTAACACTGCTGGATCAAAGGGATGCACAGTTTGATAACTTTTTGAGCATAGTTTCAAATTGCTCTCCAGAATGGTTAGATACATTCACAGCTCCACCAACAATTCATCAGTGTCCCAGTTTTCCAGCTTCCCCTCCAGCATTCCTCATTATCTTTTCCTGTTATCTTAGCCAATCTGACAGGTGTGTAGTGGTATCTCAGAGTTGTCTTAATTTGCATTTCTTTAATCAATAGTGATTTGGAACACCCTTTCATATGAGTAGAAATAGTTTCAATTTCTTCTTCTGAAAATTGTCTGTTCATATCCTTTGACCATTTATCAATTGGAGAATAGCTTGATTTCTTCTAAATTGGAGTCAATTCTATATTTTGGAAATGAGGCCTTTAACTATTAAAATGTTTTCCCAGTTTATTGTTTCCCTTCAAATATTGTCTGCATAAGTTTTGTTTGTACAAAAGTTTTTTAAGTTGATAAAATCAAAATTTTCAATTTTGTGATTGATAATGATCTCTAGTTCTTCTTTGGATACAAATTTCTTCCTCCTCTACAAGTCTTCTAATTTATTTGTAATTTCATTTTTATGTATAAGTCATGAACCCATTTTGATCTTATCTTGGTGTATGGTGTTAAGGGTCCACGCCTAATTTCTGCCATACTAATTTCCAGTTTTCCCAGAAGTTTTTGTCAAGCAGTTAATTCTTATCCCAAATGTTAGGATCTTTGGGTTTGTCAAACACTAGATTACTATAGTTGTTGACTATTTTGTCCTGTGAACCTAACATATTCCACTGGTCAACTAGTCTATTTCTTAGCTAATACCAAATGGTTTTTGGTGACTGCTGCTTTACAATATAGTTTTAGATCACGTACAGCTAGGCCCCCTTCATTTGATCTTTTTTTCATTAGTTCACTTGAAATTCTTGACCTTTAGTTTTTCCATATGACTCTTTTTTCTAGATCATTAAAATAGTTTCTTGGGTGTCTGATTGGTATAGCAGTAAATAAATAAATTAGTTTAGGTATTATTGTCATCAGTATTATATTCACTCGGTCTATCCAAGAGCACTTAATATTTTTCAAATTGTTTAGTTCTGACTTTATTTGTGTGGAAAGTGTTTTGTAGTTTTGTTCATATAGTTCCTGACTTTCCTTTGGCAGAGAGATTCCCAAATATTTTATAATATTGACAGTCATTTTAAATGGAATTTCTCTTTGTATCTCTTGCTGTTGGATTTTGTTAGTGATGATTAAAAATGCTGAGGACTTATGTGGATTTATTTTGTATACTGCAACTTTGCTAAAGCTGTAGATAATTTCTAATAGCTTTCTAATAGAATCTCTGGAGTTCTCTAAGTATACTATCATATCATCTGCAGAGATATTTTGGTTTCCTCATTACTGACTCCAATTCCTCTTTTTCATCTCTTATTGCCAAACCTAGCATTTCTAAAACAATATTGAATTGTAATGGTTTTAGTGGGCAATGTTGATTCACTCCTGATTTTATTTGGAATAGTTCCAGTTTATCAGTATTACATATGATGCTTACTGATGGTTTTAAATAGATGCTATTGACTATTTTAAAAAAAAGTCCATTTATTCCTATACTCTCTAATGTTTTTAATGTTTTTTAGGGCTGTTGTATTTTAGCAAGTGCTTTTTCTGCATCTATTGAGATAATCATATGATATTTGTTAATTTGGTTATTAACATAGTCCATTATGTTAATAGTTTTCCTAATATTGAACCAGCCCTGGTAGAAATCCTATTTGGTCATAGTGTATTATTTTGGAGATGATTTTCTGTAATATTTTTGCTATCATTTTCCTTAAGATTTTTGCATCAATGTTCATTAAGGTCTATAATTTTCTTTCTCTGTTTTCAGTCTACATTGTTTAGGTATCAGTACCATGTCTGTGTCATAAAACGAATTTTGTAGGAGTCCTTCAATCCCTATTTTTTTCAAATAGTTTATATAGTATTGAAGTTAACTGTTCTTTAAATGTTTGATTGAATTCACATATAAATCCATATGGTCCTGGGAATTTTTTCTTAGGGAGTTGATTAATAGCTTGTTCTATTTCTTTTTCTAAAATGGGACTATTTAATCAATTTACTTCTTCCTCTATTAATCTGAGCAACCTATATTTTTGAAAGTATTCATCCATTTCATTTAAGTTATCAAATTCATTGGCAAAAAAGTGAGCAAAGTAACTCCTAATTATTGCTCCAATTTCCTCTTCATTAGTGCAATTTCTCCCTTTTCATTTTTAAGACTAACAATTTCAATTTTCTCTTTCCTTTTTCTAATCAAATTGACCGAGGGTTTTTCTAGTTTGTTGGTTTTTCCATAGAACCAAGCCTTAGTTTTATTTATTAACTCATTTTTTTTTTAACTTTCAATTTTATTAATCTCTCCTTTTATTTTTAGAATTTCAGGTTTAGTGTTTGATTGGGGTTTTTTAATTTGCTCTTTTTCTAGCTTTTTTTAGTTGCAAGCCTAATTCATTGATTTTTTTTTTTTTTGCTGATTTGCTATTTCACCCAATCATTCTTTAGGATGAGATCATTTAGTTTCCAATTATTTTTGGTCTATTTTCTCCTGGCTTTTTATTGAATGTAATTTTTATTGCATCGTGATCTGAAAAGGATACATTTACTATTTCTCCCTTTCTTCATTTTGAATTTGTGGTCTTTATGTCCTAATATATGATTATTTTTTGTATAGGTTCCACGAACTGCCAAAAAGAAAGTCTACACCTTTTTGTTCCATTTAGTTTTCTCCAAAGATTTATCATAACTATCATAACTTTTCTAGTATTTGACTTCTTTCTTATTTATTTTGTGGTTTGATTTATCTAGTTCTGAGAGTGCAAGTTTCAGATCTCCCACTATTATAGTATTGCTGTTTATTTCTTCTTGAAGCTCTCTTAACTTCTCCTTTAGGAATTTAGATGCTATACCACTTAGTGCATATATATTTAGTATAGGTATTGTTTCATTATCTATGCTACCTTTTAGCAATCTCTTTTAATTAGATCAATTTTTGCTTTTGCTTGATCTATGATCAGAATGGCTACCCCTGTTTTTTTTTTTTTTTTTTTTTTTACTTCACCTGAAGCATAATAGATTTTTCTCCAGGCTTTTGCTTTTACTGTATATGTATCATCCTTCTTCAAGTGTGTTTCCTATAAACAACATATTGAAGAATTCTGAGTTTTAATCTAGTCTGCTATCCGCCTCTTCTTTATAGAGGAGTTTACCCCATTCAAATTTATGGTTAAAATAAGTAATTCTGCATTTCCTACCATCTTGTTAAGCCCAGATTATGCCTTTATTTTTTCTATCCCCCTTAATCTCCTCCCCAGTATTGTGAATACCACTTGCCTCACACAGCCCTCCCTCTTTAGGATCCCCCTACCTTAGACTCCCTCCCCTTTTCTTTCTTTCTTTTTTTTTTTTTTTTAGGCTGGGGTTAAGTGATTTGCCCAGCATCACACAGCTAGGAAGTGTTAAGTATCTGAGACCAGATTTGAACTCGGGTCCTCCTGAATTCAGGGCTGGTGCTCTATCCACTGCGCCACCTAGCTGCCCCAACTCCCTCCCCTTTTCTTAAACCTTTTCCTTACAATTTCTGTATTCCCTTCTATTTACCTTACTTCTTTTTCCTTTTCACTTTTCTCCTCCAACTCTTCAATGAGGTGGGAGAAGTTTCTCTGTAAATCGAATATGTCTAATATTTTTTCTATTTGAGCTAATTCTGATGAGAGTAAGATACATAATATGTTCCTCCCCCTCCCTTCTTTCCCTCAGATATAGTAGGTTTTCTTCACCTCTTCATGAGATATAATACCTCTACCTTTTCCTTTTTCTGTTACAATTTCCTTTCTACATCTACCTTCTTTTTTATATTATAACAGTAAAACCAAATTATACATGTATTCTCTATATATACTCATAACAGAAATATAGTTCCCAAGATTCTTTTTTACCTTTTTATGTTTCTCTTGAGTCCTATATTTGGAGGTCAAACTTTCTGTTTAGTTCCAGTTTTTTCATCAAAAATAGATGGAATTCACCTATTTCATTGAATGTCCGTTTTCTTGCCTGGGGAAAAATGCTCATTTTGGCTGGGGAAGCTATTCTTGGCTGCATACCAAGGTCCTTAGCCTTTCAGAATATCAGATTCCAGGCTCTTTGATCCTTTAATGTGGATGCTGCTAGTAATCCTTATTGTGCCTCCTCTGTATTTGAATTGTTTATTTCTAGCTGCTTTTAGTATTTTTTCCTTGGTCTGATAGTTCTGGAATTTAGCCACAATATTTCTTGGAGTTTTGATTTTGGGATCTCTTTCAATAGGTGATCAATGAATTCTATCAATGTCTATTTTACCCTCTGTTTCTATAACATCTAGGCAATTCTTTTTGATGATTTTCTGAAAAATAGTGTCTAGGCTCTTTTTTTCATCATAATTTTCAGGAAGTCCAATAACCCTCAGATTATCTCTCTTAGATCTAATTTCCAGGTCTGTTGTTTTTCCATGTAGGTATTTAACATTATTTTCTATTTTTTCATTTTTAAAATTTTGTTTGACTAATTCTTGGCTCTCCTTGAGTCATTCATTTCCATTTGTTCAATTGTGATTTTTAATGAATTATTTTATTTATTTACTTTTTATTTCATTTTGTAATTGTCCAATTGAGTTTTTAAATGAATTGTTTTGTTCTATTGAATTTTTTTCCATTTCATCAATTTTATTTTTTAGAGAGCTATTTTATTTTTCCCATTCATTAATTCTGTTTTTCAGAGAGTTGATTATTTTATCCACTCTATCTTTTAATGAGTAGGATTGACTTATCCAGACTCTCTTGCAAAGCTGCCTTTTCCTTTCCTCATTTTTCTTCTAGCTCTCTTGTAAGAGCCTTTTTAATTTCTTCTATGAGAGCCTTGTGTGGTGGGGTCCTGCTTTATCTTTTTACTCATTGTGACAAAAAAAACAAACAACCCCCCCCCAAAAAAAAACCAAAACTGCAGTCTGGTGTTACAAGCTTTCCCCTATAGACAATAGGAAGTAGCCGTGATGCAGTAGTGGGACAGCAATGGTTGTGCTGGGATCAATGTCTGCACTGTGATCAGTGGTTGGGCACTAAGATCATGTTGAATCCCTACTGGTGCTGGGTGGATATGGGCAGGTCCCGAGAGACTCTAGTGTTTTGGAGTTATAGTCTTTACCTTTTGTGTTTATAGTTTCTCTGCTGATCTACTGGCTTGCTGCCAGTGCAAACTAGCTCACACAGTGAAAATTTTCCACTGGCTGAGACCACACCCTGCCTCCCTCCAGTCTTCTCAGTGTGAGCTGCCTTCCATGCTCTCACTGCCAATTTGCTTGACACTGTGCCTAGCCTAACCGTCCCACTCATGAGCAAAAACAGACCTTTTCTGGTGAATTTTGAGCATATCTTCTTATACTCCCAATATTCATGGGTTTTGATAGTCAAACACTAATTCAGAGGCCATCTCATAAAAGAAGTAGTCTGAGGGTAAGGAAGAACTTAGAACACGTGTGCCATCTCCGTCATCTTGGCTCCACGCCAATATATATATATATATTTGTTTAGTAGTTTGTTTTGTTTTTCTTTTTATGTTTGTCATATACAAATTCTTTGTGATCCTATTGATTATATAGTCCACTGTTTTGTTTTTTTTTTTTTTTGCAAAATATACTGGAGTGATTTGCTGTTTCCTTTTCCAGTGATTAAATAGGTTATTTCAGTACTAAATAGACCAAAGGTATTCTGGGCAAGCCATATTGGCTATTTTGCTTTGATCTGTTCTGTGAAGTTGTAACTTTAGCTAGACATCCTGAAAATAAATGCCTTTAGTCACAAGTACACACAAGTGGAGGGCTCTACACAGATATATAATGCTGGAAAACCAACCAACTAATCAATCTTAAAACAGTGCCACAGAGAAAATGGGTTAGCAAAATCATCTTTGCATGATTACAGATCATGCATTTCAAAATAACAATTCAATGTGAGGATTCTGAATAGAAGGTGAAGTAGGTCAAAAATTTTAAACTCTCTAGTTTTTCCCCCAAAACAAGACAAAACAACATCTCAGGACAAATGTAGAGTAGTAAAAACAAGAGTAGTGGTCCTTCTGGGATAAGTGTAAAAGAGCCAAAAGATACCAGAATGGAGGTTTGCCCAGTATGAAGTGTAAACATTTCCAAGATAGCTCTGATGAAACAGCAAGAACCAAGTCTTGAGGCTAACTTGGTTGGAAGGTAGCATCCACTCCATTCATAGGAATTTTCAAATCCCAGATAGTGTGAGGAGTTGGATATCTAATTGGGAAAGATTGAAGGAACTTCTGTTGTTAAGAGACACCAAGTCCAGATATGCTGCTGCTACATGGCCTTAGGTAAAAAGCAACCATTAAATGTTTGATGAGTGCAGAAGAAGTACAGGGATGCTGCTGCCCATAGGCACGTATAGGAGGGCAGAGTTTGTGGTTTTGGTTCCAGGGCAGAGGGGAGAAGTGAAAGAAGACCTGAAGCCAGAGGTACTATCCCCACATATTTCAGGAGTAGAAAGGATTATAATAATAAGATGCTATAAGAAAAATGATCAGACAAAAGGCAAAGCATCCAATCATAATTACTATAGGAATAGAGAAGGCTGGGTTTGTTTTCATAGGTGGATGCTGAAGCAAAAAAACTTCTCCTGCCCCAAAGAGTAAAATTAAACAGTCATGTGCCAAAAAAAGTCATAGAAGAACCCCAAAAAAGATTTTAAGATCAAATAAGAGTAATTGAGAAAAAATTCTTAAAAATTAAAAAATTAGCCTAAGAAAAACAAGATTATGAAAATAAAGTCAACAAACTGGAAAAGGTGATCCAGATTATTAGAAAAGAAAATGGGTCCTTGAAAATTAGAATTGGGCAAGGGGAAGCCAGAGAAATTATGAGATCAAGAAATAATAAAAAATATAAAGAATAAAAAATAGAAGAGAATGTTAAATATCTAATAAAATGTATCTAGACATAAGAATAAAGTCATCTGCAAAAAAATCATAAAACTCAAAAAAGATTTTAAGATCAAATGAGAGTGAGAAAAAAATTCTTAAAAATTAGAAAAAGAAAAACAATCCAAGAAAAACAAGATAATGAAAGGAAAATCAACAAACTGAAAAAAGAGATCAGTATATTAGGAAAGAAAACTGCACCTTGAAAATTAGAATTAAGCAAGGGGAAGGCAAAGAAATTATGAGATTAAAAATAATAAAGCAAAATGTAAATAATGAAAAATAGAAGATAATATTAAACAACTAATAAAAAATTAATGATAAAAAAGAACCTTGATAAAATAATAATAAAAAATAATTAAAGAAAATCATCCTGAAGTATTGGAACAAGATGGGAAAGTAGAATTAAGACATACAAACCCATGAATCTTCATCTGAAAGGGATTCTACAAGGAAAACCTACAGGAACATCATAACCAAATTCCAAGGCTCCCGAATCAAGGAGAAAATATTACTAACAAGGAAAAAAAACCAATTCAATACAGTGGAGACCCAATTAGAATCATGTAATCTCTAGTAAAGGTTATATTAAAAGATCACAGGTCTTGAAACACTATATATAAGAAAGCAATAGAATTGGGGTTACACTAGAAAATATCATATCCAATAAAAGTATGATCCAGAATGGAAAAAAGAATATTCAATGATTTGTCAGACTTTCAGGATTTTGTTGCAAAAAGACATGAACTTATTAGAAAATTTGACATATAAGATTCAACAGAAATATAATATAAACATTAAAGACTAATCATAAAGGTTCTAATAAGGAAAAACTATTTATATTTTATGAGTGGAAATGGAAACCATATATCTGATAGTCATTAGTAATTAGATAGTTTGGAAGAAAAATTGAAGTAGAGCTGAATATAACCTGATTCCAAAAAGCAAAATCATGTGGGAAAAGGTAAAAGCAGTAATTATACACAAATGATGTGCAAGAAGAATAACTGACAGAGAGGAGTTAGATAGGGAGGAAGGCTGATAGTTCTGGCATCCTCATAGAGAATGGATTTAAAGAGGGAATAATATGTGTAAATATCTAGTAGGATATGAGTCTTTTAAGTTAAGAAAGAAATAAGAGAGTAAGAAGATAAGGATGGGGGAGAGGATAGGGAGAGATTTTTAGAGGGAACCCTATAACAACATATACATTTGGAAGAGAATAAATGCCCTCTGTATTTACAAGAAATAAGAGGATGAGGGAATAGGATAAGAATTGAAGTATAGAAGAGTGTGTAGATTAACAAAAATGGGATCATGTGCAGATTAATAGGAATTGAATAAAGAAGGAACAGCATACATATTTAGAAGGCTATGAAAGTTCTAAATTCAGAAAGAACTAAGGAAGGCTAACAAGTGACAGGATAAGAGAGGAATCCTTGAAGGGGATGGGTAGGGTGAAAAATAGGTGAAAAAGATAGCAGACAGAAATAAAGCAGAAGAATCAGGAGGATTGGAAAGTGAAAAGACATAATAAATCCTACTCCTCATTTTTATTTTGTTTTATGTTAAATAAAAGCAGGTGTAGTAATCACTGTTTCAGACAAAGTTAAAGCTAGATCTATTTAAAAAAGACAAATAAGAAAACTATACATACTATATGTCAATCATATCAATTAATATTGATGTATACCATTTTAGATGGACAGTATGAGATTCTAATATTGTTATGATATGGAAAATTATGAGTTAGTGGAGTTAGAAAAATATGGAAAGATATATGATGAAATTATGAAGGAAATTGTTATCTAATTTCAGAGAAACAGAGGACTAACAAGCATAATATAGTCTTATATAGATGCATATTCCCACAAAATAGCCATTCAATTTCCCTTTGAAGACCGTCAGTGTTGGAGAACTTGCTACCTGCTTCTTCTAAATGATAATTCTTAATCCACTGGAAGAAAGCTTCTCTAGATAAATCATTCCTACTTCTTTTAAGCTATATTTATAAGGCATGATCTTAAGGCCCATAACTCTTCTGATTGTCTTCTTTGGACATTTTTTATCCTAGCTATGTTCTTTCTAAACTGTAGGATCTAATGCTGGACAGAACAAATGCAGTAATACATTTTATACTGTGTGTATATACATATATAATATTATTTTATATTATTAGTTATATAATTAATCACAATTATTTTATACTATCATATTTATTATACATATTTTTATTATTTTAATTATAATAACTATTTAATATTATTATTGTATAATTAATTATATTTTATATAATTAATTATAAGTTTTATGTTATTAAATTTATTATATATATTTATCTTAAATATATATATTTAGAACTTTTACTAGCATTATACACTTTATATAAACATTACAAACTGGCCATTAAACTACTCCTAAGGAAGCATTTATAAACCTGTCTTTTAAATTTTCACCTATCTTACAATTCATGGTCTTTGTTCTATGCAGTTATAGATTCATGATTTATTTGAGGAATAATTTTTTTTAAATTTTAAAAAATTTTTATTTTCTAAATTAATTTTATAATTATAACTTTTTTGACAGTACATGTGTATAGGTAATTTTTTACAACATTATCCCTTGTACTCCTTCTGTTCCGAATTTTTCCCCTCTTTCCCTCCACTTCCTCCCCTAGATGGCAGGCATTCCCAAACATATTAAATATGTTATAGTATATCCTAGGTACAATATATGTGTGCATAACTGCATTTTGCTGCTGTTGTTGTTGTTGCAAAGGAAGAATTGTATTTGGAAGGTAAAAATAACCTGGGGAGAAAAACAAAAAAAATGCTAACAGTTTACACTCATTTCCCAATGTTCCTTCTCTGGGTGTAGCTGATTCTGTCCATCATTGATCAATTGGAATTGGATTAGCTCTTCTCTAGATTGAAGATATCCACTTCCATCAGAATATATCCTAGGAGGAATAAATTGAAAGCTATAGCATTATCATTGTGAATTACAGATACAAGAAAACAAACAGGGGGTGGAGCCAAGATGGCCAAGAGGACACATGCTTCATTCTGAGCTCCCTTCTACCCTCACTTATTAATTACCTAATTCAGCCTCAGAAATAAAGCTTGACTGGTAAAATCCACAAATATTGGGAATACAACAAATTGCCAAGTGAAGATAACTTGGAAGATCATCAGAAAAGGTCTGTCTTGATCAGCTGGGAGGAGGCTAGCACAGGCAGGGAGGCAGAACACAGAGGCTAGCCCATGCTAAGCAGACCAGGGGCAGGGTGGGGTCTCTGTGGGTGGAAAATTTGCAAGGAGAACTCTATCACAGGTTGGCTGCTCTGCTTTGGTTGCAAAGCAGTAAATCAGCAGAGAAGTTACATAAACAGCAAAGGTAGAGTGTACCAGAATTTAACAGGACCTGGCCACATCCACCCAACACAGGGAGTGACTCAGCTTGGACCACAGCAGAGCTGCACATCTGCAGTCCGCAGCATAGGGCTCTGCCCAGGGCAATCACACTTCCACTGCTCAGCCACTTGTCCCAGGACAGCCACTGCTCCATGCAGCAGAGTTCTTCCCAGGGCAGTAGCACTTCTGCCACAGCAGGGACTCTTCCCAGGGTAGTAATATGTCTGCAGCAGCATGGTAGCTGTTTGCAGCCAGTTTGCAAGACAACTACTGTCTATCTATCCCTGTTCTGTTGAGGAAGCTGAGAACCTCCTTGCCCTGAAGACAGATCCTAAGGGATCATTTTTAAAAAAATGAGTAAAAAAGCAAAGGGAGCTCTAACTATAGATAATTTTGATACAGAAAAAGAGCAGATTTCTAGTCTTGAGAAGAATAATAGCGGACAATCTCTAGACAAAACTCCAAAGGGAAATATAATTGGTCCCCATCACTCTCTCCTAGAAAGCTCTCCTAGAAGAAATCAGAAAAGATCTTAAAAGGGAGCTAGGAGAACAATGGGGAAAGGAAAGAGAAGCTCTGCAGGAGAGTATGGAAAAAGCATATAACTCATTAAAAGAATGATTTGATAAAGTGGAAAAAGAAAACTTCCTGAAATGTAAATTGGAAAAGGTAAAGAATTCCCAGGGAAACAGAATTAGTGAATTGGAAAAGATAAAGAACTCCCAAGAAAGAAGGATTTGTGAATTGAAAAAGATAAAAAATTCCCAGGAAAGTAAGATTTGTGAATTGGAAAAAAAAATAACTCATTTAAAAAAAAATTAGTGAAATGGAAAAAAAATTCCATAGAGCAAAACAACACATTTAAAAACTCAATTGGACATACACAAAAAGAAATAAAAAAAAAGTTAATGAAGAAAATAACTCAATAAAAATCAGAACTGAACAAATAGAAATGAACGCTTCATTGAGACATCAAGAAAAAAATAGAAAAAAAAGTTAAATAACTAGTTGGGAAAACAACAGATCTAGAAAATAGATCTAGGAGAGATAATCTGAAGATTATTGGACTTCCTGAAAATTATGATGAAAAAAAGAACCTAGACACTATTTTATAGGAAATCTTCAAAGAGAGCTGCCCAGATGTAATAGAATCAGAAGGTAAAATAGGCATTGAAAGAATTCATCAAACTCCTGAAATAGACTCCAAAATAAAAATTCCAAGGAATATATTGTGGCTAAATTTCAGAACTATCAGACCAAGGAAAAAATGTCACAAGCATCCAGAAAAAAAATAATTCAAATACTGAGGAGTCACAATAAGGATCACTCAGGATCTAGCAGTTTCTACATCATAGGATCGAAGGGCCTGGAATATGATATTCCATAAGGCAAAAGAATTTAGAATGAAGCCAAGAATAAACTATCCAGTGAAACTCAGCATTTTCTTCAAGGGAAGAAGATGGACATTCAGTGGAACAGGTGAATTCCACTTATTCCTAATGAAAAATTACTTTAAGTGAATCTCTCTTGCATTTTGTTGGTGATATAATGCTGATGATTCATATTGCAGAGTTTATGATGTAGAGCAATCTTGTTAGTCTCAAAAATTGAAGCTTTGTCTAATTAACATTTTCATAGTTCCCTGAAAATAATATTGAGAACAGTTCACATCTAGTGCCTTTCATCAAGTATATATTATTCCTATCGCAGAATACTAAGTATATATTATTCCTATCATAGAGATTCTATTAAAAAGCTATTAGAAATTATCCACAATTTTAGCAAAGTTTCAGGATACAAAATAAATCCACATAAATCCTCAGCATTTTTATACGTCACCAACAAAATCTAACAGCAAGAGATACAAAGAGAAATTCCATTCAAAATAACTGTCAATAGTATAAAATATTTGGGAATCTATCTACCAAAAGAAAGTCAGGAATTATATGAGCAAAATTACAAAACACTTGCCACAGAAATAAAGTCAGATTTAAATAATTGGAAAGACATTAAGTGCTCTTGGATAGGCCGAAGTGAACATAATAAAGATGACAATACACCCTAAACTAATCTATTTATTTAGTGCTATACCAATCAGAGTCCCAAGAAACTATTTTAATGACCTAGAAAAAATAACAACAAAATTCATATGGAAGAACAAAAGGTCAAGAATTTCAAGGGAATTAATGAAAAAAAAAATCAAATGGCCTAACTGTACCTGATCTAAAACTATATTATAAAGCAGCAATCACCAAAACCATTTGGTATTGGCTAAGAGATAGCCTAGTTGATTAGTGGAATAGATAGGTTCACAGAACAAAATAGTCAAGGACTATAACAATCTAATGTTTGACAAACCCAAAGACCCCAATATTTGGGATAAGAATTCACTATTTAACAAAAAAACTACTGGGAAAACTGAAAATTAGTATGGTAGAAACTAAGCATTGATCTACACTTAACACCATACACCAAGATAAGGTCAAAATAGGTTCATGATTTAGGCATAAAAATGAAATTATAAATAAATTAGAAGAACATAGGATAGTTTCTTTCTCAGGCTTGTGGAGATGGAAGGAATTTGTGACCAAAGAACTTAGAGATCATTATTGATGACAAACTAGAAAAATTTGATTATATCAAATTAAAAAGCTGTTGTGCAAACAAAACTAATGCGGACAAGATTAGAAGGAAAGCAATAAACTGGGAAAACATTTTTACAGTTAAAGGTTCTGATAAAGGCCTCATCTCCAAAATATACAGAGAATTGACTCTAATTTATAAAAAACCAAGCCATTCTCCAACTGATAAATGGTCAAGGGATATGAACAGACAATTTTTGGATGAAGAAATTGAAACTATTTTTATCCATATGAAAAGGTGTTCCAAATAATTATTAATCAGAGAAATGCAAATTAAGATAACTATGAGATACCACTAAATACTTGTCAGATTGGCTAAGATGATAGGAAACGATAATGACGAATGTTGGAGGGGATGTGGGAAAACTAGGACATTGTTGGTAGAGTTGTGAACAGATCCAGCCATTCTAAAGACCATTTTGAAACTATACTAAAAAACGTTATCAAACTGTGCATACCCTTTGATTCATCAGTGTTAATATCCCAAAGAGATATTAAAGAAGGGAGGGGGACCGGTATATGCAAGAATGTGTCCTTTGCATAGTGGCTAGAGTCTGAAACTGAATAGATGCTCAGCAATTGTAGAATTGGCTGAATAAATTGTGGCATATGAATGTTATGGAATATTATTGTTGTGTAAGAAATGACCAGCAGGATGAACACAGAGAGGCTTGGAGAGACTTACATGAACTGATGCTAAGTGAAATGAGCAGAACTAAGAGATCATTATACACTTCAACAACAATACTATATGAGGATCAATTCTGATAGTAGTGGTTTTCTTTAACAATAGAGTATCCAAATCAGTTCCAGTTGATCGGTAATGAACATCCAGCGAAAGTACACTGGTAAATGAGTGTGGACCACAATTTAGCATTTATACTTTTCCTGTTATTGTTTGCTTGCATTTTTGTTTTTCTTCTCAGGTTATTTTTACCTTCTTTCTAAATCTTATTTTTCCTGTGCAACAAGATAACTGTAGAAATATGTATACATATATTGTATTTAACATATACTTTAACATATTTAACATGTATGGGACTACCTGACATCTAGGAGATGGTGTGGAGGGAAGGAGGGGAAAAATTGAAACAGAAGTTTTTGTAAGGGTTAATGCTGAAATACTCTCCATGCATATGTTTTGTCAATGACAAGCTATAATAATAATAAAAAAGAAAAGACTTTTCCACCCCAGACTGGAGTGGAAGATTAAGGAAGTGTCAAGACTATTTCCAAGGCTTCTCCAACTTCAGAGTTGTCATCATAAGTGAAGAGCAAAGGAGCCAAGGAGCTGGGCATTTGTCCCCCTCTTATCAGTCTTATTTTTTTCTCTTTTCATTACAAAGATTTTTCAAAGGCCATTTGATGTGATGTCTGAATTCTTTTGAGAAGTCTTGAGACTTTTTTATTTTCTGAGAAAGGAAGTTGCCTTTTGTCAAGAGTAAATTATCTCAATGAAAAGCACCATTTGGCTTGAAACTTTATCCAGAAACTTGTTTGCCTTCTGAATTGGTCACATGTTATGTTTCTGTCCACAGGGACATATGCAGAATTAAAAACATGGCTTGGTACTTTCGCTGTGCTCTCACAAATCTTTTCTTTGGGGAAGAGCTTAATGGAGGTGGAGGGATGTAATTTCCTTCTGATTTTCTCGTGCTCTAGCTCCTTACTTTTAGTATGATGCAAGTAATAACAGGTCTACCTCAGGGGCATTTCAAAGTAATTCTTTGAAGTTTTTTTTGTTTTTTGTTTTTTAAATTTAATGCCTCACAAAAGCAAAGATAATTTTAATTATTATCCATAACAATAATGCTGATTTAGTTATGAAGGTTGTCTCTGAACTATTTTTGAAGAGCTACTGATGATTTGTAAAATATTTTTCAAATTTTATTTTATTTTTTCCAAATAAATTTAAAGATTATCTTCAACATTCATGTATGTAAAACTTTGTGTACCAATTTTTTCTCCTTCTCTCCATTACCTCTCTCCTCTACAAGACAGTAAACAATCTGATATAGGATAAATATTTGTAATTCTTATAAATGCATTTCCATATTTGTCATGTTGTACAAGAAAAATCAAATCAAAAGGGACGATTTGTAAAATATTTGTATTTTCTCTTTTCAAATGACTAACTGCTAAATATGTAAGTTGAATCAACAAACTTTTTTTTTTTTTTTTCCCTGAGGAAATTGGGGTTGAGTGACTTGCCTGGTATCACACAGCTAGAAGTGTTAAGTGTCTGAAATCAGATTTGAACTCAGGTCCTCCTGACTTCAGGGCTGGTATTCTATCCACTGCTCCACCTAGCTGCCCTGAATCAACAAACATTTTAAACAAAATTGTTTGCCAGACAAATAGCAGGTTGGTGCAAGTTGATGGACTACTGGGCCTTGAGCCAAGAAGACTCATTTTCCTGGGTTGAAGTCTGGCCTCAGTCAATTCCTGGCTGTGTGACCCTGGGCAAGTTATTTTACCCTTTTTTCTCTCAGTTTCCTCCTCCATAGACTGAGCTGGAGAAGAAAATGGCAAATCCACTCCAGCATCTTTGCCCAAAAAACTCCAAATGAAAAGTTAGACTTGACTGGAAAATGAACAACAAATATACCAAAAACTGTGCTAAACCCTCAGAATACAATACAGGTAAAAAAGAAAATCATTAAACTCAAAGAGTTCATATTCCAATGGGGGATTGTTGTCATTCAGTATTTTTTCTGTCATATCAGTCTCATCATGACCCTATTTGGGGTTTTCTTGGCAAAGACGATGGAGTGGTATGCCATTTCCTTTTCCTGATCATTGTGCAGATGAGGAAACCGGGCAAACAGGATTAAGTGACCTAAGTGTCTGAGACCAGATTTGAACTCATGAAGATGAGTCTTCCTATTGGGGAATAGCCACACATAAAAGGAAGCTGAAAAAAGAGATTGGGGTAAGACTATATTCTGAAATCATGAAATTATGTTTACTTTTCTGTGTACATGTCATTCTCCCACCATTCCAATACAACATATGCTTCTTGGGGGCAAGATTTTTTTCTTGATGCCTGAAACATAATATGTTTAATCATTGAATTAAGATGTTCAATCAATTTTTGCTGAATGACTGTACAGATGAATGAATGAATGAAAATATAATTCCTCTCCCTTTTCCAAGGAAATGAATAAAGGTTACTTAATAGAAAAAAAATTTTTAAAAGCTTCCTTTTTTAAAAAAAAATGCCTTCAATAATATTAAATTAGATTGACAGACGGAGTTATCTATGTAGGGATAATATATGAGAATTATACATTATGAGTTTTGATAAATAGAAAACCCTAAACTGAGTCAATTAAACTCAGAGAATTTGGAATTGCTCATTATGTAAAAATGGAAGCAGTTAGATGAAATGTAATAGTTATAATATTTAAAAACTTTTTTAAAAGTTTCTATCTGTTGTATTTTATACATATACATTCAGTTGCCTTCCAATGGTGATTTTTCATTTATCTTTTCTTTTTTACCTAGATATCCCAAATTGTTTTCTCCCTGAGTGTGATAAGGCTCAATACAGATTTTGTAAGCATTAGAAAGTTTATATTTATTTATTTGTGCATGAATTATTTTTCACCATAGAATATAAGACCTTAAGATTAGGAGTCAATTTGTCTTTGTTCTTGTGTCTAATCTGTGTTAGAATTTTCTTACTAGGGAGTCTCTACAGGAGTAAGTTAATAGCTATGGACCAAAAAAAAAAAAAAAAAAAAAAAGTTCCAGTGAATAGAACAATGCTTGACACATAAGTACTTCCATGATTACTTAATAAATCAATGAATGCATAACATTCATTCTAAGCATAAAAATGTGATTTTCATTTTCAAAATGCAAGTGTTTTTTAAAATTGCTGGTAAATTTTCTTGGGCTATACAATTTTTCCTTGTTCTGAAGAATCACTCTTAATTGTGCTTCCCCATGAAGTATTTACCATATCTCTCAGAGTAGGGGGAAAAAAGAAATTCCTTGATCATTCCATGAAACTACTTAATTTTGCTTTTCTTCAGTTATTAAGTTCACAAGAAGGGTAGTTCAGCCCTTAAAAAAAGAATAAAAGGAGAAGCAGATTGAGTCTAGAAGATTCAGGCCTAAAGGTGGGGGGGAGGTGAACCTATTTCATTGTAGATAAGTGTGAACACTGAGGAGTCCCTATTCAAAGATAGGTAAATATATACCTGCTCACTGTATAAGGGAACCATGCCTAAATTGAAACATTGTAAATGTCCCATTGTAAATATTTCAGTGTCCCAAATCATAATGCATTTTCTCACAGTAAGACTGAATTTTCACTCAAAATTGTTTAAAGATACTTATAAGTTGATTTCAGGTTCAAACTCAATTTTTTTTGAAAGTCAACAGATTCTTTTCATATTTAATTTATACGTAGTTTAAGACTATTGAGAATTTCAGCTGAGATTGAATATATATCAAACTATAACTATTTGTTTATCTATTTAGCCAAACTTGAATAAAAGAGTAAGTTGAGACAATACTAAAGGAATCAATTTTTCATTAGAATATAATCTGTAATTATTAAATATTATAATTCTGTAAGAAAAATATGCTATTAGTATAGCAATGTGCTATAATTTATAGTTGCAATTCTGAAAACTATCAAAATTCTACTTTCACAAGTTAAGTTACTTTTCACCAGTGACTTATAGTTTCCTTCTGCCCATATCAAAAATACTTAGACTGAAATCTTTACTCTTCCCTTTCAATACATTTGTGTTGAATGTTTATGCTCAAGGAAAAAAGGCTCAATCCTATTCATTTTATTTATTTTGCTTTGTTCCTTATGCTGTCATGTAAATTAAACACACATTTCTTCCTCACTATATATGGGCTTGCTAACTGAGTTCTCAAATTTCTACAGGGTGAGAGGAGTTATTTTTAATACAGTGTGAGATATTTTAAAAGAATGTTTAAAGTGTTAAAATGCATATATGTGCCAAAATAACAATCATATACTTAAAAGTAATTATTCCAAAAACCATGGTCTAAGATCCCTTGTACCAAAGGAAATATTGATAGTTCAAAATAAATTCATATGAACAATAGTCTTGAGATATTTATGAAAATTGATTCTATAATTCAAAATTTATCTGTTATCTCCAAATTGACACTGAATTTTCTCTTGAATCTTGCATGACTGTTTCTTGCATCTCTTCTCCATTCTACTTTCTCTATCTGTTCCCTTCCCTGCCTTCAGCCCTTCCTACCCTTTTTTGTCTGAAAAAATGAACCTATAAATTCAAATAATCCCCATGTATCCATGTATTTATCTATCCAATTCCCAAATATTTTGACAGAGATACTGGAGTGGTTTGACATTTCCTTCTGTAGCTCATTTTCCAGAGAAGTCGCTGAGGGTAATAGGGTTAAATGATTTAGTTAAGTTTTTGTAAGTATCAAATCTGACAGATTTTAACTCACAAAGATGAGTCTCAAAAAAAAAAAAGAAGAGAGAGAGAGACTGTGACTGGGTATCTATATTAATTTTTGAGGCTGCTCAGTGACAGAGTGGGTAGAGCACTGGGCCTGAACCCAAGAAGATCTGGGTTCTTGGGTTCTAATCTATTCTGATACATGTAAAAGTTATATGACCCTGGACAATTCATTTAACTTTTTTCTACCTTAGTTTTCTTATTTGTGAAATGGAGTTAATAAAAATATTTACCCCCCATAATTGTGGTGTGGATAAAGTGGAATATATGTAAAGCATTTTGTAAGCCTTAAAGTGTTACATAAATGCTTTTATGACAATTAGCTATTTTTTCCTAAAACATAAAGTGCTACTATAAATATTTTGCTATGTTTGCAGACTTTATATTAATTACAGATCTCAGGAAATAATTTTGGCATTGTGATATCTGGATTAAAGGATATGGATATTATAGAATTAGAAAATTAATAATAAAGCTCATCTTGAAGAGCAAAAGGTCAAAAAATCAAGGGAATAAATGAAAAAAAAATGCAGAGGATGGTGGCTTAGAAGTACCAAATTGAAACAGTAAAACAAAGTATGCTGACTTGTAACAATAACTCTAACTCACATATAGTTCACATTCATTTTGATCTGCCCCCTTTACATTCTAATCAATGAAAGCAAAATGAGTAATTTTTTTTCCCTTTCCTTTTTTTATAAATACATTGTATGGTAAGTACCCAAAAGATAAAATTGAGAAATACTTATTGAAGTATTAACAGAGAGAGAATTGAAGAAGTAATGAGGACTATGGTTCCTCTCTCATTTAAATAAAGCAAAAATGCTGAAGGAAAAATTTAAAAAATTTCAAAAGGACATGGAAACTAAAAAATATTGTTATAATTGATACAACACTACCCAACTCCTGGGAGATTGGTGATGAACTCCAAGTTGTAGAATGTGATATATTTTAGTTATAGTGAATGTAAATTTTTACTTGCTTAGATAGGTATTTGTTGCAAATATTGTACTTTGCTCTTTTTATTTTCAGTTCAGGGGGGAGGATAAAATAAATGCTCAAAATCAATAGGAATAATATAAAATTGAAAAATTAATCAGTAGAAGAATTTAAAAAGTATCACCTCTAAAAAAATAAAATAATCTTGTCTTTTGCAAATTGTGAACTGAATTCAGATAATTTTAGAGTATCACAGCTTAATTGCATGGTGTTTCTAAGCAAATGTAGCACATTTATTCCCCAAATGATACTATATTGAACCCAATAGTTGAATTAAACTTGCTGTCCAATGAAGTTCAATAGATCTAATCATCACCTGGAAATATAAATACTTTCTCAAAATTATATTTTGATCCTTGACAACACTTTCATCTTTTAGTTAGTGTAGAAAATAAGATCGCCACATAGGCCAAAGGAGAACTTTGGTTCCTTAAAAACTGTCTCATAAATTAACCAGAAATCACATTCTAAGATACAAGTTAAATAAAAGGAAAACAACTAGGCATTGCTATAAGAGCCTTTTGTTGTGGAGAGAGAAGGAAACGGTGAATCACTCCAGTATCTTTTCAAATTCCAAATGACTGATATGACTAAACAAGAAAACTGGCATGGTTCAGAAGCCTCAAATAATTTCCAAATATCCTCAATAAGTCCATCAGAATACCCAATATTATTAATAACATTAAGATGAAGAAAATATGGACTTCCGGCCAAGATGGCAGCGTGGAGGCAGACAGCTGCTTGAGCTCCTCGTTTTGTCTCAGAACTTACTTCATGACAAGCCTCTGACAATGCTTGACCCAGAAAGAAATCCACAAATAATCACCAAGAGAAGACATCCTTGAAAGTCGCCAGAAAAGGTCTGTATTTGCTCAGGGGAGGGTCAATGAGACTGGGCGCAGACTGAGGGCAGGCAGCCAGAGCAAGACAGGCAGCTCACACAGCTCAGACCGGAGGGGGAGGGGTGTGATCTCTGCCATTTCTATGAAAGGGCTTTTGCCCCAGTGTGGATGCTCCGTCTTGGCAGCAAGCCAGGAGCAGCGGAGAGGGTGTAAACACCTAAGGTGAAGATTAAAACCCCAGAAAGCCAGCGTCTCTCAGAGCCCGGCCACCCCCAACCCCCACCTGGACTGACTCGGTGCATTCTTGGAGCCTCAGAGTGCAGACTCAGTACAGTCATTGCTGTTCTGTTAGTGGCTCTCTGCTGCCCTACCCCCAGTCTGTAGAGGAAGCCCATTAATACCATCCAGCCCCATCCCCCACAAAACAGACCAATTGTTTTTCTTGTCAGTTTGTTTTCTTTGATTCCTACTCTGACAAAATGAACAAAAAATTCAAAAGGGCTCTAACCATTGACAGCTTCTGTGTGGAGAGGGAGCAGACTTCAAATGCTGAGGAGACTAGGAACAGACTGTCCCCAGATGTATCCCCTGGGAGGGATATAAGCTGCTCCTCAATACAAAAGAACCTCATAGAGGAAATCAAAAAGGTTCTCACAAGAGAGCTGGAAGAGAAATGGGAAAAGGAAAGGGAAGCTTGGCAAGAGAGCCTGGAGAAGTCATCCCATGCATTCAAAGACAGAGTGGATAAAGAAATCAAATCATTGACAAACAAGATTAGTGAGCTGGAAAAGGTAAACAATTCCAAGGAAAATAGGATTAGTGAGCTGGAAAAAGAAAACAGCTCTCTAAAAAATAAAATGGATAAAATGGAAAAAAATTCCATAGAAGATAAAAACTCAATTGGACAATTACAAAGAGATATAAAAAAAGTGAGTGAAGAAAATACATCATTGAAAATTAGACTGGAACAAGTAGAAATGAATGACTCAAGGAGAAACCAAGAGGTAGTCAAGCAAAACCAGAGAAATGAAACAATTGAAAAGAATGTCAAGTGCCTTACCAGAAAGACAACAGACCTGGAAAACAGATCCAGGAGAGACAATTTGAGAATAATCGGACTCCCTGAAAAATGGGAGGAAAAAAAGAGCTTGGACACCATTTTCGAGGAAATTATCAAAGAGAACTGCCCAGACGTTCTGGAAACAGAGGGTAAAATAGACATTGAAAAAATTCATCGATCACCTACTGAAGGGGACCCTAAAATCAAAACGCCAAGAAATATAGTGGCCAAGTTCAAGAACCATCAGACAAAGGAAAAGATATTGGAAGCTGCTAGAAAAAAGCAATTCAGATATGGAGGATCCACAATAAGGATAACCCAGGATCTAGCAGCGTCCACATTAAAAGAACGAAGGGCCTGGAACATGATATTCCGAAAGGCTAAGGAACTTGGTATGCAGCCAAGAATAACTTACCCAGCAAGAATGAGCATCGTTTTCCAGGGAAGAAGATGGACATTTAACGAAATAAATGAATTTCATCTATTTTTGATGAAAAAACCAGACCTACATAAAAGGTTTGATCTTCAAATACAGAACTCAAGAGATTTTTAAAAAGGTAAAAAGAAATCTTGAGAACTATACTTCTGTCAAAAAAATATGTAAAGAACATATGTACAATTTGTCTTAGAAACTAGAGGTGGAAAGGAGATTATATCATAAAAAAGTGTAAAGTGGTGGTACTACATCTCATGAAGAGGTAAAGGTAACCTATTATATCTGAGAGAAAGAAAGGAGGGAGATGAACATAGCGGGTATCAATAGACATATTCGATTTATGGTGAAACTTCTTCCACTTCATTGAAAAGTGAAAGGGAAGGAGTAAGCTAAGGGGAAGGGAATACAGAAATTTCGAGGAAAAGGGGTAAAATAAGGGGAGGATCTTTAAGGTGGGGGAGGGATAATAAAAAGGGAGGGCTGTGAAAAGCAAGTGGTGTTCACCAGTTTAATACTGGGTAGGAGGGTAAAAGGGAAGAAAAGGGAAAGCAGGGGTTAATAGGATGGCAAGCAATATAGAATTAGTCCTTCTAACCATAAAAGTGAATGGGGCAAACTGCCTCATAAAGAGGAAGCAGTTAGCAGACTGGATTAAAAGTCAGAATCCTACTATATTTTGTTTACAGGAAACACACCTGAAACAGCATGATACATTCAAACTAAAAGTAAAAGGGTGGAGCAGAATCTATTATGCTTCAGGCAAAACCAAAAAAGCAGGAGTAGCCATCCTCATCTCAGATCAAGCAAAAACAAAAACTGATCTAATTAAAAGAGATAAGGAAGGGCATTATATCCCGCTAAAGGGCAGCATCAATAATGAAGCTGTATCAATATTAAACATATATGTACCAAGTGGTGCAGCATCTAAATTCTTAAAAGAGACATTAAGACAGCTGGAAGAGGAAATAGATAGCAAAACTATAATAGTGGGAGATCTCAACCTTGCACTCTCAGAATTAGATAAATCAAACCACAAAATAAATAAGAAAGAAGTCAAAGAGGTAAATAGAATACTAGAAAAGTTTGATATGATAGATCTTTGGCGAAAGCTAAATGGAGACAGAAAGGAATATACTTTCTTCTCAGCAGTTCATGGAACCTATACAAAAATTGATCATATACTAGGGCATAAAAACCTCAAAATCAAATGCAGTAAGGCAGAAATAGTAAATGCATCCTTTTCAGACCATAATGCAATCAAAATAACATTTAATAAAAAGCCAGGGGAAAATAGACCAAAAAATAATTGGAAACTAAATAATCTTATACTAAAGAATGACTGGGTAAAGCAGCAAATCATAGACATAATTAATAACTTTGCCCAAGAAAATGACAATAATGAGACATCATACCAAAATGTGTGGGATACAGCCAAAGCAGTAATAAGGGGAAGTTTTATATCTCTACAGGCCTACTTGAATAAAATAAAGAAAGAGAGGGCCAACGAATTGGGCTTACAACTAAAATTGCTAGAAAAGGAACAAATTAAAAACCCCCAGACAAACACAAAACTTGAAATTCAAAAAATAAAAGGTGAGATTAATAAAATTGAAAGTAAAAAAACTATTGAATTAATTAATAAAACTAAGAGTTGGTTTTATGAAAAAACCAACAAAATAGACAAACCCTTAGTAAACCTGATTAAAAAAAGGAAAGAGAAAAAGCAAATTGATAGTCTTGAAAATGAAAAGGGTGAACTCACCACTAATGAAGAGGAAATTAGAACAATGGTTAGGAGCTACTTTGTTCAACTTTATGCCAATAAATTCGATAACTTAAATGAAATGGAAGAATACCTTCAAAAATATAGCTTGCCCAGATTAACAGAGGAAGAAGTAAGTAGTCTAAATAGTCCCATCTCAGAAAAAGAAATAGACCAAGCTATTAACCAACTTCCTAAGAAAAAGTCCCCAGGACCAGATGGATTTACAGGTGAATCTACCAAACATTTAAAGAACAACTAACTCCAATGCTATGTAAACTATTTGAAAAAATAGGGATTGAAGGAGTCCTACCAAATTCCTTCTATGACACAGACATGGTACTGATACCTAAACCAGGTAGATCAAAAACTGAGAAAGAAAACTATAGACCAATTTCCTTAATGAATATTGATGCTAAAATCTTAAATAAGATATTAGCAAATAGACTTCAGAAAATCATCCCCAGGATAATACACTATGACCAAGTGGGATTTATACCAGGAATGCAGAGCTGGTTTAATATTAGGAAAACTATTAGTATAATTGACTATATTAATAATCAAATAATTAAAAACCATATGATCATCTCAATAGATGCAGAAAAAGCATTTGATAAAATCCAACATCCATTCCTACTAAAAACGCTTGAGAGTATAGGAATAAATGGACTATTCCTTAAAATAATAAGGAGCATATATTTAAAACCTTCAGTAAACATCATATGTAATGGCGATAAACTAGAACCTTTCCCTGTAAGATCAGGAGTGAAACAAGGTTGCCCACTATCACCATTACTATTCAATAATAGTGCAATAAGAGCCGAGAAAGAGATTCAAGGAATTAGAGTAGGAAATGAAGAAATCAAATTATCATTTTTCGCAGATGACATGATGGTATACTTAGAGAACCCCAAAGACTCTGCTAAAAAGCTATTAGAAATAATTCAGAATTTTAGCAAAGTCGCAGGATACAAAATAAATCCACATAAATCCTCAGGATTTTTATACATTACCAACACAATCCAACAGCAAGAGATACAAAGAGAAATTCCATTCAAAATAACAGTCGATAGTATAAAATATTTGGGAATATATCTACCAAAGGAGAGTCAGGAATTATATGAACAAAATTACAAAACACTTGCCACAAAAATAGTCAGATTTAAATAATTGGAAAGACATTCAGTGTTCTTGGATAGGCCAAGCGAATATAATAAAGATGACAATACTCCCCAAACTAATCTATTTATTTAGTGCTATACCAATCAGACTCCCAAGAAACTATTTTAATGACCTAGAAAAAATAACAACAAAATTCATATGGAAGAATAAAAGGTCGAGAATTGCAAGGGAACTAATGAAAAAAAAGTTAGAGGAAGGTGGTCTAAGTGTACCTGATTTATAGCTATATTATAAAGCAACAGTCACCAAAACCATTTGGTATTGGCTAAGAAATAGACTAGTTGATGAGTGGCATCGGTTAGGTACACAGGGCAAGATAGTGAATAAAAATAGCAATATAGTGTTTGACAAACCCAAAGATCCCAAATTTTGGGATAAGAATTCATTATTTGACAAAAACTGCTGGGAAAACTGGAAATTAGTATGGCAGAAACTAGGCATGGACCCACATTTAACACCACATACTAAGATTAGATCAAAATGGGTCCAAGATTTAGGCATAAAGAACGAAATCATAAATTAATTGGAGCAACATGGGATGGTTTACCTCTCAGACTTGTGGAGGAGGAAGGAGTTTGTGTGCAAGGGAGAACTAGAGACCATTATTGATCACAAAATAGAACATTTTGATTACACCAAATTAAAAAGTTTCTGCACAAACAAAACTAATGCAAACAAGATTAGAAGGGAAGTGACAAATTGGGAAAAATTTTTTACAGTTAAAGGTTCTGATAAAGGCCTCATCTCCAAAATATACAGAGAATTGACTTTAATTTATAAGAAATCAAGCCATTCTCCAATTGATAAATGGTCAAAGGATATGAACAGACAATTTTCAGATGATGCAATTAAAACTATTTCCACTCATATGAAAGAGTGTTCCAAATCACTATTGATCAGAGAAATGCAAATTAAGACAACTCTGAAGTATCATTACACACCTGTCAGATTGGCTAAGATGACAGGAACAAATAACGATGAATGTTGGAGGGGCTGTGGGAAAACTGGGACACTGATGCATTGTTGGTGGAGTTGTGAAAGAATACAACCATTCTGGAGAGCAATCTGGAATTATGCCCAAAAAGTTATCAAAATGTGCATACCCTTTGACCCAGCCATACTACTTGGGGCTTATACCCCAAGGAACTACTAAAGAAGGGAAAGGGACCTGTATGTGCCAAAATGTTTGTGGCAGCCTTTTCATATTGGCTAGAAGCTGGAAGATGAATGGATGTCCATCAGTTGGAGAATGGTTGGGTAAACTCTGGTATATGAATGTTATGGAATATTATTGTTCTATAAGAAATGACCAACAGGAGAAATACAGAGAGGCTTGGAGAGACTTACATCAACTGATGCTGAGTGAAACAAACAGAACCAGAAGATCATTATGCACTTCAACAATAATACTGTACGAAGATGTATGCTGATGGAAGTGGATTTCTTCAACATAGAGAAGAGCTAATCCAATTCCAATTGATTAATGATGGACAGAATCAGCTACATCCAGAAAAGGAACACTGGGAAATGAGTGTAAACTGTAACGAGCTGTCGTCTCTAGAAGCTGCTGGATCGCTCTCTGGGAAGAGATCTGCTGTGTCTACTCAAATCTCTCAGACAGATTCTTCTTCCTCTAGTGAACCGTTGTCTCCAGGCAGTTGCTGTTAACTCTTGTCCTTAGAAGTGACTTCCCTTCCTGCAGAGAGCCCCGTCAAGCTTGATGCAATGCAGAGTCCTTCTTCTTGAATCCTGGCTCTGAATCTCCTCCAGCTCTTATCCTTCTCCAGGCCGATCTGCTCTCTGCGCCCAGTGCTGTCTCTTTTTATCCTCCCAGAGAATGGGCGTGGGATAATGCAAGGGCTTCTGGGAAGAACCACCCCAGCCAATGAGCTTGCCCCCTCTATCAAGTCAACCTGAGTTCTCACCTTGTAATTGTCCAGAAAACCTGAATTCTCACCTTGTCACCATCCAGACAACCTCAGTTCTCACCTAGTAATCCCAACATCTCCCCCTTTCTTTTGATTTAGAACATAGGACAGTCATGATCTTGAAACATAAATCCATCAATATGGGAAGTATTACACATAATTATATAAATTACATAAGCACATAGTAACATAGTAACATAATACATGCTAGAAGTATATGACAAATAACATAATCAAATAATCATAAATTGAAAATTTATAAATGTCCATAAGTCCATTGTCCATTAGTCTCATCTTGTGTGAGGAAGTCCAATGATTCCTGCTGGTTTTAAAGTTCTTTAACAGTCTTTTTATTAGCCATGCTCTTTTGGTGTAAGATGTTTCTTAGATCTTCTCCTTTATTTTGAGGTCTTTCTCTTTTTCTGTCTCTCTCTGATGGACAAGGCGAATATGACTCGTTGGCACCCATCTGATTCCTTCTCCTGCTGAAGAAATACAAGCAAACCCTCTCTCCCAGGCAGCCAACCTATCTAATTTCCTTCTATTTACCACTTTTTAAATCTCTTCTCATCATCTGGCAATTACATTGGAATTGTTTGCACTGGACACAGCCCTGTTGGTTTAAAAGACCTGTATTCTCCCCAAGTGTAATCCATTTTTGCAATCTGATTGCCTTTTGGCTGACTGATTGGGTAATCCCTTTCTGCCATGTGATTGCTTTTCTGCTGGTTGATTAAATCAGAGTCCTGGCCTTCTAAAGATTCTTTGGGTGTAACATCAGCTGCCATCATGCCCCAAGTCTTTTTTGCCTGGGGCCCTGGACCTGGGTCCCTCATCCCATTTCCCTGAATTATTCTACACTCTGATGCCCAATGGAGTCCTCTGTTGCATTTTGGACATGGGGTTTTAGGTCTTCTTTCACCCTGTCTTCTCACTGTATCTCCATACCTTCACTGAGCTCTTAGATGTCCAATTTTTCCACATTGAAAACATCTCCGAGTTTCTCTAGAAGGCCCTTGCCAGGAGGGACCCTGTCTCTCCACATTCATCATTGTCTGGGTATAAAAAGCATTTGTTCCCACTGTAGCACAGCGTCTTATGATCTCCTCTAAAGGAGCATCTTTGTCTAATCCCCATATAATTCTTTTGCAAATCTCATTGGCATTTTCCTTAGCCAGATGTCTGGTCATTATTTCTGTAGCTGAATTTTCTCCAATAGTTCTTTTGACAGCAGTTTGCAAACGTCCCACAAAATCTGCAAAAGGTTCATTGGGACCTTGCTGTATTTTAGTGAAAGCCTCTCCACGATCTTTCTGTCCAGGAAGGACACCCCAAGCTTTTATTGCAGCCTTAGCAATTTGTTCATATATTGTCATGGTATAATTAATCTGTTCCGAATTCTCTCCATACTGACCTTCACCAGCTAAGTGCTCAAAAGTGAATTGTGTGTTAACTCCTATTTCCAAATTGCATCTGACTTGAATTTTACATAATTCATGAAATTCCGCAAGCCATAATAAATTTTCTCCAGGTTCCAGACATGTCCTTGCTATGGATTTCCAATCATTCGGGGTTAGGACTTCATAAGACAAACCATCTAGTAACATTTTAACATAAGCTGATGTAGCCCCATAAAGGGTACAACCTTTTTTCAAATCCTTAATTGTATTCAAATCTAAAGGTGCATATCTTCTCCTTTTTTTACCTACAGAGTCAGTATTTTCAATCACAGGATATGCATGTATAAAATCACTTATATCCTGTCCTTCTCTCTTAGCTTTAACCAATGCTTTTTCTAATCTTGTCATAGGCTTAGGCTTCTTCACAGGCAATTCTGTTTGTGTTTCTGCCTCTTCCTCTCCTCCTTCTTGCTCCACCCATGAAGGGTTAATTGAGGGAGGAGATGGGAGGTGCTCCTGTTGCTGTTGCTCAGAATTGTACTTAACTTCATTGTTATCTGATTCATCCTTTTCACCTAGTTTAGTTGACACTTCCCCATTTTGCTCCTTCATCTCTTCCTTTAGAATAACATTTTTTAAAGCCATTTGGATTAAATTGTAGGTATGAATTGTATCTTTGGAAACTGAGTTTGGTCTGGAACCAAAGGGTAAAATGTCACAAAGGTAATTGTACTGTTCACCTAATTGCTCTCCTACTAATTTCCACTCATCTGGATCCAATTCTTCTTCCAGAGAAAAAGAAGGACATATGACCTTCACAGTTCTTAAAAGTTCAGTAATCTCCTCTAAAATTATAATCAAGCCTTGGCTTTTCATAACCTTGATGATGCTCTCTAAACATTTTCCTTGAACAGAAGGTGTTTGCCCCATTTCACTATAAGAGATTGCTGGTTTAGCCCTTAACAAGTTCCTTATTTATCTATTAGCACGATCACTTAATCTTTAACAAAGTTTCCTCGTTACTCACGGTTCTGAGTTAGAAAGACTGAGATCTGGATCGGAAGCTTTTCCACTGGAATCAGGACCGTGTCTGTCCCTGTTCGGGCACCAAATTGCGAAGGTCTGGTCTAGCTCCTCTTGTCAGGATAAGCAAAAGTCCTTGCCCCACGTTGGGCGCCAAATGTAATGAGCTGTCGTCTCTAGAAGCTGCTGGATCGCTCTCTGGGAAGAGATCTGCTGTGTCTACTCAAATCTCTCAGACAGATTCTTCTTCCTCTAGTGAACCGTTGTCTCCAGGCAGTTGCTGTTAACTCTTGTCCTTAGAAGTGACTTCCCTTCCTGCAGAGAGCCCCGTCAAGCTTGATGCAATGCAGAGTCCTTCTTCTTGAATCCTGGCTCTGAATCTCCTCCAGCTCTTATCCTTCTCCAGGCCGATCTGCTCTCTGCGCCCAGTGCTGTCTCTTTTTATCCTCCCAGAGAATGGGCGTGGGATAATGCAAGGGCTTCTGGGAAGAACCACCCCAGCCAATGAGCTTGCCCCCTCTATCAAGTCAACCTGAGTTCTCACCTTGTAATTGTCCAGAAAACCTGAATTCTCACCTTGTCACCATCCAGACAACCTCAGTTCTCACCTAGTAATCCCAACAGTAAACTATTATTTTTACCTTCTGAATCCAATTCTTCCTGTGCAACAAAAAAATTAGGTTCTACACACATATATTGTATCTAGAATATACTGTAATATATTTAACATATATAGGACTGCTTGCCATCTGGGGGAGGGGGTTGGGGGAGGAAGGGAAAAAATCTGAATAGAAGTAAGTGCAAGGGATAATGTTGTAAAAAATTACCCACGCATATGTACTGTCAAAAAATATTATAATTATAAAATAAAATAAAAATAAAAAAAGATGAAGAAAATATGCTATTCCAAGGTAGTAGGGCTAAAATTTGTCTCCAAAACCCTATAAAAATAAGACCCCAAACTTCTGCTCCTCCGTGGTCATCCATCTCCTAAGGATTCATGCAGCTAAAATCCTTCCAATCCTGATTCACATTATGTAGGTAACTTTTCATCCCCATTTTCTTCCTTTGCCTCTCTTCTTTTACCTTCTGTTCCTATCCCCATGTCATTTACCTTTGTATCCCCAAATCCCATATGATAATTTTATAAATTAATTAGCAATTCAGTACTTTAATATAAAATCATTGTATGATTATATAGCAGTTCTATAGTCTTACTGATCCTAGATATTGTGGCTTTCAATGAAATCTAAAAATAACACTTGACTTTCTTATTTTCATAAAATAATTTTTCATTGTATGAGAAACATATAATTCTTCAACTTAAGTTATAATTCAAATGTTAATACAGAAGCAGCTGCTATCACAGGGGATAAAAGGGTGAGCCTGAAGTTAGTTCAGATTTGGCTTCAGACACTTACTATGTGACCCTGGGCAATTCACTAATTCCCTCTCAATCTCAGTTTCTTTCACCATAAAGTGGAAATAATAATAGTATCTAATTCAGAATCCTCAAAATTGAAAAGAACTTTTAATAGCCTTCTAGTCTGATCCATGTATAAATAAAATTTCTTATGCAACACAATCAACAAATGGTCATTCAATTTTTACTTGAGACAATAAATGTGAATCTACTACGTCTTGAGACATTTAATTCCTCCTTTGTTGTTAGCAAGGTAATTTATTTACATCACGATGAATTCTGCGCTTAGAAATTAAATGGCTATTATCCTCAGCTGTGATATTTGGTATCCAGAACAATTTTGATTTCTTTTCCCTATAAAAGCCCTTTAGAAAAGTGAAAATAGCCATTATGTAGCCTCTAAATTTTCTCTTCTCCAAGTTAACTTTTTCCCAATTTCATCAATTGATCCACCTGTGTTCTTTACCATACTGGTTATCTTCTTATAGTTACCCTTGGCTTAGTGATGTCTTTCCAAAATTGAGTCTTCTAAAATTTTACATGCAGTCCAGATACTGTCTGCTTAGGAAAGATTATATAGCAGTTCTATAGTCTTACTGATCCTAGATATTGTGGCTTTCAATGAAATCTAAAAATAACACTTGACTTTCTTATTTTCATATCAAACCTATTGACGAACATTGATCAGGGTTCGCCTCCAGGTCATTTCAGACAAACTGCCAGATAGTCATGTTTGTGAAGCTTCAGTAGTTTATTTTTTTCAGCCAATTCTGATTTTACTTAATTATAATATCATGTATTCCATATCTTTCCGTCTTTTCTATAATATGACTGTAATCTAAATTTCTCATCAATTTCCTTTTTTTCTGTATAGGTTAGCTATAACATAATGTTATTACTTCTATTTTTGCTTTTAACTCAAATATTCTCTACTATGTTCTCTTGCCCAGCTTTGGTTCCTAGCTTTTCTTACCTGGGATTTCTTCTCAATAAATAGTGCTAATCTATTTTTTTTCTCCTTCTACCATTAGCTACCCTATTTCTTTCAAATAAGGTGCAATTATCCATAGCCGTAGTCAAGTCATTGGTTCCATCCCATTAATTTTCAGTTATATCTCCTTGAATTAGGATCTTGAGTTCATTTTTCTAATCATACATCATTCATTTATGTGTAATCATCTATATATAAACATGAATTTTGCTGCTGGGTCCTTACTTGGCTTTATTATTTGGTTTGAGAATAGTATATATATATGTATATAAAATTTTTGATCTATCTGAAGTGAGATCCAAATATTTTGATTACCTGAAAGCATCTTATTTGAGTGAAAACAATAACCAACACTTTGAAAGTAAAATATAGGGGAAAATGGATTGACACCTTAGGGGAAATTTTATTAAAAAAAGCTAGAAGATAGATAACAAAGCCCTCATAGCTTTCATACCAAAATAGAACATCCATTGTCTATACACTTGATAGTTTTGTGAAAGGAGGCAAAAAATATCATTCCTGAGTCTTTTTCAAAAACAATTTCCCAGATGCCTAATAGTTTGAAGAAAAAAAATATTTTAGCTACAATTCAAATTCATAAAAAATATGTACAACACACTTTAAAATTGAATTTTCCTAGGAAAGTGCTCTAGAAAACAATAGGGAAGGAAGGGACTTTGTCATCACTTAAAATAGAAGCTATTATCCTCCTAAGTAAAAGACTTAGAAATGATGTTTGCAAAGCCTTCACTTCAAAGTTCAAAGGTTTTAAAAAGAGAAATATGCCTTGGCAACAAAGGTCACCTACTATTTCTCTCAGCATTCTAGGGGATCCTAAAAGATTTTGGGTTTGATCTTTAACATTTTCCTCTTCACAAGCAATTCTTCCTCAGAGGCTTGGCTAGAATGGTTTCTTCTCTCTTCTGCCAAAAGCTGATCTGATTTTATGAATGTGAGTTAAATTACTGATTTTCTACAAAGTTCTTTCCACCAATACAAACAGATTTCCTGTTGTACCCAGTTGAAATGCCTTTGATTTATTTAAATCTGTGGAGACATCTAAGCCTTTTCACACCTAGTTATATCTTTGATGTACTGATTCAAATAAGGTTTATTTTCACCTAATAAAAGTTTTGAGGAATTGGTGTGTAGGTGAATGATTCAACATATGACACTCCCTTCCACAATGTTGGCCTTTATTACTTTATTCTCAAAAAAGGTTCATCTGTGTACAGTTATTTTAATTTTTAAAATTATTAAAGGTTTTTATTTATAAAACATATGCATTGATAATTTTTCAACATTGATCCTTGCAAAACCTTCTGTTCCAAATTTTCCCCTCCTTCCTCCCATCCCCTCCCTTAGATGTCAAGTAGTCCAATACATGTCAAATATGTTAAAATACATGTTAAATCCAATATATGTATACATTTATATATTTATACAGTTATCTTGCTGTACAAGAAAAATCAGATCAAAAAGGAAAAAAAACTGAGGAATAAAACAAAATGCAAGCAAACAACAAGAGAAGGAGTGAAAATGTTATGTTGTGGTCTACACTCAGTTACCATAGTCCTCTCTCTAGGTGTAGATGTCTCTCTTCATCACTGAACTGGTTTGCATCATCTCATTGTTGAAGAGAGCCACATCCATCAGAATTTATCATTATATAATCTTGTTGTTGCCATGTACAATGATGTGGTTCTTTTCCTTTCATTTAGCATCAGTTCATGTAAGTCTTTGAATAAGTTATAATACATGAATGTTATGGAATATTATTGTTCTGTAAAAAACAATCAGCAGGATGATTCAGAGAGGCATGGAGAGACCAATTTATGTCACCCTTTGAAAGTTCATCTGGAGATGATCTGCTTTTAGTCTCCTCAGGAGTTGAAATCTGTTCTTCTCTTTCACCATAAAAATGATCTATGGTCAGAGCTCTTTTTGATTTTTAACTCATTTAAAAAAAAAAAAAAAGTTGAGATCTGTTTTTAGGGAAATGGAGGTTATTCAAACTTCTTCTACAAGCAGCTGAGGTTTCACTGAGTCCATGCTGATTCAATCCTGGTTCTGGGTGGGCAGGGCCAGGTCCCATGAAATTCTGGTGTTTTGGGGTTCACTATCTTGTTTGTGTTTGATGTTTTATAACTTCTCTGCTGCTGATCTAGTGGCTTGCATCCAAGGCACTGCTGGAGATTCCTCCCAGTAGATTCTCTGCCAGTAGAGCTCACAACCACCCTGGGTCTGTGCTGCTTGCACTGGGCATCTGTGCTCGATCTGCATGTGCTTGGCCCGCCTCCCTTCCTGCCCAATTGAAACAGACCTTTTTTTAGCTATTTTTTATATTGCCTGCAAACATTCAGAAGTCTCCCCATCCTTTAAGAAAAAAGAAAAACAAAACTAGATGACTTTTACCATTCTTTCACACTTTTGACTTGTATCTCTCCTACCTTTCATAATCAAATTCTCATTTTTAAAAAACTTTCTGTTTATTCTTGTAATTTTCCTCATTTATTTTTCAATACATTTGCAATCTGATTTCCAACTTCATTGTCAACTCAAAATTTTCTCTCCAAATTTCTCTCCAAGTAATCTTACTACTACCAAATTCTATAGCCTTTTCTTCAACAATGAAATGATTCCAACCAGTTACAATTGTTCAGTAATGAAGAAAATCAGCTACACCCAGAGAGAGAACTATGGGAAATGAGTGTGCAGCACAACATAGCATTTCCATTCTTCCTGTTATTGTTTGCTTGTATTTGTTTTCCTTCTCAGGTTTTTTACCTTCTTTCTAGATCTGATCTTTCTTGAGCAGCAAGATAATTGTATAAATATGTATACATATAATGTATTTAATATATGCTTTAGAATGTTTAACATGTATTGGACTATCTGCCATTTAGGGGAGGAGGTGAGGGGAAGGAGGGGAAAAGTTGGAACAGAAGCTTTTACAAGGATCAGTGTTGAAAAACTACCCATGCATATGTTTTGTAAATAAAAATAATAATAAAAAAACTTATAGCCTTTTCTCAATTTTCATTCTTAATGTCTTTGCAGCATTTAATTTCCTTATATTCCTCTTGATTTTCCTCCCATGCATCTGCATATTCTTCTTGATTCTTCTTTACTGAGTTATTATCCATATCCTTCCCCTTATTTATCAGTGTACTCTAAAACAATACAAGACTTCTCTCTTTCCTCTATGCTATACTTTATTTCTTGGCAACTTTATCTGCTGTCATTGGTTCAATAATCATGTGTATGCAGGTCACTCAAATCTAGCTCCGGATTTCTAAATTCTAGTTCAACATCATTAACTACCTGCTGAATATTTTGAACTGCATGTGCTAGATATATGTTAACATTATTATTATTTGGATATAGATATATTTTAACCTTATTATATTATTTTAAAATTGTTATTTCCAAACATAACTCACAGTTTTGAATTGCAAACTTTTCAGCACTTACTTTTATCAAGTGTACTGTAATGCTTCCAGTCACCCAAGTTTAAATGAAAAAGGTGAAATTACTATGCTTCAATCCACATTTAATCTCCACAATTCTCTCTCTGGATGTGGATGATATTTTTCATCCCAAATTTATTGAAATCATCTTTCAACCAGTATCTTTTGAATGAAGGCTATTTTGATTCCAATATCTTCTATTGTCCTCCAAAAAATTTACCTTGTATTTGTTTTGTATAGTTTTATGTATAATTTACATGTATGCAAATTGTGTTACCAATGTAAATTTCTTGAGAGTAAGAACCATTTCATTTTTTCCCTTTTTAATCCCCCTTGTTTAGAACAATGTCTGATGCATACTAAGTATTTAATAAATGTTTGCAGATTGAGTTATTAATACTATACACAAAGATTAAAGAGGAAAGGACAAAAATTATGTTGGATTAATGTTTAATGCATCAGGAAATTAGAAATTTACAAAAGCCCCAAAAAGGGTAAATTCAGCAAGAGAGGCATTTTCCAACTCCCATCAGAAAGCTTTTTATGTGCTTCTTGTGAAAAAACAAATAATCTCTACTTTTAACCAGTTAAGTGGTGTAATTGCAATGAAAGGTATGTGATTGGGAATAAGAACAGATAATTTAAGCTACAAGAATAGTTTCAGAGTTCTTAGCCATCAGGTATTATTATGGATGTATAGTATATGGATCTTTTAATATCATTCTTCTGGATTTCCATTTGATCTCAATAAACTCTAAAATGGGACAAAATCTCAATAGCTGTTATATAATTATTATTTATACTTTGATCTCCTCCCCAAAAATCATCATCTTAATATGTCTCATAGAAGTATTGATCTAGAATGTGAAGGAACCTTAGATATAATTTAATTTTAGCCTCATTTTATAGGTGAGGAAATTGTATCCCTAAGAGATGAAATGACTTACTCAATCACTGGGTAAAACAAGATGCTTAGAAGAGAAACAATGAAAAATTACCTCAAAAACAAAACTCATAATTAAAATTTGGTGAGATAATTTTTAATCAGAACAAAATTTCATCACTCAGTTAGGTTCTTTTGCATAATTATTTTGGAAGAATGTATTAGCATTGCTCCTAAGTGCAGTAGAACTTAGATGGCCAGTAGAAACTGTAGTGACATATATACGGCTTCATGTTGGGGATGTAACTTCCTAAACTATCAAACATAATAAGTGTAAACACTTAGTACAGAATTTGGCACATAGTAATCAAGCACTATAAACATCAAGTATTATTATTTAGGAATGTTTAAATGTGCAATAGACTTCTTCAAGATGTAGTAAATCTTGAGGAAGAAGTGTAATGACTAAGTGGAATGACTACATTTCAAGAATGTCATAGAGAGTCATACACACATACATACACACTTACACATACATACATACATATGTATATATATATACACACACACACATATATATATATATATATATATTCTCGACTTTATACTAACAACAAAAACCTATAACAGCTAACATTGGGCTTTGATTTATAGCAGCAAATCCAAGTAAAAACCATAGAGATGCAAAAACCAGACACCAGCATCAATTTATTCAGCCTGTCTGCCTGTCAGATATCAGAGTACTTCAAATTCGCTATAATACTTCCAGTATGAAATAAGGAGATGTCACACAGCCATGAAGAAAAAAATAAAAAGATGTGCCAAAATGGGAGGTCAGCATTATTAAATTTCTATTGGATAAGCAAAATCTAAAGCAGCTCAGTGCATATTGTATTTATCCTTAAACTGTTATTTTTTACCCATTCTTTTTATGTCTTTTGTTTTAAAGCCACAGTCATCTGGTATCCATTCTTTTTTTTTCCAGTTTGCATATATTTCCTTTGTTTTAACTTAGAGACTGACACCAGTTGATAAACATCAACTAAAATGCATTCTTTAAGTAGTAATAAGTCGGAGTTACTCAGAGAAGCTGACAAAGGTCATGTGTGTAATACACCATTCTATATATAATATATTCTGTGCCAAGGGTTATGGCTTCCAGCTCTCCTTCAACATTGACTAGTAAATAAACCCAGAAAAATTCTTCTGGGGAAAGGCAATCAACCTTGTTTGTTAGGGTTTTTCTAGTTTGGCAAGGATTTTTCAGAAAAAAAATTCAAAATGTTTTATTTTTCAGGAGGGATCACATTTTATATGCTCATTTTGAATGTTTTTCTTCTGACCTAAGTTGATTAATAGTCATAATAATAATAACAACAACAACAATAATAAAACTTCTCTGTGAGCTGAATTTCAATCTGCCCTATGCAAAACAGGCTAAAAATGCACACCAAAGCCTTTTACAGCACAGCAAACAGTGTTACTCTTTGGAGTGATTCATTATGACACCAAAGGTGAGGCTTGGCATTAAAACACTAACATTTAGCACTACTTCACTTGAATGTGTAAAAGGTTGTACTTAAAAATCAATCTTGACTGATTCAGCTAATGAAGCTCATTACAGACTGTTTGACTTGACTATTCTTCTATTTCCTGGACTTTTAAAAATAAGATTTGAAATATACCCCTTTAAAAAAAGGAAAATGACATAGCAGCAAGGTGAAGGGTATCAGGCAGAGAGGAAAACAAAACATTTTACATTATTTTTAAAATTTTTTATTTCTTAATAGTTTTTATTTACCAGATATATGCATGGGTAATTTTGCAACATTGACAATTGCCAAACCTTTTGTTCTAATTTTTCCCCTCCTTCCCTGCCCCAGATGGCAGGTTGACCAATACATGTTAAACATCTTAAAGTATAAATTAAATACAATATATGTATACATTTACATTCATTTTTAAAGAGTTTTGAGTGTTAGAAGTGAAATGTTACAGTGAGATATTTAAAGACACATCAATTTCTTTTCCTTTGGTCTGCCTTTGAGATGGTGTATTTTGTAGGCTTTGAACAGAGTTCCTATAAACATGAATAATTATAGGCTAAGATTCTTTAAGCTGAAGAATAGATAACTAGTCAAATTAATTTCTGCCTTTTTAATTCAGAAGTTATAATAAGCTGATAGTTACTAATGGTCTCACAAATAATAAAGGTTATGATACTTTACTATGGTATTTTGTTTTTACATCACCTTCATTTCTGAGTATATTCTTTCCAATGCAGGAAACCATACATTATATTAATAAATATTTTTAAAAGAAGGAAAAGGAGTTTAGTAAAACTAAATTGAGAATTTTACATAATATTTTATACTCATAGCCCTGATCTCTGAAAATAATATTTTTTTCATGTAATTATGGGATAATTTAACTATTATTGTATGACAATAACACAATTGATAAAATGTGAAGAACAATGCCAAGCAGAATTTCTGTTGTTGCTCTTGGGTCCACATGACACTGATTAACAGTTCTGACCATCTCTTCCCTGCAATGACTTGACTAGTAGTTTGAACATCATGTAGATAATTTCATAAGTATATTTACTGAACATTTTAATAATTTTAATATAGAATTGTTCATAAATTCCAAAGATAACATTTTCTCACCCAAGGGCCCAAAATGTAGATAGAAAGTTTAGAATATATATGTTTTTAGAAGATATGGATAGTATTTGTAGGTTCCTTTTATTTTCACATTTCTACTTTATCACTGCTTTGTGTTGTCAATACTAGATGGCAATCTGTTTTTGCAAAGCACAAGGAAAATATGCAGCATAATTATAAAAAGAACAAAGACAAATGTATACAAAATTAAATGCAAAGTTGTTTAGGAGGCATACACTAGCTTTGGGGAAAAAAGGAAAGGCTTCATACAGATGATGCTTAAGCTATATTTTAGAGGAGAGGAGTGAAGTGGAAATAAAAAGAGAATGCGTTCCAGACATGTGGAATGATCAGTGGAAAAAGAGTTAGAATGTTCCATGTGAGGAGCAGCTTGTTAAAGGTTAAATAGAACAAAAATTTATTTGTATCAACTGAAGATACAAAGCTCTGTATTAGGTGCTGTACAGGCTGGGAGTCTTTCTGGGCTTATTCATATATCAATGCAGAAGGAGAGTTGGAAGCCATAACATGGTTTATAATTGGAAGGTAACCATGAGGTCATCTATTCCTATATTCTGAGACCTAGAATGTTATACAAATTATCAAAGTCACACATAAAGCATCAGAGACAAGATTTCAATCCATTAAAAAATCTAGTACTACTATTCATTTTACTGTACTACAGCTTCTTCAATCAAAGGTTGCCATAAGTAGAATTGATTGACTCTAAAGTAGAGGTTTCCTCCTTACTAAAATTGGTTGACATCTTGGTGGGTATGTTATGGTGGAGGTTGAAGTAAATATTCTAAGATGTCTTTTCCAACTCAATTTCTTTGATTCTGCTATTGAGAAAGGATCATTTAAGGCAAATTTTCAAATCTTTAATTTTTTCCTTTTTTTCTAACTAATCCTTTCATGTCATTTTAAAATCCTATCTCACGATATACATATGCTTAAAAAATAACTCCTGTTAAAAGATTCATTCTTAATAGTAGTTTCTTAGTAAATATTTCTGAATTGAATTATGTTGGGGGACTCGGCCCCAACTCCCAAGTGGTGCAGGCCTTATGTGACCAACACTGCCTTTCTGCTGCCGCTGACTTCAGCACAACTGCTAATTTCAGCACAGCCAGTGGGTGCTGTCTCATTGCCCCTTCACTGCCACTTCCTGTTGTCTGTAAAGGCAGCTTGGAAATATCCCACTGCCCCCCCATAAGCAGACCATAGTTTTTGTTTTTGTTTTGTTTTTATTTTCCCAAAATGAGCAAAAAAGCAAAGTGGGCTCTAACTATAGAAACCTTCTATATGGAAAGAGAGAAGACTTCAAACCCTGAGGAGACTAGATCCAAAGATGGATATAATCTTGTCCCCATCACACAAGGCTCTCATAAAAGAAATTAAAAAGGATCTTAAAAGAGAGCCAGAAGAAAAATGGGGAAAGGAAAGGAAAGCTTTGCAATAGGGTGAGGATAAGTCAAATTACTCATTAAAAGATAGAGTGGATAAAGAAATCAATTCCCTGAAAAAGAGATTTTGCAAATTGGAAAAGATAAACAACTCCCAGGAAAGCAATTTCTGAATTGGAAAGGGTAAAAAAGTCCAAGGAAAACAGAATTTGTGAATTGGAAAAAGAAAATAATTCTTTTTTTAAAAAATTGGCAAAATGGAAAAAATTCCATATAACAAAATAACTCATTTAAAAACTAAATTGGACAAATACAAAAAGAAATAAAAAAGTAAATGAAGAAAATAGTTCATTAAAAATCAGACTTGAACAAATAGAAATGAATGACTCGAAGAGACACCAAGAATCAGTCAAACAAAAGCAAAAAAATGAAAAAATAGAAAAAAAATGTTAAATACCTTCTTGGGAAAACAAAAGACCTGGAAAATAGATCTAGGGGACATAATCTAAGGATTATCGCACTCCCTGAAAATCATGATGAAAAAAAGAGCATAGACACTATTTTTCAGAAAATCATCAAAGAGAACTGCCCAGATGTTATAAAAACAGAAGGTAAAATAGATATTGAAAGAATTCATCCATCCAAAGAGGTCCCAAAATCAAAACTCCAAGAAATGTTGTGACAAAACTCCAGAACTATCAGACCAAGGAAAAAATATTACAAGCAGCTAGAAAAAATATTCAAATACCAAGGAGCTACAATAAGGATTATTCATGATCTAACAGCATTAATATTAAAGGATCAAAGGGCCTGGAATCTGATATTCTGAAAGTCAAAAGAATTTGATATGCAGCCAAGAATAACTTACCCAGCCAAATTGAGCATTTTTTTTTTTCCAGGGAAGAAGATGAACATTCAATGAAATAGTTGGATTCCATTTATTTCTGACAAAAAAAGCAGAGCTAAATAAAAAAGTTTGACCTCCAAATATAGGACTCAAGAGAAGCATAAAAAGGTAAAAATAACTCTTGAGAACTATATTTCTGTTTGGGGTATACATAAAAAGTACATGTATAATTTGGTTTTACTGTTATAATATAAAAAAGGAACTAGAGGTGGAAAGGAAATTGTACCAGAAAAAGGACAAAGTGGAGGTAAGAAGAGGAAAACTACATCTCACAAAGAGGCAAAGAAAACCTATTATATCTGAGGAAATGAAGGGAGGGGATGAACATAGTGTGAATTTTACTCTCATCAGATTTGGCTCAAAGACAAAATATTAGACATATTTGGTTTACTTAGAAAATTTTCCCATCTCATTGAAAAGTGGGAGGGGAAAATTGAAGAGGGAAGGGGTAGGCTAAATAGAAGGTAATATAGAAATAGTAAGGAAAAGGTTTAAGAAAAGGGGAGGGACTCTAAGTTGGGGGTATCCTAAAGAAGGAGGCTGTGTGAGGGAAGTGGTGTTCATAAGTCTAATACTGAGGAGGGGGATAAGGGTAAAAGGAAAGAGAAAAGCATAATTTGGGGATAATAAGATGCCAGGAAATGCAGAATTAGTAGTTTTTTTTAAATTAATTTTATAATTATAACATTTTTTTTGACAGTACGTATACATAGATAATTTTTTTTTACATTATCCCTTGTACTCCCTTTTGTAGCAAATTTTCTCCTCCTTCCCTCCACCCCCTCCTCCCCTAGATGGCAGGATTCCCATATATATTAAATATGTTATAGTACATCCTAGGTACAATATATATTTTATATATATATATGCAGGACCAAATTTTGTTGTTGTTGTTGTTGTTGTTGCAAAAGAAGAATTGGACTCGAAAGATAAAAATAGATTCAAATCTATTTTTTCCCCTGAAGCAATTGAGATTAAGTGACTTGCCCATGGTCACACAGCTATGAAGTGTTAAGTATCTGAGACCAAATTTGAACTCAGGTCCTCCTGCCTTCAGGGTTAGTGCTCTATCCACTGTGCCACCTAGCTGCTGCAGCAATCTCAATATCATTAGAACTTGCATCAAACATCTCGTTGTTGGAAAGAGTCATGTTCATCAGAATTGACAGTTATATAATATTGATGCTGCCATGTAAAATGATCTCCTGGTTCTGCTCATTTCACTTCACATAAGTTCATGTAAATCTCTCCAGGCTTCTCTAAAATCATCCCCCTGGAAGTTAAGAGAGTTGCAAGAAGAAATAGATAGCAAAATTATACTAGTGGGGGACCTCAATCTTGATTTCTCAGAATCAGGTAAATCAAACCACAAAATAAATACAAAAGATGTTAAAGAGTGTTAGAAAGCCTCATTTCTAAAATATATAGAGAATAGACTCAAATTTGAAAAAAATTAAGCCATTCTCTGATTGATAAATTGTCAAAGGACATAAACAGATAATTTGCAGATGAAGAAATTAAAATCATTTCTAACCATATGAAAAAGTTCTCTAAATCAGTATTGATCAGAGAAATGGAAATTAAGAGAACTCTGAGGCACTACTACACACTTATTAGATTAGTTAAGATGATAGAAAATACACATAAAACCCAAATAAAACTGGATATAGCCTTTAGACTCAAATCAAAGTGTCATTGGGATATTTAAAGTGAAAAGTTCATGGAAAGTTAGCTGCGTTTCTCAAAAAGAAGCACATTCATGCAAAATGTCAACATCAAAATAAAATTAAAATTGTTTTATATATATATATATATATATACATATATATATATATATGTATATATATATATATATATATACATACATAATTTCATGGTCATAGGTAACAAGGAAAACCTCTCTGACACAGAGAAAAGAAATGAATGGAAATTTATTACAAGATTTATTTTGAATATCATCATTTATTCTAAGAAATAAGCCATGATTTCTTTCCAGAAGATAGTTGCTATGGCACTTCATTATCGTATATAAAATTGCCTTGAATTTCCAACAAATAAATTACACAATTTTGCATAAAACTCTATAATGGCCCTTTTCATATTTCTTTTTTAATGCATATGAATGTAATCCATGTATTATATTTTTAATGCAAAGAAAGGCAAGCAACTATTTAAAATTTGACTAACTAAATTTTTTACTATTATTATAATTAGATGGTTCCATTACAGTACTTAACGTAGAAGATCCATAGCAATGGTACCTTTGACCTTTGAATTCTCCTATAAGCAAAACCTTATATAAAAGAATTGTAAGGACATTTTAATTTTCTTTTGGTCAGCTGATATCTCTAATATTCAAAGTGTACACACAATCTTAGTCTTAGTTTCTTTTATAAGATACTTTAATTTCTACAGGAAAAAAAATTTAGGAAAAATTTGATTAATCAACAAGAAGTCATAAAGCATCCAAAAATCTCTGACTTTAAGATCATAATCTATGAGGAAAACAACATATATAAATAAAGAGGTTCAAAATAGTCTAATTTTGAGAAGGAAGGCACTAGGAACCCCTTAAGATTGTATAAGCATATGATAAAGGTAGGCAGTTGAGTGTGATGAATCAAGTGCTGGACTTAAGAGTCTGAAAGTCTAGTTCAAATAGAGCCTCTGACACTCACTAGCTCTGTAACCTTAGGTAAATTCTTTAACTTTTGATTGCTTCAATTTCCTCATCTGTAAAATGGGGATAAAAATAGCACCTACTTCCCAGAATCAAAAGATAAAATAATTCTATAAGACTTAGCATAGTGAATAGAACATAATAACCATTATATGTATGCTAAAATTTTTAAAGGGTGATAACAGACAAATATATTTGAGAGAAGGGTCTATGACTATACAATGATTAAATCATCTAAATGTAATGACTGGAACAAAAAAACCAGCAAAAAAATGCCCTCTACATGTCTTAGAAAGGCATCTTTGAAAGACAATAAGAACAACTATGTACAACACAGGCAAAATCCAATCATTACAAATATAGGATTTCTAATATTTTATATTATCAGGCACTACTTTTTCTGTAAAACTTTGGAATGACTATGATCTCAGGCTCATCCTCAAATAAGGATTGTAGAAAACTAAGTGCAATGATTCTATTTTCACCACAAAATCTTCTTGAAATCTGTGCTTTGGCTTGCCATGCTGAGTCCAATTGGAAAATATCAGTGAAAGATGTTATGTCATGTACTTAAATTTTCTTTCTTTTTTAAATTAAATTAAATTTAATTTTTTTTTACTGAGGCAATGGGGTTAAGTGGACTTGCCCAGAGTCACAAAGCTAGATAACGTGTCTATGATTAGATTTGAACTCAGGTACTCCTGATTTCAGGGCTGGTGCTCTATCCACTGGGCCAAGGAAAATATTATGCTAACCAAAATGAAGGCAAATCATTCATTTCAATGCATTGAATTATGATTTGTATTCAGTTTTCACCATTATTAAATAACAGCATTAATTTAACTTTAGTAAAAGCAACTAGAAATATTTAAACATTTGTTATATGCACCTGTCATTGTGTAAGATACCAATGAAAGATTAAAAAGAAAAAAAAAAAAAAAACTCTGTCTTCCAAAAGTTAGAACCCTAATTAACATCTTGAATTCAATTTGCTATCTCCAGTCCTTCTCATCCCTACAGTTAGGAGATAAGAAATCATTCTTTGTTGACTCCAAATGTAGTGTGCTTTCTCTCTCTCTCTCTCTCTCTCTCTCTCTCTCTCTCTCTCTCTCTCTCTCTCTCTCTTTTTCTTCTTTCTCTCTGTATGTTTGTTTTGTTTTGTATACTGTCTCAGTCCACCAACCTAGTTCTGGTCTCATTTTCCTTCTTATACAATATTAATCCTAGAAATAATGGGCTTAAAAAACAAACAAACAAAAAAACCTTACATCTAGTCTTGAATGTTCTGCCCCACTTGCCCTTTAATGCCCTGAAAACTTCAAGTCTCAAGAAATCCCCACAATCTGTCTTCTCCATTGTAAATCCTGAACCATTGAAAGTAGGTAAAGGAAATGGGAAAATTGTTAAATGGGTCTGCTCCACATTCATGATTTAACTGTTTAATGAGGTTATCACCATTCCAGAGATCCTTCTTTCATTTCTGATTGACTCTATAACACTTCTCAAAATGGCTGTAAGAAACTTCTCTCTTCAAGTCCTTAGTGTCATTCTCATCTCACTTTGTTCTTGAATAACTTTTACTTTTAATATGCAGAAAAAATCCTTTCCAAGGCTAGTCTCTCCACGGATCTTTTCTCTTCTTAGTTCTTTTCTTTCACCCATATTTGATTTCTCCTTATCCCATCATATACAAATATATTCAAGTGTTTCCTCTCTTAGAGATTTCATTTGATCTTGACAACTCCTAAAACTATCATCCTAAATCTTCCTATATTTAGTTTTAAACTTTTCAAAGAAGAGGATTCTGGAAATATTGTGGGATAAGTCAGAAAATTCCAAGCTCTCCAGATTTTCCCCCATAAAGAAAACAAAATTATTCCTTAGAGGGAACATAGGGGAAAAACAAATAATTCGTAGGCAGAAAATGAGGCTTGGGACAACTACAGAAGACCAGAATAGACACCTGAGGATTGAGGTTTAAACCCTGTGAAGTGCAAACAGCTCCACACTAGCTCCTCAGAAATAGCAAATGGGGAGCCCTTGCACTGGTGGGTTTAGAGGTAGCCTCAGCTGGAACCGAAGGAAATTTCACTTCTGAGACAGTTCAGTCTCAGAAGCCTGAGGAAACCTCAGCTGATTTGGAATGTCAAACCCAGCTGTGCTGCTGTGAGTGCAGAAGCCCCTGAGAAAACCAGCATAGCCAGTGAGTACAGAAGCAATGTGGAAGGGAAGGGAAGCTGCTGTCTATGAGCACTTGCAGGAGGGTAAAGCTCTTGGTTTTGGATTCTACATCAGAGGGGAGAACTGAAATGAGGCCAGAGATACCATCTCTCTCCCTCCTGTTCCTCCCTCTCAGAATGAAAGATAGCTGCACTAATAAATTTTCATTAAAAAAAAAAAGAAGAAGAGCAGACAAGAAAGAACCCATCCATAGAGACTTTCTATGGGAATAGGGAAGGCCAGAGTTCATCTTAAGTAGAAGACATTGAATCAATTTTTTTAAAAAAGCTTTTCCTACTCCAAAGAATAATGAAAAATGGTTATTTGCCAAGAAAAAAATTTACAAAAGAGCTAAAAAAAACTTTGAAATTAAATGAGATGAAGAAAAAAAAAAACTAAACTAAACAAACAAAAAAAAAAAACAGTTCAAGAAAAACTATTATGAAAGAAATTAGAGAATAGATCCAGAGTCATAAAAAATAAAATCATTCTTCAAAAATTAGAATTGGGCAGGGGGAAGCCAAAAGTCTCTATAAAATGCCAGGAAATATCAAAATAAAATATAAGAAATGAAAAAATAGAAGAGAATGTGAAAAACAACAAATCTGGAGAACAGATAAAGAAGAGAAAACATGAGAATAATTGGACTATCTAAAAGCTGTGACCAAAAAAAGAGCCTTGACACAATTATACAAGCAATAATCAAAGAAAATTGTCCTCAAGTGATACAAGGAGGAAAGCAAAATTAAAAAAAAAATCCACTGATCACCACCTGAGATTCCGCAAGGAAAACACATAAGAACATTATTGATAAATTTCAAAATCCTCAGATCAAAGATAAAATTTTACAAGAAAGAAAACCAAATAGTTAAAATATGCTGGAGATATAATTAGAATTGTACAGGATTCGTAAGCAGCTGGAATCAGGAACACAGGTGCTGGAATAATATATGTTGATAATCAAAAGAACTAGATCTATGGTTAAAAATATTATAACCAGCAAAATTAAGTATAATATTGAATGAAAAAGTGGACATTCAATGAACTTTCAGATTTTCATGTTTTTGTCTCAAACAAATCTGAACTCAATAAAAAATCAATATATAAGGATCAACACTAAAGATAATTTCAAGGTACTCAGTAAAGGACAAACTGGTTGTTTTATGTCTAAAATACATCAGTAATTGGGTAGGACAAAAGAAAGATTGGAGCAGAGCTGAGTTATAATCTGACTCTAAAAAGCAAAACCATCTAGGAAAACGTAAAACTAGTAATTATTCAATATGAATGAAGTATGAGAGCAAGAACTAATAATCATTGATCTCAGACAAAGTCAAACTTTAGATCTAATAATCATTGATCTCAGACAAAGTCAAACTTTAGTCAAAAGAGAAATCTACATTATATATCAGCAATATTAATATTGCTTTAGATAAATGTTTATGTATATATACATAAGTATATATAGGTATGCATACATATATACAAATACATATAAATACAGATATTAACATCTCTATGTTTAACTGTAGCTGTTTGGAGGAGGTAAAGGAGATAAAAGAAGAAAAAAAGAATAAAGTAAAAAGAGCACAACAAAGAACAAAAGAATAGCCTACTCAGAAGCAAAGGCAAATTGGACAATCATAAGTATAATGTGTTCTAGTATTAGAGATACTTTCTTGAAATGGAAATTTATTGTTATGTTTTGAATCCTCCTTGATATTCTATTGGGAATATAACAATGTTCCTTTTTTCCCTTACTTTTTCTTTTTTTTCTTTCCTTTTTCTGATCAAATTAACCAAAGGTTTATCTATTTTGTTAGATGTTTCACAAAACCAACTCTTAATTTTATTTATTAGCTCAATAATTTTCTAAGTTTTTCTTTTATCAATTTCTCTTTTGAGTTTCAAAATTTCTAATTTGGTATCTAATTGGTTAATTTGTTCTTTCTCTAGCTTCTTTAGTCGCATGCTTAAGTCATTGATCCCCTTCTTTCTCTATTTTATTTATATAGCTATTTAGAGCCATAAAATTTGCCCTAAAAATTGCTTTGGCTGCATCCCATAGGTTTTGGTTATGTTGTCTCATTATTGTCATTTTCTTGGATGAAATTATAGATTGTTTCTATTATTTGTTGTTTGAACCACTCATTGCTTAGAATTAGATTATTTAATTTCCAATTGTTTTTTAGTCTATCTTTCCCTGGTCCTTTATTGAAAATATGTTTTTATTTCATTGTGGTCTGAAAAGGAAGCATTTACTATTTCTGCCTTTTTTACATTTGATTATGAGGTTTTTTTTTTTTTTTTTTTTTTTAATGCTCTAACACATGGTCAATTTTTGTGTAAGTGCCATGAACTGCTGAGAAAAAAGGTGTATTCTTTTCTTTTCCTATTCAATTTTCTCCAATGATCTATCATGTCTAGGTTTTCTAGTATCTTATTAACCTCTCTCGTTTCTTTCTTGTTAATTTGTGGTTATATTTGTCTGATTCTGAGAGGGGAAGGTTGAGGTCCCCCATTAGAATAGTATTACTGTCCATTTCTTTCTGTAACTGGCTGAAAATCTTCTCTAGGATTTTACCTTGGTGCACACACAGTTTGTATTTTTACTGCTTCATTGTTTATGGTCTCCTTTATCAAGATGTACTTTCCCTCTTTATCTCTTTTAATAAAATTAGTTTTTACTTTTGCTTTATCTGAGATCAGAATTGCCAACCCTGATTTTTTTTTTTTTTAAGTTCAGCAGAAGCATAATAAATTCTGTTCCAACCTTCCAGTCACTGTTTGTGATTCTCTGTGTCACATATGTTGCTTTGTAAACAGCATACTGTAGGATTGTTTTTTTTTTTTTTTTTTAATTCACTCTACTTTTTGTTTCTGATTTATGGAAGAGTTCGTCTCATTCACATTAACAGTTATGATTATAAGCTCTGTATTTCCCTCCATTCTATTTTCTCCCCTATACAAACTTTTGTTCTCTCTTTCCACCCTGTCCTTAGTAGTGTGTTTTTTTTCCTACTCACCCATCAACTACATTATCTCCTATCATCCCTCTGCCTTTTCTTAGTGTTTATTTTAATCCACTCCATCCACTTCCACATGTTCTATCAACTCTTCCTCCTTTTTTTACATTTCCCCCCAGTGTTTCTGCCCTGTTTTCTATCCTGTCCCTCCCTTTTCTTTTCCTCTTCCTCCTCCCACTTCTTTATAGGGTTAGATACATTTCTTATCCCAACTGATTAATTAAATTATTCCCTCTTAAAGCCAAAACCCATGAGATCAAGCTTCAGACAATGCTTATCACCCTTCCTTCTTTGCCTTGATTGTATTACATCTTTTGCTCCTCTTCATGTGAACTAATTGTCCTATTATACCTCCCTTTCCTCTTTATTCAATACAGACCTTTTCCCTCCCCTTAATGTTTTGGGACCATTCACAACCATATCCTCAGTCCATGTGATGCCCCTCCCCCTTTATCTGCTCCAGTGACAGATACAGTTCTTAAGAGTTACTGATAGAGAAATGCAATTTAAGACAACTGTGAGATACCATTACACACCTGTCAGATTGGCTAAGATGACAGGAAAAGATGACAAAAGTTGGAGGGGATGTGGGAAAACTGGGACATTGATGCATTGTTGGTGGAGTTGTGAACAGATCCAACCATTCTGGAGAGCAATGTGGAACTATACTCAAAAAGTTATCAAACTGTGCATACCTTTTAATGCAGCAATGTTACTACTGGGTTTATATCCCAAAGAGATATTAAAGGAGGGAAAGGGTCCAGTATATGCAAAAATGTTTTTGGCAGCCCTTTTCGTAGTGGCTAGAAATTGGAAATTGTCCACCAATTGTAGAATGGCTGGATAAATTGTGGTATATGAATGTTATGGAATATTATTATTTTATAAGAAATGATCAGCAGGAGGAATACAGAGAGGCTTGAAGAGCTATACAAGAACTGATGCTAAGTGAAATGAGCAGAACCAGGAAATCATTATACACTTCAACAACAGTACTACAACAACAATACTACAATACTACATGATAATCACATCTGATGGACTCTCTTCAACAATGAGAGGATTCAAATCAGTTCCAATTGAAATGTAATGAAAAGAACCAGCTATACCCAGAGAAAGAACACTGGGAAATGAGTATGGACCACAACATAACATTTCTACTCTTTCTGTTACTGTTTGCTTGCATTTTTTTTCTTCTCAGGTTATTTTTACCTTTCTAAATCCAATCTTTCCTGTGCAACAAAATAACTGTATAAATATGTATACATATAATATATTTAACATAAACTCTAACATATTTAACATGTATGGGACTATCTGCCTTCTAGGGGAGAATGAGGGGAAAAGTGGGAACAGAAGGTTTTGCAAGGATCAATGTTGAAAAATTACCCATGGATATATTTTGTATATAAAAAGCTATAATAAAAATAAAATTAAAAAAAATTTTAAAAGGGAAGGACAAAGCCCCCTAAAAGTTACTGATATTGTTTTCCTATTTAGGAATAAAGAATAAAAAGAAAAGAGGAAAAAAAAGCAGTTCAGCAAAGCCAATTTTAACAGTTTAACCTTTCTCCCTGTTTACAATTTTGTGGTTCTCTTGCCTCCTGTGTTTGTAGATAAATTTTCTGTTTAGTTCTGATGTTTTCAATAGTTCAATGTTTTCAATGAACTGGAGAGTTTTTTCATTCCATCAGACTCTGTTCAGAGGCTTCGTTTCATATAGTTTTTGAGGGAAATTGGGAGAGTTTGAGCAGCTTCCTGACTATTCCACCATCTTGGCTCCACCCTTGGAACTCCCTCTTTCTTTTTTTTTCCTTTCAATTTTTTTTCTTATTTTGTATTTAAGTTTTAAGTAAGTAAATTTTTAAAAGAACTTAAAAAAAAAAAAAAAAACATCCTGAAAGAATAGCCTAGACTCTTTGGCTCTACTTTTTCACTATTTCTTTATTCAACTCTATATAATCTCATTGTTGATTCTCAATTTCAATAGAAATTACTTTCCCAAAGGTTACCAATGAATGATCTTAAAAAAAAAAAAAAAAATCCAATTTTTTTCATTTGCATATTTTCTTTTTATACCTGTCTTTTTCTGTTTTTACTTTTTTTCCCCTGAGGCAATTGGGATTAAGTGATTTACACAAGGTCACACAGCTAGGATGTGTTACAGGCCAGATTTGAACTCAGGTCCTCCCAACTTCAGGGCTGGTGTTCTATCCACTGCACCAACTAGCTGCCCCTATACCTGTCTTTTAAAAAAACATATTCCCTCTCCATTTTCTACCCAGAAAACTAAATCTTTTCACAAAGAATAAAAAGAAAAGAGGAAGAAAAGCAGTTCAGCAAAGCCAATTTTAACCAAGTTTGACAATATACAAAAGTCCAAAGCTTTGGTCTATCACACCTACAAAACAGCCACTTAAACTTAACCTTTCTACATCTCTCACCCTAAACTTGCTTTATCTTCTGACTTTATTTTTATCTCTGGTACTGTCATTTATATAGTCTTCCATGTTCAAAATTTCTGTCATCTTGGCTATTTCCATTTTCTCACTTTTCTTACCCAGTCAGTTATCACCTCCTCTTGATTATAGCATCTCAAAATCCAAATTCCTTTCTAATTCCAGTATTAGTCTTTGTTATTTTCTGTCTAGACAATTTTCTGTCTAGACAATTGCAGTAGCTTTGTCTTTTTAGCTTTAATACTCTTTTTAATTCATTTCCACTGGGTAAATATATTGTTTTGCTTGATTGATAGCCATGGTTCTCCACAATTCAGTGATGCTCTACTTTTAGAACTTACCTCAAGACACTGATTGTATTTTCTGTTTCTTTCCCTCAAACTTGAGATATTCTTCCTTGCCCTTTATTTACAGCTAAATTCTGAACTTATGGTTGAATTATGACTTTCTTTAATTGTTTGAATAGATCAGGAATGGACATGGGACATCAAACTCCTGTTTGAAGATGCCTTTGGAATTTTGTCTCACAACCACTCTATTTATTCCATGTGTGTACATGTATATTTAATGCTTATATTACCTAATCTTTTTATTAAAATAAACATTGCAATTACAATGATTATTTCAACACCCTGTGCCTCCTTTATAATAATAAAGGAAAAAGTAATCTAAATAAGCCTAATATTAAGCATACATAAACTCTTAAAAAAAACCCAATCTCTTCCTTTTAAAACTTAAAACCTAATTGGATTATTTTTTATTCTTAAAAAAAATCTTCTAATAACTTTCCTGAATCCATCTTTAGTCTAATTGTTGGATTGCCAAGTATGACAGCCTTCCAAAACTTATCAAGATTTTTTTTTTAACCTTTTCAAAATCTTATAGTTCTTTTGTTGTATAAGGCTTGAATTCCAAAACACATGCACTAAAATTTATAGGTATAGTAATGTATTATAAAATTAAAGCTAGCTATTACCTTTTTCACCAAGTAAAATACAAGTAATTAATTGAAATGTTCTAAATCAATGCTGAATTAAGATCTTGCTTATTTTATAAGTATGCTCTTTTTTGTTGATTTTAGTGAATGATACAGCAACTTCAGCTGCCTGGGTGAATTCTTTCAGCTACCTTAATACAACTTACAATGTACATTGGAATCATCTTGAGTATAATATTACTGACATGGTCATTTTACTTATCCAGGGTTTCCAGGAAGCAAACAAAAGAAGCAATTCGTTAAATAAGCTTTAATTAATTCATCTTGATTTTTTAATCATTAAATAAAAACCCATCAGATTGTAAGAGATAATGGGAATTGTGTTCTTTTTGAAAGATGTGATTTGATTCAATGGGAGAGAAAAGTAGATTAGCTTTGCTTAAAGAAAAGAAACATTTTACTTTCATATGCATATAGCCTACTTTAAATATCTTTTTGTTCTTGGTGCAATTTAAATCTCCCCATTATGTATTATTTTATTTCTGATAGGATATAGGATTGTAGGGCAATGCATAATATAGCAATCACTCTAGCACAGAGGCAGAATTTGAGATCAATTTTTTCTTCAATGCATTTCTCTCTCTCTCTCTTTTTTTTTTTTTCCCTAAGGCTGGATCAAGTGACTTGCCCAGGGTCACACAACTAGGAAGTGTTAAGTGTCTGAGACCAGATTTGAACTAGGATCCTCCTGAATTCAGGGCTGGTGCTCTATCCACTGCATTCAATGCATTTCTCATTTTAATCCACAGTAACTAATTTTACTCAACAGGTTTAATGTCCTTTTATTGCAATGCAGTTTTATTTATATTCTTGCTTGTTACTAATTATTACAGTCTGCATAATCTATGTTGAAATCTGAATAAACAGAATTTATCTATGCAGACAAATCATTGATTGCCTTCCAATGAAAATGCCAAGACTAGTTTGAAGTAAAATTTTTAAAGGTTTTGGCACTTATACTTAAAGAAAGCTCATTTCTTTTGTTCCAAATTAAAAATAACCTAGTTGTGAACCATCCAATTTATGTTTCCATCCCTTAGTTTACATAATATCTTAATCTTTAAAGTCAACTGGTTCAAGAATATCATCTTATAGAGAATATTTTGAAATGCTTTAAAATATCATTTAAATATTACTTCTATATGCTGATAGATATGTTCTGTCATCCATGTGTATTTTTCTCAGAAAAGAGAATTCATGTCTTCTTATTCTAATTGACTCTGATATTCTAAAAAATCTTCCACCTAGGGTCTACCTAATGAGTAAGGAACCTTATAATATAGTCATATGACTCATTGAAAGGTTTAACAATAATGAAAAGAACAATAATAATAACTGATATTTATTACATAAATCATATGAAATCCTGACTTACAGTTTTTTAAAACTGACTTTTAAGAAACATGCTAAAACTTACTATACCCTCCTCAAATGAGATATTCTTCAAGTATACATCAGAATTATACAAGGCTCTATGTTAAACAAAATAAATTGACAATGGTTCTTTTTATTCAATAATCTCTCAATATTGACATGAAGCAAACTCTTAAACAGAGAAATATACTTTCTAAAGTTATTCACTATGGATGAAGCTTTGCATAAAGTCCTTAGTAAAAGAACTTTTTTTTTTTTTTTTTTTTTTTATGGTGAAGGATCTTCAAATGAACCCAAGAACAAAATATCCTCTGTGAGAAAAATTCATAAAACTCCCTCAAACTTCAGACACTAAGCTAATACTGAATACTTTAGAAGGAAGTGAATAAAAAAATTATATACATATATATTTGCTAGAATATAACATTCTAGGGTCCTAGAAAATTGGTATTCAGGAAATGATACAATAACAAATTTTATTGCTATGTGGAGCCACAAGGCAAAAACCCAAAGCACAAATCTCTGACTATAAGCAAAGATTTTTCCCACACACAAGAAACTCCACATAACCTGAGGGTAAGGGAGATATATTTTGAGAGAGCAAGCTCCAAACTGGAGTTCAGATGGCAAGATCATATACCCTAAAATGGGTTTTGGTTGAGAATAGATAATTGGTGCAATAAATGGGGAGAAGTTCTATTGAGAGTCAGATGTGATAGAAAAGTTCTTGGGGTTCCTTATTTATAACCAGGCTTGGGTAAAGCCCAAGTAAGAGTACTTACTTTATTGGGACCATAAACTAGTGAGATAATCTAATGTTAATTAAGGCAGCAGAAAACAATGACGCCAGGATCCAGCAGCAGATCAAGAGATCAGTGAAAAAACTGCAAGGCTTACCTGCCCAAAACAGATTTAACAATAGAAAAGTATAAAAACCCTCTTTTTTTTTTTTTTTAAGTCTATATATGTCTATGGGTATTAAGACCACTTACCCTTAGTGACTGCATATTGGATCCCTATCATTATAAATATAATACCAAACTGTAGAGAGCTGGAACTCTGGAGAAATATACTTGAAACAAGGTGTTAACTCAGTGGAATTGATGAGATAATGGTTCTCTAGTTCACATATATACTTAGTACTTAGTATGGTGATGTAATGCTTCTCTAAGTTCACATATAATCAATATGCTGTAATGATGTAATTAAAATAAAGTATATAAGAGCTATTAAGGACTGAAAGAGAGACATTCTAACTTTAACCAGCCTAGTGTGGCTTTCATGCCTCCTGCACTAAGATCAAGACTAGGCCAGAATAAAGAATCTAGATTCTATCCAGCCATTCTGGAGAGCAATTTGGAACTAAGCCCAAAAAGTTGTCAAACTGTGCATACCCTTTGACCCAGCATTGCTGTTATTGGGATTATATCCCAAAGAAATACTAAGAGTGGAAAGGGACCTGTATGTGCCAAAATGTTTGTGGCAGCTCTTTTTGTTGTAGCTAGAAACTGGAAGTCGAATGGATGTCCATCAATTGGAGAATGGTTGGGTAAATTGTGGTATATGAAGGTTATGGAATATTATTGCTCTGTAAGAAATGACCAGCAGGAGGAATACAGAGAGGCTTGGAGAGACTTAAATCAACTGATGCTGAGTGAAATGAGCAGAACCAGAAGATCACTGTACACTTCAACAACAATACTATATGAGGATGTATTCTGATGGAAGTGGAAATCTTCAACATAAAGAAGATCCAACTCACTTCCAGTTGATCAATGATGGACAGAAATAACTACACCCAGAGAAGGAACACTGGGAAGCGAATGTAAATTGTTAGCACTACTGTGTATCTACCCAGGTTACTTATACCTTCGGAAGCTAATAATTAATGTGCAACAAGAAAATGGTATTTACACACATATATTGTATCTAGGTTATATTGTAACACATGTAAAATGTATGGGATTACCTGCCATCGGGGGGAGGGAGTGGAGGGAGGGAGGGGATAATTTGGAAAAATGAATAAAATAAAAATAAAAAAATAAATAAATGCTTATCAACTTGAAAAAAAAAAAAAAAGAATCTAGATTCTATTCTTGACCATTCTGATGGTGTCTATCCTGCTGAGACCAAGGCCCATCCAAAGGACCTCCAGAAAGCTAGCCTGAACATTACACCAAACTATAATATAAAATAAAATAATAACATCAAGTATAATGTTTATCACAATGAATAACCTATATGAAAAATGATTGAGAAGAATTGAGGAGAATAAAATTTTGTTTGAATTTATTTAATTAGCTAGTACTTTCAATAACCTCAAATTCATTGCCACAGAAAAAAATCCATCAAAATTGATCCTATTTTCTTCTTGATGCTATAATGCTATGATTTTTGAAACATCATGGAAGAATTGAAAGACAACCCATGGTGGGTTAGCAGTGTGTTGACAAAGATAATTTCCATTCAAGAAGTGGCATCATTAATGCATTATTAAGTATTGTATGACCAGAAAAAGAAGCAAGCTGGTCTTTTATGGAGGATGGGAGATAACAGATGGCCACATAAATGATACACTCATTGTTCAGTTGCATAGTCATATCTGATTTTTGGTAACTCCATGGACCATATGTCCATTGGGTTTTCTTGGCAAAAAAAATTAAAATTAAAATTAAAATATTTTAATAAAATAAAAAATTAAAATAAAAAATAAAATTAAAAATTAATAAAAAAATATTAGAGTGGATTACCATCTCCAGTAGGTTAAAGGCAAGCAGAAGTTAAGTGACTTGCCAAGTTTTTGAAAATGTATTTGATCTCAAGTCTTCCTGACATTAAATCCAGCACTGTATTTACTGAGTTATCCAGGTATACTGGTACTCTACTCCAAAAATACAAAAAGCACAAGAAGTCTTCCAGCTAATTGATGAGATTCCTTATGGAGGAAAATTTATAGAAAAATATAAATAATGTTCTTACAGAATTAAATGTCATGAATGTGTTGCTATCATAGGTTGCCAACAAAGAAAGTCATGGATCCATCAACAATATGAGATAACATAAGTATCAACTCCAGCAAATGAGTAAATTCTTTGAGTTTGTCTCATGTGAGCAGTACAAATATGCATCTTTCAAAGGTTTTATGAAATTATAAATTCTTTCCTTCATGTTGAGTGGAAATAGAATTGGTCACCGAGTTAGGAAGACCTGGGTTTAAGACCTCTAAATCTATGATACTATTATCCCAAGTCTCTTCTTTCCTACATACCGGCTATACGACTCTAATTAAGTCCCTTAACTTCTCAGGCCCTTCCTCTTTACATCACCTTTTCTCCTGCAAAAGTTATAATGCAGCTATGGTTCTACTTTAATAAGAGAGAGTTTCCTTACCAGGAACTCATTATGCCAGTGAAAGAATAGATTCTGATGAAAATTTAAAAAGCTATCTGGAGCTTTTGGAGAACTATAACTTTACTCAATATTCATAATTGAAAACATTAGACTTGGGATTAGTAGAGTTGGGATTAGACCTCCATTTCTGTCTTCTAGCCTACATAAGGCCCCTTCAGTCTTCATTAACCAGACTAGTAAGGGATTGTTTGAGCAATAACAATGCTAAGGTTCAGATCACAAAATTCGACTTCCTTATTATTATTATTATTAGGAAAATAAAGGTTTTTTTAACCTTAAATTATGGAAATGTATAAAAATTCAAAATCTTTATTTTGTTAGCTTGATAAATATTTGAATCTAAAGTAACAAAACAAGATTTTGAAAGTATTAAATTTCAAATTAATGAATAATTTAAACAATTCTGTGAATTTTGAGTAACTCTAAAAATCTATCATTATTACTACAATTCTACTATACATCACTACGATTACCATTGCCACCACTACTACATTATTAATATGTTAGTTTCCAAAATGCTTTACTTCAAAAAATATCCTGAGTTCACACTTACTACCATTGCATTAAGTAAAGAACTTTTGTTTATGAAAAATATGACATTTTTATTAACATAAAATTATTATTATTAACATAAAATATTTACGATATTGAAGTCCTTAGAAAAAAGAAATTCTTTCTAATTATTATAAAGAAAATAAAAATTTAAGTGGTAGAAGTTATAGTAAAAGTACAATTCAGCAATCAGATTCAAGAAGCATTTCCTAAATATCATTTATGTCAAAGATACTGTGCTAGGTTCTGGGAAAGTGAGCAAACATTTGTAAAGTACCTATTAGGTGTCAGGAACTATTGTAAGTTCAAATATTTTTCCATTTGAACTGCACAATTCTGTAAGATATGTTGTAGTTATCTCATTTCACAGTTAAGAAAACTTGCTCAGTTACATGGCTGGAAGGTATCTGTGCTTGGTTTTGAATTCAGGTCTTTCTGACTCTAGGGCCCACATTCTATCCACTGTATCATTTAGCTGCTTGTGGGATGTAAAGAAAAAAATGAAGAATAATTTCTGCTCTCAAGGAGCTAACTTTCTACTAAAGGAAAACAATTTATATGTAAAGATTAGATACATTGTAAATGTAAAATAATTTTCATAGGGTGGTAGAGCACTAAGAACTAGAAGAAACAAAGAAGCTTACTGAAGGGTCAGACCTTGCCTGGTTCTAAGAGATAGAAATGAACAGAAATAGCATTCTAGACAAAGGGGTCAACATGATAAAAAGTTATGGAGGTGGGAGATGGAATATCTTTGAAATAAGGAGAATAGCAATAAATGCCTGCTAAAGAAAATTAAATACAAGTGTAATGTTAGTCAGTCAACAACTATGGGACAGAATTATTTAAAGGTCCATGAAGCTGACTAAATATTAAAACAAATAGTGCATTTGAAAAAAAGTTGAAGAATGGGGAAGTGTTTTAAATAAGTCTAAATAGAATGGAAAATTTTGAGTAATGCATACATGATTAACACTGAAATGACACCTTTGTCTGTAATACTCATAGGTGAATTAAAAGTATTTTTTTTTTTTTTTGGCTTGAATTCTTGGTACAAATTACTAATATTCTCTATTTCAATTGTATCATATTAAAAATATCACAATGGAACTAGATATGAAGAAAGATTTAATTGCTTTAATGCATAGTACCTTTCCATTATAGCCTTAAGAGTAATGAATATAAAAGACAATAAATACTAGTGCCTCATTCAACAACTCACACTTCCATACTTCGGTGATAAGTAATTTCATCAGAATAGGTATACTATATATCAATGTAGATCACAACCCCCTATATAATTTAATAGATAACCTTTGTAATTTATATGGCTGAAAACTACATTTTAATGATGGGCTTTTCTGAATCTAGTTAGGCTAATCTTTAAAGAGCAGTATATACAATAACTAGGCATTTATAGAACTCTTAAGTCTTTTCAATGAATGAGGAGAGATTGTTTTCTTGTGTCATTACTTTTGATAATTTAGGATCATTTTCTTGCCATGAGAAGCCATTAGAATAGTGCTTTATTTAAAAATATTGCTCATACGATTTTTGTTATAAGTTTTAGCCAATTGTTGCAAACTATGCTTTTTTAAAAAATCACACATGAATCACCCCATTTTTTGCAAGCACTTTTTCCATCCTATGGACATGGCTAACTATCTCACAAAATCACCTATATTGGTGTTTTAAAATCTGAAAAGTCATTTATTAAAAAACAAAAACAAAAACAAAAACTATAGATTCATCTGGAGATAAAAAGTCAAATAATTAAATAAATTTATACTCCCAACTGATTTTAAACTCTTTTCTTACTGTGTGTCACAATGTTTTGATTAATATCTTTGGGATTTTATAGGTGCTAAATTAACCACAAGAGAGAATTAATATTTTTGACTGAATCTGAGAGATAAATGTGTGTGTGTGGAAGAGCAATGAGTGGAAGTGCAATGGAAAATATAAGTGCTCTGACTTTTGGACAAAGACTGTTTCTTATTTCAAAATCTATACTACAAATAAAGTGACAAGAGAATCAGATTTAATTTGCTATGTGTCAAGTTCTGCCCCTGGTTGTTTGTGCATATTTATTGCTAGAGTCAATAAGACTTACCTTTGAGTTTCCAAGGTGGTTTCCAAAAAACTTTTTCAGTAAAATTGTAATGAAGAGCTATTGTTCAGCTTAATGTGGCTTCATATTTTGCCTAGCAAGGGTAATTTCTGAAATTTAATTCACTTTGTATAATAATAAAATCAAAGACATGCATAGCATATGTTTGTATGTCTATAATCTATATCTGCATTTCTATCTAAATTTACGTATATATCTTTCACATCCTACTCTGCAATTAAAAAAGTGTTCCTTAACTATATTCTTTCCTGGATTAAAAAAATAAGTGATAAAAACTTTTATTTAACATTAAGTCAATGTTTTATTTTTTAGTATGCTGTTCTAATATCTCTTTCTAAACTAGCTGAAAAATTTAGACAGATCCGAGTACAGAAAGTGTTTATAAATATTATCAGAATTGGGTGTTAAGAAAAAAAAAAGTTTACTTTAGGTAAAATCATTTAGTCTCCTGACAATTTAGAATTTGTCACAACATTAAAATCTAAGGAATTTTTTGGATATGTATTGTATTATCATAAATTAGTTTTTGTCCAGATGATGTTCCAATCACTTCGTATTGGATCTATTCTGGCAAAACAAGATGGTAGAGTAAGCAGCAAATTGCTTATATTGCCTCTAGGCAATCATAAATTAATATCCAAATGGAGCAGTGGAACCAATAAGGAGACAAGGTAAAAACAAATCTAAGGTCAGATGGAAAAGGAGATACAAAAATCCACTGGAAAAAAAAAAAACAGCTCTTCAAAACATACAAATGATCAAAGAAAGTACAAAAGCTAATTGAGACAAACACCTTCAAAGTTAGAATTGAGCAGGTGGAAACTAATGACTCTATGAGACATCAAAAATCAATCAAACAAATCTTTAAAAAGCTGAAAAGCATCTTTATTTGGAAAGTTGACTGTTATACTCCTTTTTTTATATATGAGTCTCAACTGTTTTTGATCATCAGCTGAAGGAGCCATATTCTCTTTATGTGAGCTATCGCCAGATGCAAATATAAGATTAGCTTCACCGTAATCTAAGGAAAACTCTCTTTGTTAGAAGGAGTAAGTCAAAATAGATATTCAACCTTTCAGTGAAAATATGACATTGTACTTCTGGAATTCTGGTATAGAAATATATAGATTGAGGAATAGAGAATATTGCAAGCCTGGATGACTAGGAAGATGATGATGTCCTTGATGGTAACAGGACAGTTAGGAAAAGGAGAGAGATAAAAGGAAGGGGGAGAACATGATACATTCTATTGTTGACATCTTGTTAGCATATTGAATTTGAGAAGTCTATGAAACATCCAATTAGGCATGTGTAATAGGCAGTTGGTGATGCTAGAGAATCACTGGTCATATGCAAATTATCTTAATTAGGCTCATCTAAATAGCTTTCTTAGAATGCTTAAGTTTTAGGTGATTTTTCAAGAAAGAAGTGATTTAGACGTTCAAAATCTGTGAAATCAAGACATTCAAAATTTATGAAATGTGTCATATATTGAAACTGATTTCTTCATCTCCCATTTTTTCATACATTCTGAGTTCTTTTGTCATTATTCGTTTAATTTTCATTTGTTAGTTCCTTTTTACATTTTGGTATGCAGTTGAAAAATCAAGAAAAGAAATGTTTCTGTGTACTCCTATAATTGCTTCACTAAAGCTTATGGAAATTACATAGATCCTCCAAGGTCACGTCAGTAGAGATAATACCAAATGGAAGATAATAGTAAGCCTTAAGAATTGGCCTGATGATATACTATATGTCCTGTTGTTCATGGACTACTTAATGAAGTCTGTGGACTTAAGTTGGTGGCATTTTTTGGCCATGTCACATATCAAAGATCATATACTAAAGGGAATTTGCAACTGTTTAAATGTACCCAATGATCACACTCATGAAGTTAGTTTCTTGAGATACCAACACAATATCAGTCTTTTTGAAGAATTTAAGTTCTTACTTAGAATCCACTTGATTTTTATTTTATATAGAATTCTTAACAAGCTTGGGTAACCATTTTTAATGATAGCAAAAACGGACAAATGAAATGGAGGGAAAAGGCAAAAAACCAAACCAAAACCAAAACCAAAACCAAAAAAAAAAAAAAAAAAAAAAAAAAAAAAAAACATTGTTTAAGATAAAAATAAGTACTGAAAGCACAATACTATGTTATATTTGCTATAGAGCAAATAGCCTTAGGGGCAGTTAGATGGTTCAGTAGATAAAGTCCTCAGTCTGTAGTTAGGAGTTTGATTCTGGTCTCACACACTTAATAGCTGGGTGATAGAGAAGGAAATAAAAAAGCATTTGAGCATCTTTGCAAGAGAGACTGGGAGAGACTGAGAGATGCTGAGTTTCCTAAGAACACATCTGTGACATATACATATATGGATATGCTTGAAACAAATGTTTGCATTTAAAGGTGTGCGTGTGTGTGTGTGTGTGTACTTGTATTGTGTGCATGTGTATACCATTGAAATTATTGATAAAAAAATCTCTCTAAGTCTTTTTCCTGATTTTTTCTTCTTCTCTCACTACCTCTTTTCTTCTTACTCTCCCAATCCTACCAATACAAGATAAATGAAGCCTTTATGAGACATACACTTTCATCAATGCAAACTTTAATGCTACCCTTATAGATTTGTTTTGGTAATATGGAACCCATAAAGTTGTCAGAAAAAAAAATTGTGTGTGTATGTGTATGCGTATATACAAAGAGACAGTCATATGCACTAAACATTTTATTTCTAGCCTATTCCTGATGTAGCTTATGCTATGTGCACAGGAAATAAACAATAGAAAAGACTACATCACCAATAATAAAAGATAGGAGTTGGGGGGAGGGGAAGAAGCAGGAAACAAAATTCTTCCAAGCAAAAAATGCCAAACCACCAAGAAGTCAAATGTTATTTTATGGATGGGAGGAACACCAATAAAACAAAAGGAGAAATTATAAAATAATAATGAAAATTGAAAATCCAGCCATTCTCATAATATTGTTAGTTGCTGATTTACTTGCTAATTATTATAGTAACATTTTTGTAGCTAAGGGAGAGAATTGCTCATACACATAAAAAAAAAAGAATTAATAAGAAAATGTCTGCCATGAAACTGGTAGTCAATCCTTTCCTCCTAATTTAGGGTTTGCCATGTTGCTTTAGTATTTGAAAGATTCAGATAAGAACTGGTCAATGTTAATAGGCTACAGAATATCCCGAATGCCTCCTGAACATTGGGACTTGCAAGATTTTTTTTTCTTTTTGAATAAATTAAGGGACTTGATGTCCTTTATGAATACAGCAAAGCAAAACTCAGGCAATTCTTTGAATGCTAGTCATAACTAAGCAAATAATAATGCACACAGGTGAAAAATGTCCTTTGATACATGCCTATCAATTTACTGGTTACTTGCTAATCCTGTCTTGATCCATCTCCCTAGAAGAGCAGCAGATCACTTCACTAACATTAGTAATTTTATCATTAACAAAAGCATACAAAATAAATCAGCAAATCATCTTTAAGTTAAAATCCTGAAAAGTATCACAAATATAAGCAGTAGCTTTTATAAGAATGCCTTGGTGAAGGGGGAAAAACGCCTTATAATTCCAATTAGAATGACTTTCTGAGAATAAAACTCCAAATATTTGGGTTATTAGAACTGTAGGTAATTAATGTTCATGTAGCAGGACATTGGTTATGGCAAAAATTGTGACACTGTAGTACAGTATAACAACTGATGGTTTTAGAGTTAAAGGGCCTTGGTTTGAAATCCTAATTCTATTATTTGTTGTTTGTGACCTTAGTCAAAGCACTTATATTCTGTTCCTCACTTTTTTCAAATATAAAATAACAGGCTATCATGTAATTACAATGACTTGCAAGATTCTGAATTCTAAACCTATATCATCCAATGACTCTATGGCACTGCTTTAAATAACTTTAATTTTGACCTTTGCCATCAGAATCATTTATTTTTTGCTATAAGAGTTGCTGGGGATTCAGGCAAAGGTGACATAGACACTACACTCTAGTTATTATTCAATAATAAATAACATAATAATTAAAGATGCAAATAATACTGATTGAAAAACAAAGCTTTTTATTTCTTTTTTTTTTAACCATATAATTGTGCTAATGAAATTTTGTATATATAAAAGATGCTGAGTTTTGTTATCAAAATCATGTCTTGAATTTTCATGAAAGGAGAAACTTCTATTCCAAGTACAACCAATGAAAAAGCATTATCTTGTTCTATTCCCTCTCATTATCTTTCAGGTACCTCCACTATTGCCTATATGCTAATCTCATGAATCAGTATATAAAATCAGCATGATAAAAAAAAAAACCCCAATTTTCTCTGTCTCCATCTGGCTCTATTCAGTCATGAAATAAATTGGGTGGTTTCAAGATAATCTGCATTGCTGAATATTCACATCACTAAATCATTTTCATTCAAATCTGTCCTATGATAGTAATTTTAAATAGGATTTTATGACTCAGAGACAGGTGTGCTTTCACATTCATGGACATTTGAACATAAATGTATGTTCCCCCCTTTTCTCTCTTATCCACTAAGAGGAAACATCAAATGCTCATAAACACATGCAGAACCACAAACAAAAGGCCTTAAAAGACTAAATAGGTCACATCTTATTTCAAACTAGAGCTAAAGGGATAATCATGTAAAGAAACCAAATCTGAGCTATTATAGCAGGAGATCAAAAGAAGAGTGTATTCATAAGGTAACAAAAATAATCCCACTGCTCCTGGGTTGAATTACTGCATGGATATACTTCCTGCTTCCCTATAAGGATTTTATTAGTCTCCCCACCCTGTCAAATGAAAGTACCCAGGGGAAGCTCAAATCCCTAAATTACACTATCAAATGCAGTAAGCCTATAGTAAACTTTAAATATCAGCTAGAGGAGAATTCCTCAGATGATTATTCTGCCTCTCAAGAGAAAATCAATACCAGCCCCCAGGTCCAGGATCCCTGGATCTTCACCAATGCCATGGTCTATTTATTCAGATACAAATCTTATTTAAAATCACTGAGTTTTGCATATTTCAGCATCCACTTTGATCAGTCTCCACTGCATGATTTATTTTCATTATCCTTGCCACCTTTTTAAATTGTATTATATTTTCCCTCAATAAAGCTCTCTTATTTTACTTTCTCTCTGTTGAGTCTTGATTATATAATCTACACATTTTGGGATTCTGAACTTTACTCAATCAGTGCTAAAATTTTTCCTACATCCCTTATCTCATCACTAAAATAACTTTAAAATGCCTTAATGCCCTAAAGGCAATGATAGAATAGTAGATAGAGTGCTTGAATTAGAGTGGAAAAGATTGAGTTCAAATTTTGCCCTAGATATTAATTATTTGCTCTAATTAATTTAATGATCCTTCAAAGTCATCCAACCTCTCTGAGCCATCACTTTCTTCATCTGTAAATTGAGGGGCTTATTGCCTGTAAGGTTCCTTTCAGCTCTAAATCTATGATCCTTTTATCCTTTATTAGGCCATGGAAGTGACTCAGTGTTGCCAATTAGTGGAACAAAATTATGAAAAATTCTAGCAAGCTGAAAAAGCTTGGAATAATTTAGGTAGTGAATTACATGTTATCTTTGGAGGTCCAACAAATTTAGCTAAATTAGCTTTGATACATGCCTATGAATTCACTGGGTTACTCACTAATTCTCTCTCAATGCCTATATTTGCCTATAAATGGATAATTGTGTTTGTCTGTGTTGGAGGAGTTTGTAGGGACATTGGAAACTCATAAAACTATATACTGAGATGAGAAGGGGTTGCCACCTGTATTGGCAAAATAAGGATCCCATGTCAATGCTTTAGTCAAATAAAATCCAAATTAGTCAATTTAGAGTAGTAACCAGATTTCAAGAATTATCTAATTCAATGTCCTTTTTGAAGTAGAGAAAAAGAAGACCTAGAAAAGTTAGCTGAGGTTGAAGTCACACCAGTTAATCACAGGGTGGGAATTAGATTGCAGGGTCATAGTCATATCCAAAAGTTTTGTAAGTCAAAATTTAAAGTGTACATTAAAAGAGGATGAAATAACAATTGGCATAGATTTCCGTGAAACTTTATATACATGGAGGTTTTTTTTTTTTAGAAATATTTATGTATTTTTAATATTCCTTTGGAAAAAAAATTATGTATCAAATTCCTTCCTTCTCTTCAGTCCACTGCGAAGGCAAACAATTTGATCTCATTTATACATGTCATGTTATGTAAAACATATTTTCACAATAGTCATGTTTCAAAAAGTCAAGAAAAATAAAGTAAAAAAAAATTACTTCTCTCTCTTGAGGTAGATACTGGTTTGTTTGTTTGTTTGTTTGTTTGTTTGTTTTTTCATTATAAATCCTTCAGAAGTGTCTTAAATCACTGCATTGGTCAGAGTAGCTAAGTCCCATAGTTGATCATCATTCTAATATTGCTATTACCATGTACAATGTTCTCATGATTCTGCTCATTTCACTTTGTATCAGTTCATATATGTCTTCCCAAGTTTTTTCTGAAACCTTTCTGCTTGTTACATCTTATAACACAATGATATTTATAACAATTACAAACCATAATTTATTCAACTATTCCTAATGTATGGTTATCACTTCTATTCTTTGTGACCACAAAAAGAACCGCTACTGTTTTATATACATGTCTTTTTCTTTTTCTTTGATCTCTTTGAGATACAGACCTAGTAATGTATACATGAGTTTTTAATCTTATCTCCTAATATTTGGACCTCCAGTTGTGACAATTGTTAAATCCCTTTTCTCACCTATATTCAAATAAGATATCTAGGTAGCTATATGTCTTTGTGTGGATTATCCCAGAAGAGTTGGCACTAAACTAAGGGAAACTCTGTATATTGTTTGTATATAGTTGTTTGCATGTTGTCTCTTTCATGAGACTGTGAGCCCCTAGAGAACAGACTGTTTTTTTGGTCTTTCTATCCTCAGTCCTTAGTACCCTGCCGGATACATAATGCTTTCTTAATAAATGTTTCTTGACTAATTGACTCACCTGTAATATAAACCTAATTAAAACTTATACTACTCTTTTACAAGGCTATTCTTAGGAAACTATTTTATAAAACTTAAAGTGCTATGCAAATTAGGGGTATTTTGAATAAGAATCCTGTGTTTTTTCTGTGATTGTATATGAAAGGAATAAGATAATGGTGCAAATTAATAACATAGATTTTAAAAAAATGAGTCATATTGTATTGTTATAACATAAAAATTCAAATCTGAATTATAGGGTGAACTAATAATTAATTTTTGGATCTAAATAAATGTTTTCTATTGTCCAGTTGCTGCATTTTTATAAAAGAAAGCTAAAAGTATCTTTTCCTTAGTTTAATATTCAGTTAAAAATCAAAACAATTATCATGTCTTTTCTTGAAAGAAGTATTAAAGACTATGTATGAAATCTCAAAATGCTTTAATTTTTGACACATACGAGCATGTCTGATTTCTTAATCTGAAAATATTGTGAGGTTAATCAAAATGTGAAGAATTGTTTCTCCTGCCATACAAAAGACAATAGAGAATTATATTCTTATAGTTGTTGGTCAATTCTACTGAAATTTCTATGAAAATTAAACACTATCAGAATTTGTAGATCACAATTGTATAGTTGGAAGGGTCCTTTGTTCTACCCCTTAGTAAATAATTTACTCACTGCTACCCAAGAAGTAAATATCAATGACAGGTTTTGAGTAGAAATCTCAACTTCATTGTGCCATACCATCTTACTTAAAAATAACATTAACATAATTAGTACACATGTCCCTTGGAAATACAGATCAAGCTTGTAAGTGCATATTAATTATACACACACAACACAAACATGTATATGTCAATGGAAGGTTGCATAAGCATTTAGTTGCCCTAAGAAGAATGTGGACACAGGTATCTCCTAAATGGATCTCTAGAACTCTTTTTACATATGCCTCATGTATTTCATCTTTTGTATTTTCCTGAACATTTTTAGTGATCTGAGCAAGAAACATTGATTCTGGATATAAGTATTATACTTCTAATCTACTGCTATTTGAGGTGTGGTGAACAGATATAATTCTAATCCCTGTTAAAGACAGGCTAGGAAAGGAACAAATGCTTAGCTAAAGCTAAAGCTAGGTAGCATTCTTTTCCCACCTTTTCTCACCTCCTCAAACTCTTAAGTCTCTCTTGGAGAAGAGTAAATAAGAGATTAGATATCTATTCATAAGCCAGAGATCTGTTTTTTTTTTTTTTTTTAAGTTTTTCCAACTGTTCACGACAAATGACAATTTTCTTATAATCTGTTCTGAGCCAGACATGATACACCTGGGTATTTGGGGTTGCAGCAAAGAAGATATAAATATATCACAAATCATTTAACAAAATAAAATTTAAAATAGTATGGAAAAGGTATTTAAGAAGGGTGTGATATTAATTTATTTGCTGCCACTCTTCTTCTGGATTAGAACTTAATACTGCTTTGCCATGTAAGGGCTTCTCTTTGGACCATGACCTGAATGGTCATTTGGACCATGACTCTACTATACACTAGAGTCTAGTGATGTCCTGCTCACTCAGAGTCACACACTGCCATGTTCACTTCCATTGCTTTCCTCGGCCATCCAAGCTCTGAAACTCACAGAAACAGCTATTACTGGCTCACCTATGCTTAGAAAAGGAGAAACAAAGTAAAAGAGGTGACCAGAGATTCATTTGTGCTTTAGCTGCCCTTGAGGAATAGCTTCAGTTTCTATGAAGAACATCTGAAAAGCACAGAAGAATGGCCTTATGTTTTTATTTATAGGCCTTAGAAGGTTAAGGATTTTTTTTCCTAGAGTAAAATGCTAAAATACTTTCAGAAAGAGAAATGTCTTCAATTCAAGACCTCACTTCTTAATATACCTATGTAAAATATGTATGTGTATGTGCATATATATACATACAGATATATACATATCTGAATATATCAATATATATAGTACATTTATATGTGTATATGTATCTTCTACAACCATAAAACTGATTTATTTTTATTCTTTGATAAAGAAGATGGAATAATTCTAAGAAGCAAAACAATATCCTCATCCATGTATACTACTGAGTTTGAACATTATGAAAAAAATATTGAAAGATTTAACATTTGCTTGACTGATACAGGTTTGTATTTAGGTTTTGTCTCCATCTTTCATTTTCATCTTCATCTTTTACTGGTTAACTGTTTCCTCTTGTGCTGCTTTAATTAATTTTAATAAATGCTGTGTTTTATTTTTTGTCTCTTTAGTTAGCTCTTTAGTTATCTCCAAGAGAATCCTTTTCCTTCTTATTAAGCTGCAGGCTATTTTTTCCCCATGGGCTTCAACTTATTCTGTTAGAAAATTTAGTTACCCTGGCATGCTGCCAAATAATTAATTACAAAAGTCTGGTGACTAAAACTAACTCAGCCAACAGAAGTTTCTTTTTTTTTTAATTAAAGCTTTTTGTTTTTTAAAACATATGCATGGATAATATTTTGACATTAACCCTTGCAAAATGTGTTCCAATTTCTGCCCCTTTCCCTTTCCCCTCCCCTAGATGGCAAGTAGTCCAATAGATGTTGAATATGGTAAAAAATATATGTTAAGTCCAATATATGCATACATATTTATACAATTATCTTGTTGCACAAGAAAAATCAAATCAAATTGGAAAAAAATGAGAAAAAAATAAAATGCAAGCAGACAACAATACAAAGAGTGAAAATGCTATGTTGTGATACACACTCAATTCCCACAGTTCTCCCTCTGGTATAAATGGCTCTCTTCATTACAAAATCATTGGAATTGGTCTAAATCATCCCATTGTTGAAGAGAGCAACATGCATCAGAATTGATCATTATATAATTTGTTGTCTCCATATACAATGACCTAGTTCTTCTCCTTTCATTTAGCATCAATTCATGTAGTCTCTCCAGGCCTCTCTGAAATCATCCTGCTGATTGTTTCTTATAGAACAATAATATTCCATAACATAATATTACAGAATAATAATATTCCATAATATTCATATACCATTCTCCAAGTGATAAATATCCACTCAGTTTCCAGTTTCTTGCCACTACAAAAATGTCTGCCACAAACATTTTTGCACATGTGGATCCCTTTTCTTCCTTTAAGATCTTTTTGGGATATAAGCAGAAACATTGCTGGATCAAAGAGTATGCACAGCTTGATAGCCCTTTGGACATAGTTGTAGCGAGCTGTCGTCTCCAGAAGCTGCCGGATCACTCTCTGGGAAGAGATCTGCTGTGTCTTCTACTCAAATCTCTCAGACAGATTCTTCTTCCTGTAACGAACCGTTGTCTCCAGGTAGTTGCTGTTAACTCTTGTCCTTAGAAGTGACTTCCCTTCCTGCAGAGAGCTCCGTCAAGCCTGATGCAATGCAGAGTCTTTCTCTTGAATCCTGGCTCTGAATCTCCTCCAGCTCTTATCCTTCTCCAGGCCGATCTGCTCTCTGCGCCCAGTGCTGTCTCTTTTATCCTCCCAGAGAATGGGTGTGGGATAATGCAAGGGCTTCTGGGAAGAACCACCCCAGCCAATGAGCTTGCCCCCTCTATCAAGTCAACCTGAGTTCTCACCTTGTAATTGTCCAGAAAACCTGAATTCTCACCTTGTCACTATCCAGACAACCTCAGTTCTCACTTAGTAATCCTAACACATAGTTCCAAATTTCTCTCCAGAATGGTTGGATCAGTTCACAATTCCACCAACAATATGTTAGTGACCCAGCTTTTCCCACATCCCCTCCAACATTCATCATTATCTTTTCCTGTCATCTTAGCCAATCTGAGAGAGTGGTATCTCAAAATTGTCTTAATCTGCATTTCTCTGATCAATAATGATTTAGAGCACCTTTTCATATGACTAGATATGGTTTCAATTTCATCTGAAAATTCTCTGTTCATATCCTTTGACCATTTATAAATGGAAAATAGCTTGAATTCTGAAATAAATTTGAGTCAATTCTATATATATATATTTTATTAGAATTCCTGAATGTAAAAATGTTTTCCCAGTTTATTGCTTTCCTCTAATCTTATCTGCATTAGTTTTGTTTGTACAAAACTTTTTTAACTTAATATAATCAAAATTATCTATTTCCAATAGAAGTTTCAAGGCTGCTTTGAGACAACAGGAAGTTTGTTGCTGAAGAAATATCTGGTGAAGGAATTTTCTGAGTCTCAAGGCCTCCATCTGAATAGTATCTTACCCTCACATCCAGAATATATCAAAGGCTTACTTTGCTCTCCCATCAAATGTCACCCTATGTTAGATACCACAGTGGATAGAACATTAAGTCTGAAATTATGAAGATGTGAGTTCAAAATAGGTCTCAGACACTCAGATGCTGTATAACTTACTTGCCCTCAGTTTGCCTTAGTTTAATCAACTGTAAAATGGGGATAATAATAGCACCTACTTTCCAGTGTTGCTGTGAATATCAAATGAAACCTTTGTGAAGTGGCAGGCACAATTCCTGCCATATTGTGAATGCATTAATAACTTTGTTTTCTTCTTTCTTTTCTCCCTTTTTAATTACCAAACAAACTACATTTTTACAAATTTACAAATTTAAATTTGTAAAGCATGGCAATATATTTAGAGTAAAGAAATCATCATAACATGGCCCCATGAGATAAGTGGCTGAAACATTGACATCCAAAATAAATTTTAACAAGTCAAAGTTTTTAGTGCTTCTTTATATATGAAATGATGTTAACAAGTCTTAGGGAAATAAAATATAAATAAGCTCCAGAGAAATAAAACATGATGATGTCACCACAATAAGGTACCATTGGCAGTTTATGGTCATAGATATATCACTTTAACTTTTCTCTATTCATTTTCACATGGAAAACAACCTAATTCCACATTGGAAAATAGAGGCTATGTATATGTTAGCACTGTAAAAAGTAATCAGATGCAATCAGGAAGGAGGCAGTATGGTATACCATAAAGAGAAATGAATTTGTAGTCATAGGAGCTGAGTTCAACTTGAGTCTCTGCCTGCTATTTAGGACTTGTAGGATCTGTGACAAGTGATAATTTTCTAGCACTATTAATTGTCAAATGAAAGAGTTCTATTATATAATTTCAAAATGTTCTTCCTACTCTAAATCTAATGCAAAGGGGAAAAAAAAGTATACCAAATACAATGCATACCTATGAGTTCACAATTAACATTGTCAGTCTAAACAGAAAAAGGAAAAATGATAGCATGTTTTCCCCATCATATTTAAAACAATAGCTATTGTATAGGTGTAGCTATAAAAAGTCCTTTCAGAAATTGGTTTAATCCATCAAATGTAGACTAGTTTCATTTGGGGGTCAACTTTGATTGACTGATTCTATTGTGATTTGTGAAAGAAGTTTCATGTTCTTGTTATCTAAGTTTATCAGCTATATTTTAACAACAGACAGAAAGATACAGTTCCCAGTTAATAGAACTTTCAAGATCTAGGTTTCCTTCAGGTATCTGGTCTGCTTAAATAAATCACTATGAAATGGTGCTTTAAAGATTCTTAGGCCCAAACCTTTTTAGCTTGATGATCACTGAAATTTAACAATTCCTCAAAATATTTTAAATGTGATTTTATTAATGAGATATAAAATTATAATATTTTAATAAGAATTATGGTTCAAATTTCTTCTATGAGAGTCTTGTGTGTGGAGAACCAGATCATATCCCCCTTTGGGGTACAGTCTGTTTTTCGTCTCCTCAGGGTTAACTCCAATGCTATATAAACTATTTGAAAAAATAATAGGGATTGAAGGAGTCCTGCCAAATTCCTTTTATGACACAGACATGGTACTGATACCTAAACCAGGTAGGTTGAAAACAGAGAAAGAAAATTATAGACCAATCTCCCTAATGAATATTGATGCTAAAATCTTAAATAAAATATTAGCAAAAAGATTACAGAAAATCATTCCAAGGGTAATACAATATGACCAAGTAGGATTTATACCAGGAATGCAGGGCTGGTTCAACATTAGGAAAACTATTAACATAATTGACTATATCAAATTAAGACAGCTCTGAGATACCACTACACACTCGTCAGATTGGCTAAGATGACAGGAAAAAAGAATGATGAATGTTGGAGGGGATGCAGGAAAACTGGGACACTGATGCATTGGTGGTGGAGTTGTGAATGAATCCAAACATTCTGGTGAGCAATCTGGAATTATGCCCCAAAAGTTATCAATCTGTGCACATCCTTTGATCCAGCAGTATTACTTTGTGGCAGCCCTTTTTGTGTGGCTAGAAATTGGAAAATGAATGGATGCCCATCAATTGGAGAATGATTGGGTAAATTATGGTATGAATGTTATGGAATATTATTGCTTTGTAAGAAATGACCAGTAGGATGAATACAGAGAGGCTTGGAAAGACTTACATGAACTGATGCTGAGTGAAATGAGCAGAACCAGGAGATCAGCAACTTAGATCCTCAGGCCTGGCTCAGTAACAGAGCAAACCAATAGGTCAGTCCCCAGTCCCAGTTCAGAAGGCAAATTCTGGGAAACCAGGCTGTTTCCTGAAAAGAGCATGTAGAACTACCTATCAAATAAATAAAAATTATTGATCTACCTGAAGGTCATGTCCAAAAAAAAAAAAAAAAAAAAAAAAAAAAAAAAAGCCTTGATAGCCTTCTTCAAGAGATCATCAAGGAAAACTGCTCCAATGTTCTAGAAACAATGGGGGAAACAGCTGTCAAAACAATCCATTGATCACATTCAGATAGACACTCCACAAGGAAAACCCCAAGGAATATTGTTGCAAAACTCCAGAACTACAATCTCAAGGAAAAAATACTATAAGCTGCCAGATAAAACCAATTCAAATAACAAGGAGCAACAGTCAGGATTACTGATAATCTGATACACCTAGAAGAAAAGATTGGAGGGCCTGGAACACCATATTCTGGAAGGCAAAGGAGCTGGGTTTAAACTGAGAATTAACTATCCAACAAGACTGAACATTATCTTTCAAGGGAGGAGATGGAGCTTCAATGAAATAAAAAAGACTTTCAATCATTTCTATTGAAAAAAAAAAAACCCAGAACTACACAGAAAATTTGGTCTTCAAACACAGGACTCAAGAGAAGCATAGAAAGGCAAACAGGGAAAAATTATATTTGATAAAGGTCCAAGAAAAGCTAGACTAAAAACCAGTTGGAAATTAGATAATCTAATTATAAAAAATGAGTAGGTTAAACAACAAATCACAGAAACAATCCATAATATAATCCAAGAGAACGACAATAAGACAACATACTAAAACCTATGGGATGCAGTTAAAGCACTTCTTAACATAAACTTTATCTTTTAATAGCTACATGAATAAAATAGAGAAAGAAGAGATCGATGAATTAGGCATACAACTTAAAAAGCTAGAAAAAGAACAAATTAACCCTCCCAATAAAATACCAAATTAGAAATTTTGAAATTCAGAGAAGAGATTAATAAAATTGAAACTAAGAAAACTATTCAACTAATTAATAAAATTAAGAGTTATTTTTATGAAAAAAAATAGATAAATATTTGGTTAATTTGGTTAGAAAAAGGAGAGAAAAAACAAAATACCAACATCAAAAATGAAAAGGGTGAACAAATGAAAAAGAAATTAAAGCAATAATCAAGAATTATTTTGTTCAACTGCATGGCAGCAAATCTGACAATGCATTTTTACAAATTAATATTTACAAAAAATATAAAGTGCCCAGATTAACAGAAAAGGAAATAAATTACCTAAATAATCCCATTTTAGAAAAATAAATTAAACAAGTCATTAATGAAGTCCCTAAGAAAAAAATCTTCAGGGACAGAGGGATTTACAAGTGAATTCTACCAACCATTTATAGAACAATTAATTCCAATACTATGTAAACTATTTGGAAAAATAAAGAAAATTTCCTGCCAAATTCTTTTTATGACACAAATATGGATTTGACACCTAAACCAGTAAGAGCCAAAATAAAGAAAGAAAATTACAGACCAATCTCTCTACTGAATATTCTACAAAAATTTTAAACAAAATATTAGCAATGAGATAACAGCAACTTATCTGCAGGATTATACACTATATATACAGGGGATTTATGCTAGAAATGCAGGGTTGGTTCAATATCAGGAAAACTATTACCATAATTGACCCTATCAATAAGTTATATTGTTATGTATATGTTAGGCATAACCAGCTACACCCAGCGAAAGAACTCTAGGAGATAATTATGAACCACTACATAGAATTCCCAATCCCTCTATTTTTGTTCACCTGCATTTTTTATTTTCTTCACAGGCTAATTGTATACTATTTCAAAGCCCAATTCTTTTTGTACAGCAAAACAACTGTTTGGACATGTATATATATATATATATATATATATATATATATATATATATATATATATATATATACATATATATATATATATGTATATATATATATATATATATATATATATATATATATATATATATTGTATTTAATTTATACTTTAACATATTTAACATGTATTGGTCAACCTGCCATCTGACGGGGGGGGGGAAAGGAGGGGGAAATTAGAACAAAAGTTTTGGCAATTGTCAATGTTGTAAAATTACCCATGCGTATATCTGGTAAATAAAAACTATTATTCAAAAAGAAAAAAAAAAAGATCATGCTGTATAAGAAAAATCATATCAAAAAGAAAAAAAAAATGAGAAAGAAAACAAAATGCAAAAAAGTGAAAATATTATTGTAATCCACACTCAATTCCCATAGTCCTCTCTCTAGGTGCAGATGGCTCTTTTCATCACAAGACCGTTGTAAGTGGTCACTTTGTTTTTGAAAAGATCCATGTCTATCAGAATTAATCATCTTAAATGTTCTCTTGGTTCTACTCACTTCACTTAGCAACAGTTCATGTAAGTCTTTTCAGGTTTCTCTGAAATTATCCTGCTGATCATTTCTTATAGAACAATAATATTCCATAACATTCATATACCATAACTTATTCAGTCATTCTCCAACTGATGGGCATCCAATCAGTTTCCAGTTTCTTGACACTACAAAAGAGCTGCTATAAACATTTTTGCATATATAGGTCCTTTTTCTTTTTTTTTATGACATGATATCTTTTACTCAACTTTCTCCTTAGTAACTTCTTTTTCATCTTCCTCATTCTCTGTCATTACTACGTGTTTTTTCATTGTCCTTGATAAAATTTCCAATTAGTGCTTCCCTTTCAGAACAATGTATATACTCCTCCATATACCTGGTTTTTAAGTTATCATGGAGCATAAACTTGTTCAATGAATTATCTATTTTTGCATTATATTATATTCTATTCAATATAAAAAGGATGGGGGTGGATAAATGAAAGTAAAAGACATGGAGGTAAAAATACACAGGAGAAAGGAAACAGAAATGCATAATTTACATGTATATTATATAAATATATAGACACACATATGCATATATACATGAGATATATATTATTTTACATAATAAAATGTTATATTAATATAATTAATTTGAATGTTCTGTCTTATTTTTTACATATTAATTTAAACATAAAAATATGAAACACTCAATAGTGGTTACTTTTTATATTTTTAGTTTCTTCTTATCATTTTTCCACTAATATATATACCACTATCATTACTCTTTTAAAAATAGTATTCTATGATTTCTTGAGGTATGTTGAAGATACAGAATAGCTGAAAGCAGAATCAGAAAATGAGCTTCTTGCTCTAGAGAACAATGATAATCTGAGGAACAATGTTTGATATGAGCTGATGAGCCCATAATAGAGGCCATGAAATCAGTTGACAGAATGCATGATGAGAAGAAAAAGACTCATATTAGGTCAGGGATAATACTCTTTGCTTTCCTACCTCAAAATGTATGCAAAAAACCAATATGCTATAAAGGATAAAGTACTAGATTTCAGGTGAAAAATACTTAGATTCAAATCTTGCTTCTGATATTTGCTAGCTGTGGGACTATGAACAAGTCATTTAATCTTTTCTAACCTTAGGTTCTTTAACTGTAAAATGGGTATAAAAACAGATATATAGCAATATTGTATGGATCACATTAATGCATGTAAAATACTTCATAAACTTAGGAGGGCTAGGAAAATTATTATATCTTATGAGCAGATGCAAATTTTAGTAGGCCAGATAGATGTTTTCTGTATCCTTTGAAGTCATTGGTTATTCTTTTTATTTTGTACATGGTAATGATGTCTTTAAGGTCAAGTCATGTGTCTAGAGGCAGTGTTGCCAAGAATAGAGAACAGCCTTTAAGTAAATAAAACCTGGGTTGAAGTTCTGGTTCTAACACAATTGACTGTGTGACCTGTTCACATCATGTAATTTCCCAATACTCAGGACTTCCCACAATTTTAAAGCAGATTTATATTTGTATATAAAACTTCAACTGAAGTTCTTTTCACTACAGGGATGAACAAAATCAAAAGAAAAATTAAACCATGAACATAGAGAGCTGGATAAGGACTTAGAAACTGTAGCTAATTATTGTCCTAAAGCATCAGACTAATCAATATAATATTCTTTATTTAAATATACTTCTGTCTTGCCCTCTAGAGATACTACAAGTATTTGAATAAAAGGCAGACTGTAAAACTAATGCAATTAGATCCACAGATCTAATTATTGTCTGCCTATCATGCTAGTTTTAAATTAACCTTCCAATATTATTTTAAGTAGATAAAATATGATTATAATCAGGTACATTTTTGAGATACAATTGTTTGAATATATATATATATATATGTATGTATGTATGTATGTATGTATGTATGAGTCTGTGTGGTTTGGTGTGTTTTATGCACTCTGGATATTGCAATTTTCATGCTGAATTATTTGTGAAATTCTAATTTCTAAATCTAATATCCCAATACTCTTGCATTGCTTAGAAGTAATATATTTTAAAATAATTTTATTGTTTCCATCAAAATCCTACCGATATCATTATGATATGGAAGCAACTTTGAATTATTGAAAGATAAATTACATAAAAAGTTTTGATAATTCCTATCAAGATACGAAATTTCAGGTATGACAGCAACAACTCACTGTATGTCAAATGGCTGAGTATAAAAGTAACCTGGATGAATTTGGAAACTCATCTAATTTGGTCACCAGGTGATGAATTTATCTGGTCATAGTGACTCATCAAACTATTTCCTGAGGTACAGAAGTATTTGGTAAAAGTTTGTTGTTGATTGCAGACTCATGGCATTTGGAGCAAGAAGGAATCTTAAAAATCATCCCAAATAACAACATTTCACTTTATTTTTTTTCATTAAACATTTATTAGTGTTTGAATTTTTTATCACATACATTTACAGATTAAAGAGAGGTCTCTTAAAATAAAGTAAAACATGTAAGCAAAACTAACAATAAAACGACTTCCCCTCTAAGTGCATATAGTAGACTGACCATCTTTTTCTCCTAATAACAAAAAAAAAAAGAAAGAAAACAAATTCTTTTAGCAATATATATCTGCATGCAAAATAGATTCATTCAATGGTGTTACTAAAAATATGTATGTCTCACTGTGCACTATAATATAAATTGATGACCTCTCTACAGATTTCAATATTGGTCCACTATTAGAATTCTTACAAGGTGCTAAGACAGTGGAATTCATAGAGACAATGGTTGTTTATCAGGATGCTTAACATTTCTCTAGATGTACTTAGTTCTTAGTAGAGTTCCACAAAATTCACACCTTTAAGAGAGCATATATAAGCTAGGAGCCTCAACCAGGATTGACTCCAGGAGATGCACAAGCCAGGATTCAGTTGAGATTCACAAACCAGAGAAGCTCTTAAGCTCTTGGAACAAAGACTACAGAAGGCTTCTAAGAAAAACTAGCTGAGCCCCATGTGAAGAAGACTTTGAAGGAAAAAAATAAAGGATTTGGACTTTAACTCCTGGCTGCATTTGGGATGATTACACTGAACTGAAAGGAAGGCTGCTTCCAGAAGCCCCCCAAGAACCTTGCTCCCAGAGAACATTACATTTTAAAGAAGAATATTACAATCCACTGGCATCATGAATGTCCATTGTTCTTACAGTTGTCACTTTTTCATTTTTATAATGTAATCATTACTGTATAAATTGTTCTCTTGTTTCTGGTTATTTAATTCTTCATTAGTTTATATAAGTTCTCAAAATTATCCATTTTTATAATATTCATGATATGATTGATTAGTTGTTAGGCACTCTTTTAAATTCTGGAGTTTTTTGCTACTACAAAAAGAAATACTATAAATGCATATAAATAAGTTTTTGCTTTTTTCTTTTACCTCTTTTAATAGGAATATTGACTTTCTCCCTCCTCCCCACCTCAATAGTTTGATACTCTTGCTTCTATCACAACTACTTAAGACCTGAATTTGTTGAAGGTATACCTATAAAGGCCACAGATCCTTAAATTAATAAAGTAAGGAAATTATTTTAAATAATTCTATGCAGGTTAGTTGTGACTTACATTTATAGGAAATTGATAAACCAGTAATTTGATCTAAAAAATCAAATCTAACATAAAAACATTACAGTTTACTCAATTTCTGATAAATAGAATTATATTTTATAAATGTTTGATTTGTTCACTTAGGCATTTCCAATGAAAAAAATGACAGATCATTATTTTTTTCCTTTTCCCCTAAGAATCATGGGATAATAGGATTCACTTTCCTAAAATTTATCTCCCCTTAGTTTTATGTTTTACTTTTTTCTACCCAGATAGAGCCAAGAGGAGGAAGACTACTTGACTTATAGCAGCTTGCAGACAGTCAACATGAATAATATAATGAGCACTAGATCAGTACTCCCTTACATTTGCTTATGTTTTATTAAACCTCACATTGTATGCACAGGGCCATTGCTGACAGTGTCTACTGTAGCAATGAATTCAGTCTCTAAGCTTCTGAATATTTGCCAATATGATTTGCAGCTTGTACATGGCAGATATAATTGGCAAAAATAAATGAAGAATTTCCTTCTTCTTAATAGGCAGCTTTCCAGATGTAGGATAAAAATAACTTCAAGACATTAACTGGCATAAAAAGCGCTATTGTGTCCTTCGTATAACTTTCATTACGAAAATGCAAATTTTCTCTCAACCTGAAGAGATTTCTAGCTACCCAGAAAAATTTATTAACTACTAATAATCCTTTTCATACTGTGTCAATATGTAATATTTTCCAATCAGTTTAGCTACTATGTGGATAAAGCCTTCCCATACATTCATATATTCACATATATAAAGAATCTATAAATTATATTAATTATTGATTGCTATTTATGTAACCTAAATACAAAAATTACAGAGCTTTGCTCACCAAAGGTGCCTTCTTGACATTTAGCTTACATCTCAAATCCCAAATCCTCCACAAATAAAGGATGCCTACAGAATAAATTCATAATTTTCTATAATTTTGCTTCATATATATGTTTTCAATTCTGAAAGTAGGCCTTTGATATTTCACATAAAAATCTACTTTACAGTTATTGACAGAAAAAATGTGTATACAGAAACTATTATTGGCAATAATATATCATGCATAAGCTTTAACTAGAACAAGGGAAGGAAATTAGAGGAAATATTTAATTAAAAGTGAGTCCAAATAGAAATTGTAGAAGGGATACAGATTATTCCCATTCATTTTTATCTTAAAAATTAGGAAAGTTAAATAAGATATATCATAAAATGAATTTTTGAAAGAACAAAAGATGGCATTTTTAATAGTTTGATCTGCCTAAATAGTAAGAAACTGATTCAAGAAAACTGGGGAGAAGAATTTATGAATCTTTACCTATTAAAATAATATATTCAGGGGCAGCTAGGTGGTGCAGTGGATAGTGTTGCCCTGAATTCAGGAAAACCTGAGTTCAAATCTGGTCTTAGACACTTAACACTTCCTGGCTGTGTGAATCTGGGCAAGTCAGTTAACTCCAATTGCCTTAGCAAATATGTATATAAACAGATAAAATGATGGAAATATCAAGAAAAGTGAAATATCATGTACAAACAATGAAAGATGAATAGAGTAAGGAAGAAAGGATAGAATCTAAATGAATATTGTGTAAGGTAAAAATGTAGACAATAAAAAGAGCAAGAAACTTCATGAATTAACCAAAACATGGCTTTGATGTAAATTTTAGAAAAATAATCTTAAGTTAACAAGTATTTAAGCTCATGTAGATGGTAAAGATCATCATTTAGTGTCAGGATAACTGACAATCTTTTAGATATCCTAAAAAAGAAGCTATAGTTTCACTATTGGGGAGGGAAAATGAGCAAGAACTTCAGTACCACATATGTAATAGTAATGTATATAATAAAAGTAGCTTGTCTTATTTTCCAGCAGAGACTTAATTGAATAAGGCAAATGAAATTTTGACATAGGATGCTCACAGGGGAGCAAAGTTGTACATCTTATCCTTAATTTCATAACTTACCTTATGGTCCTCTAGCAGCACTTTTGGTTTGCCATCCTTAGTGTTCCATTAATGTAGAGATTCATCTTACTCTCAAACCCCAAAGAGTCACAGTTTTCTTCTTCATGTCTAAATGCATCTATAGTAGCTTTGTTCTCTGCACTATGGTTATATTTTTTTAACCTCAGCTTTTGTGAGTGTATTTTTCCTCTTTTTCAACTATTAGAAAATTAAGATTTTAAAGTTGCAGATTTATCAAAAGATAAATTTATAGAAAACAAAGACTTCAGAATTTCATCTTTGATGGTCCAGAGAGATAGTATTTAAAACTGTTTGACTACATCTTTAAGAATTGGTAGACAAAAGGAGATAGATATAAGAACATAAAATTTCTCTGAACTGTTTTCAAGAAAACTAAATGGAGTTTAGATTTGAGTAATTGCTTCCTTTTTTTTTTTAAACTAATGTTCCACATTAAATATTTCACAATTACTTCTTACATAGGTTGTGATCCTTTGAGTTAATTATACATTCTTTTCTCTTAAATGTGATTTTGCTTGAAAAAAAGATGTTTATTTCTTTGAAAAATTACTGATAAAAATAAAAATTTACTAATATCTATATATTATGTAAGCAAAAAGGTCTTATTTCATGAAAATTTATAATTGTACAATCTGACAAATTTTCTAGGTGCTCATTTTAAAACTTATGAAATGTTTGAGTTTATTTTTAAAGGTAGAGAAAAATATCAAATAGATGTTTTTCAAAGTTCTTAAAAACCACAGAGTATATTTAATTATTGAAAGAAAACAAATCTTGATCTATTTACTAGTATGGGAAAAAAGGCATCTCTATAATAGTCTCCTAGCTAACTATACTTGCAAGACTAAAGTTCACAAAATAATACTTTTATCATGCCAATATTCTAATCAAGAATCTGAAATGATATCCATTTATCTATGATATCAAGCCCAAAATTCTTCCCTCGATTTCACACAGGCAGAAAGTATTTGAGATCAGATTTGAACTCAGGAAGATGAATGTTTTTGACTCTAGGTTCAGTGCTTTATCTACTACCTGCCCCAAGAGAAGAGTCTATTTATTTTAACCTGTGATTCTTATCCTTACAGTAAGATTCTTAAGTAAGATTCTTACCCTTACAGTCCTTACATAAATATTCAATGGAGGATTCACTCAAAAGGGTGAAAGCCTTTTCTTGTCCTCTTAGTATGTATATCTTGGGATAAATCACTTTTAATATTTTTGAGCCTATTGCTCAGTGTAAAATGGTAGTCTTGGATTGGATAAACACAAAAGCCCTTTTAATTCTAAATATTTATGAAAACCAATGCAATATTATGTCCCCTTTTTTGCTACATGTCCAAATTCATCTCCTTTTCTAGTAATACATAGAACATGATATAATCCTGGAATTTCAGAGTTGGAAAGGATGCCCAAAGATTATTTAGTGTAAATGACACCTGAAAAAGAATCTCCTTTATTTAATATACCTAAGAAAGACTATTGAAGAGCTCTAGTGACAGAAAATATGTTATTTTTCAGGTCCCCCATTTCATTTTTGGGTAGGTCTAATTATGATGAGGTTTTTCTTTATATGGAGGCTAAACCTCATTTTCTATATCTTCTATCTATACTCTTCCTACTTTTACTTTCCTAGGCCAAGTAGTCCATGTGTAATTTCTATTTAACTTTTTTCAAATACTTGAAGACAACTCTTATGTTCCTGTCTTATTTTTTCCAGTCAACCCATAATAAGTTAGTCCTCCAGTCTTTCCTCTTGTGACATGATATCCTAGTTCTTTCATCATATGATCATCATCCTCTATAAACAATCCAACTGGTGAATGTCTTTCCTGAAATGTAGCACTCTGAAGTAAATACAATGATCTAGATGAAGGCTCAATAAGGAAAATAGAGGGACGGTCTCCTTCCTTGTAACCTAAAATCACTGTAAAATGTCACAGCTTCCATATCATACTGTTCTGGTTAGCAGATAACATCAAGTGAGTTATAAATTTTTGGAATACTGAAAAGCTTTTATATGAGACCCATAATCACTCAGAAGTGTTGGCTTAATAATCCATACAAGAAAAATCAAATGGGCGAAGAATATCTATTATCTTTAGATAATTCATATATACATATGTATATAATACATGTCTTATTCAGATATTGAAAACGAACAATGAATTGGACCTAACTGAATAAAAGAAGAGGGCAAAACTACATTCTTTAAATGATCTCAGACTTCATTCTGAAACAGAAGGTAATATTTTGAACAATGCTTTCCTGGTGATGTATAAATCATGAAATATTGGAATCTCCAGGATCACACAAAAGTGAGCTACCTGACAGACATGAGCAGACTACAAGCCCATTATAAATTAGGGATTAGGAGAAGCAGTTAATATGAAGGATATCATCAAACTCCCCTGCAGAGGTGGATAATCACTTAGTGAAAGTGAAGGGTGGCAAATATTTAGCCTTATTCTCTATTTTGTATGCATGTTAAATGAAAAGAAAGAAATACATACTGTAGACTCTTGTAGTGAATTATGAAAGGACACTGAAAGGGATAAAATATGATAGTTAAGTATAGATGCTTTATCATCATCTTTATCCATATTCATAATATCATTAATTAATTGTACTATGAAAATATTGACTCACTTAAATTTAAAATCTGCAAAAACCTACAGTAGTAACAAGGATGATTTGGCTAAGATGGTTCTCATAGGAAGCTTTCTTCCAGCTTCTTCTGTTTTTGCTGCTTTGTGACATAATAGTGCTCAAAATCTGCCATCTTCTATGAAATTTTGTGAGCTTGTACTAAATACTAGAATAGTTCTTGGCTATCATATATCTCTAATTAGTGAGGAAATCATGTCATTTGAGACAATTTATGGAAATTTTTTACCTCACAACTGTGGCAACTGTATTTCCTAAAATTTTCTTTAAAAAGATCATTAATAATAATCTGATTCAATATTTTTAATTGTGTCAATATCCCATCTAACAGAATTAAAAACTTGTTTTAACAGGTTGAAACATGCAGTGTTTTGTGAATAAACATTCAAAAACTTTTCTATAAACCAAATATCATTCTTGTACCTCCATTACTCAATGTTTGGTACATGGCAAGTACTTAATAAGTACATTTGATTATTTCACTTATTCTTCATTCATTCAACAAATTCTGAAATGACTTAATGTTGTGAATAAGCCATTATCTGCCCGATAAGACATGGTTATTTCAATTTGGTTATTCCCACTACTTGTTTCCACTTTTGCAAGTTGGGTCTCTGATGGATGATTGCTACTAAAAGGTTTAAGAGTATATCATGTAGTGCTGCAAAACTATCATTTAACAACCAGTAGAACCAATTAAGTCTTACCAAAATTACTTAATAAGAGGCATATTAAGAATGTTATGTGGAATTGTTATGAAGGATTACCCCCATAACCTTAAGATGCTCTGACATACAAATACACATACAAATACACATAGCAAGGCACACATATACAGATAACACATATGGTTAAAGCTAATTACTCCACTATTACTGGGTTTTAATGTCCTTTCTCTTCCATTTTTTAAATAAAGTATTCTGCCTATTTTGCTACTCCTAACATTAGGTAGTTGCTTGGATATACTTCAATGGTTCTATTCCTCAGAGTATTTTATGAGTCCACATATGGCTTTTTCTCTGATGTTAGCAAAGGCTATACTCCTTGAAACTATTTTTGGCCTCAAGTGATTACTAATATGAACCTGGCTGGAATGTCTATCTCTGTACCTAAAACTCTCTGAAACTGGCTTTCCAATTGGTGGATGGCTATCTTTCTTTAGGTGAGTAGTTCTTCTGTTAATTATCATGGCTAAGAATGAGGTGGCAGGAAAGAAAATCTTTCTCTTTCACTAAAAGATGAAAAGTTGGGTTCTTCCTAATTGCTATTCATTGATTCCAAATCTCAAGTCAGTTAACTTTTAGTTTACTTGGCAGTGCACTATTTTTCTTTTTTGATTTTCTTTTCTTTTCATTTTTTTGCTGAGGTAATTAGGGTTAAGTGACTTGCTCAGGGTCACACAGCTAGGAAGTGTTAAGTTTCTAAGGTTAGATTTGAACTTAGGTCCTCCTGACTTCAGGGCTGGTGCTTTATCCATAAAGCACTATTTTTCATTTAATTATGTTGTTCTCTTTATTCATGGAACTTCTTTGCACGTCATAAAAGGATCTTCTGGCTGACAAGTTTTTGGTGATTTTTGTTGATGTTGTTTTACAATTAGTTTAACAACTTATCAGAGCTAGATACTAACTATAGCTAGAAGGTTCTTCCATTATCATTAATTCCGATTCCACAATTTTTCAGATATAAAATCTGAGGCAGAGAGAAGTTGAATGACCTGCATAGGGCACACGCATAATGGCAAATAGCCAAATGTCTCATCTTCAAACTCCAGATTCAGCACTTTCCCTACTGTATCACCCTTACTTTTTATGCTTTTCTGATTGTTTTAAAGGACAGTACTTTATGTGTAGTTTGTGAATTGAAATAAGTTTGTCTGCTGTGTCAAAAGAGAATTTATCAATTGAGATGTTTATAAAATGTTATGAATGAAAATATTTTGTTAAAAAGTGTTTATTTCTTTTACACGACTAGAAGGCTCTAATATACAAGTCTTTGGCCACTTTAATTTCTTGATCACAATCATATTTTCTAGTGCATTTTTCTCATCCTTTCATATGCCTAACAACAGTGAATTCATGCATTAGCCTTTGAAGCATCACATTGAGTTATTCATAAAATTTTTGTATTTCTTCATCCTTAGCAACATTTGTTGGCACATAAGCTACTATTATTTTAATCAAGGTCTATTTCTTTACACTTTGTGAGCACTGAAAGTCTAGATGACCAAGTGTCCCATGATATACCACTTCCTGTTGCCTTTGGGCATAGAATGAAATGAACTCTGCCAACTCATTTATTCAACTCTTTGAGAAGCTGTTTTTTTTTTTTTTTTTTTTTTTTTTTTTTTATTAAGTCACAACTTCTTTAAGTCTTCTGGCTACATTTCTAATGAGAATGTCAACATGACCACGGGTCAATTCCTTTAGTTGTGAGTTATGTCTGGTCATTGGACAAAGGTCACCATTTATGATGAGAAGAAGATTGCCAAAGAAATCACTGGAAGATTTGCTTCATTTCATATCTATTTATTTTCCACATCAGTTATTCTATGAAAGCTTCTGGAACAATCTAATTGAGCTAATTCTCACACTGAATTTTCCAGTGAGAATAATTGAAAGTCTCAAATTGAAAGTAACATTGCTTAAATGAATAGTTTGAGATGGTCTAACAACTGAATGACACCACCTCTTCTCTTTTTCAGAATATCATTGACTTTACTACAGATACAGAAGGGTATTGCCTAGGACTGAGAGCTATTAAAAATAATCTGCTTCACTAATTGTAGGGGAAAAAAATTCATCACTTAATATAATAGCATCAGGTTAAAAAAAAAAAAAACAGAGGGCACTAAGTTGTACATAAAGATCCCTGCAATTTTGCATGTATAACCCATTTTGGATTGCTTATCATCTCAGGGAAGTGCTAAGAACAGGTATGAGGGAGGGAGGGATAGAATTTGAAACTCAAAAAAGTAAACAAATGTTAAAAATTGTTTTAACATGTAATTGGGAAAATAAAGTATTATTTGAAAGTTAAAAAATAAGATCACAAATTATTTTATTGTATTTTTCATTATCTTATTACATATTTCCAAAATTACATTTTTATCTGTAATTATACAGCATAATAGTCTGTATTTGACATTTTGATTTAGTAGATAATCTTCTGACCATGAGATTCTCTGATTCTTGAATGAGAAATGTTAATCTTTTAGACCCTTGTTTAAAGCTTTTCTAGTCTATAGAATCAATTTAGATTTTTGGTCTTCAGGTATTTCCAGAGTCACCTTTATGCCACAATAAGGAGGATCTCACCTCATACTTCAAGGAAAAAAGAAATGAGCGCATACTGATTTTTAATTTTTTCTTAGCTGCTCAATCCTTGCTTGTGGCCTAAATGCACGCTATATTTCTCAAAAATAAAATAAAATAAAACAAGAAACTTCATCCTTTGCATTTTTTCATGCTATCATACTATCTTTCTTCTTCCTTTGATAGTGAAACTCTAAAAAGAATATTTATTACTGATAGAGTCTAACTTCTTTCTCTTATTTCTCAAGTCCTTATAATCTGGTTTTCAACTCCATCACTGCACTGAAAATTTCTTATTCCTTTTTAAGACAGCATCATTCTCTTATCAATCCAGATTTGTGACTTAAGAGAAATGTTTTTAACTTCATTTCTCTTTCCTCCCATAATCAATGAGTTCCCAAATTTTGTTGATTCTACTTCTTCTACATCAATTGCTTCCATTCATTTCACTCTTTGTATAATTAATCAATCACAATTATACATTAAGCACCTACAAGGCAGTGGAAATTTAAACACAAAGAATAAAACAATGTCTAAGGTCACTGAGATAACATTCTAATGAGGAGAAAACAAGTAACATAAAAATAGATACAGCAGTCCAGGTGACAAGAACAAGAAGATAGTATTTTCTCAGATCCCTATAACCTTTCAAAGTTCTCTTATCAGACTTCTAACTAAGGAAAACTCATAGAAGTTTGAGAAGAGAAGTTTGAAAGGGATTGTAATGTGAATGCAAGTAAAGGAGTGAGGGAAAACTTAGGAGAGAGGCAAAGAAGAAGAATATTAAAATGAGGTCATTAGGCAAGCAAACATACTGAACTTGAAAAAAAGATGCACAGAAATAATATAATGCTCATAGACCTACTAGATCACAACAGGACAGAAATATCAATGCAATAGTGAAGGAAATAATAAGAAAAGAATTGTCCCAAGATTCTAAATATAGAAAATTAAATTTAATTAAAAGAATTTACAGATTACTTCCAGGAGAAAACAAACAAACAAACAAACAATGATCTGTAAACTCCAAAAGACTGAGTGGTTAAATTTAATAATTCAGTTCAGAAGCAAGTTCTACAAATCTTAAGGAGAAAGACTTTTCAAATATAAAGGAAAGGACATTGAAGTAACACAAGTCTATTCTGCACCCACTAAAAAAGGTAAGGAGGAAAGGAATTATGTGTTCAAAAGGTTACTAGAACTCAGAATGTAGTCTACAGGACAAAATGTGGACATTTAATACTAAAAAAGAGTTTGAAACATTTTTAGAAGAGATTATTTGCATCTCCTGAAATAACAGAAATGCAGAAAAAGTAAATAAATTGCAGTCAAAGACAGAAACAACAATAGAATGACAAAAGAAAGAAAATTGCTTTCTATATATATATCCAAGGGAATGGATGAGGGCAGTAACAGTGAAGAGATGGACAAGGAGCATGATAGGTGTAGCTGGCTACATTTCACCTATAAGTGAATTCTTCACAATCTAGATTAAATCCAGGATCACACAGCTAGTAAGTGCCAAGTGTCTGAGATCCAATTCTCAACTCCAAGGCCAGTGCTTTATCCACTATGCCAGCTCCTGTGAATGGTTCATTTAAAGAAAGCATGGGAGGTGGGGAGACTCTAAGAAACAGAAAGGAATGACAGATATGCTAGAATAAAATCAAGGACTAGTAATGAAGTAAAGGTGAATTCTGTCGTTCCAGAAAGATAATAGCTTTAGGGGAGGGAAGAAGGATCAAAAAAGGATGGTGGGGATCTGGGGTAGAGAAAAGATGCCTTTCTTTGGAGTTGAAGGGTTCCACTCATGAATGCTTACACTGGAATAAATCTGAGGGAACTGTTTTTTTTTTTTTTTTTTTAAATCTACTTGTCTTGGGAGGGAGGGAGGGAGTTACATGGTGGAATAGGAATGCACACAGAGAGATTTCCTGGCAAATGTAGGGGGAAAAAGATGAAGAAAAGATTAATGGAAAGCTGCGAAATCAAGAGCATGGTAGGGAAGAGGACCCAAAATGGAAGTAATATCTTCACTGACACAAATGACATTTTCTGGAAGTAAGACACAATTTAGGTGTTTTGGGGAATATTTGGCTATAATGATAGCTTGATTTACAAGAAACAAATTCCATGCTATGTAACATTCACTTGGGTCCCCAAATGCAAACTGATGTTTTGAAGAGTATTGGAAAAATAAGAACTTAAAGTCAGAATTCAACCTATAGGAGAACAAAAGAACAAAAGAAAGACATCAAGGAGTTACAAAGAGGACTTTTTTCTTGGATTATCTAGAGTGGAACAAGTAGAGACTATGTAGGAAAGGAAGCTGCTTTGGACTAAGACTCCCAAGCCCCAAATATCTCATCAGCATAGTTGAATAAATTTTATTAGTTGGATTCCTTTGTGTTAATACTTTCAATTAAAATATACACACTCATGAGAAGACTGCAGGTAAAAAATAGAGAAGGAGGTCTTCTACCTCAAATGTCATAAAGGAAGCAGTGGGACAAGCTCACAAAAAGGGAAGGGTATGTGCTAAAGGGAATCTTCATCAACCTGGACATTTTGGAGAGCAAACAATTTTGCCTTTAACTTTCTTCCTAATGATGAGATGAAAAGTATCTTCTGGCTTCAGAATAAATGACACAAGGACATTGGGGGCAGGAGAGACCTAGGTTATCCCTGTTAGTATGTTCAGGCATGGGGAGCTTGAAGTGAGTGTGAAGCCTGGGAGAGGACTCAAGATAATTTTTTTCCAGCCTTGTACTTGAACAACTTGCATCATGTGTGGGAAGTGTGAAGGCTGACTAAATAATAGACTTTGATTCTCTTTGACTGGCTACCAACAGGTCCCAGGCTAAGCCCCATTTGGTCATTGTTTGAGTCTGTATTGACTCAGAATGAATGTAAATAATAATTATTTTTGCTTTGGCAAGAAATCCTGAAGGTCTTCTACTTCCAGATATATTTATTTATTTATCCATTCATTCATTCATTTGTTTGTTTGTATTTTGGACTAGATGAAAAAGGCCATTCTCTCAATTTCTTACTACTCTTAATTACAAATGAGGATAGTCTTAGTCAAACTGAAATCTGTTGAAAACCTTAGTTTAAAAAGATCAAGGTTTTCCACTGCATCCAAAACCATCTCTAGTTATCCAGCTCAATATTTGACTACTGGACTCAAATGGTTCTGGAGGGGAAAGTGAAGCAGGTGACCTTTGCACGACCCTTCCTTACTTAAACCCAATTCACTTGCCTGTTATGGCACCACCTCCCTGATGGTCCTCTTCAAGAATGAAAAACAAACAACAGACTCCACTTCCCATCCTTCTGATTAATTTCTTGATATTGTTTGAGAAGTACCCAGTTATTATTCATCTCCTGCATCTACTGATAGGAACTTGAATTAGATAGTAAACTGAGGGTAAAAACATCACTGGAATAGACATAGGATTATCTGTTTCAGGTAATTAGAAAATGTACAAAGGTACTTCTTGTTTTTGAGTACAAAAAAGGCAGGTTAGGGTCAAAGCTATTAGTCTGTATCCTCTTTTTCAATTTCCTAGGCTAGTTTCAATGCAACTATTGTTAGTTAAAATATTAGAGGTTAAAAACAAGTTATAATCTACAAACATGACCTTAGGTTCTTGAATAAAACATGCTATTTTTGGGAAAGACATGACTTTACATCAGAAACAAATCCAAAGATTTAAGTGTTTGAACATTACTCTTGTGGAAGAAAAAAATTAAAGGCAACTATTTAATAAACGACCATAGACTCCAATCCAGATGCAGTTAGCATATACATATATGTATATATACATACACAAATGCACATGCACACACATATCTAAGTATAGTATGCTTTGATATTAATTTATATAATATATAATAACTTTATAACATTTCTCTCCAGTCAGTGAGGAGAAATAGAAAATTGGATTACTTTTCTTTAGGAAAATATTATTTCAACTAAATTATTTTTAGTAATTATTGTATATTTATTTATAACCCCTTCTTGTTCTCAAATGAGCATCAGTTGAATTTAAATCCTTACTTCAAACTGTTCTCTTTTTGTCTATGGCAAACCATTCACTTTACCTTATTTTCCTTGCCAGGGTGTAGGAGTGGGAAAAATAAAACTAAAAGCTGAAACCTCTCTTTTTTTCTCTGGAATCTATTTTTGTGTGAAACATTGGAAAGTAGTTACATAGTTTTTAGTGATACCTATATTATTATGGATACAGATGAAATTTGCCACATTAAGCACTAGGTGGCAGAATAAACTAGGAGCTAAACATTTTTAACATTTTTCAAATGATTAAAATACTATACACGAATACAGATAGACATATCCAAAATGAAATACATACACACATTATTCATATACACACATATACATATATGTAATATTTTCTCTCACTTTCATCTCTGCTAATCATAATAACATAATAATCTTTAAAAAAATAAGTTAGTCTTTTAATTCACTGCTGAGATTCATATGATATCATATCATCCCAGAAAATCCTATTCAGAAGGTACTGCAAGTAAACTTCTAAAATGACATTTTTCTATTAAAAGCTTTCATTATATGAAGTTATATTTTGTTCCTTGAGCTATAGATTTCTAGGTAGGCCTTAGTCTTAATTTTCTTCTGTGCACAGATCACACAATATTATCTGGAGAAATATTGCTCCTGAAATAAGTTAAGAATATGACCTGATGATTTTCTGTAACTATCAAAGGAGATTCTCTTGCTTTTGGGAAGATAATATTGCTTTTGGGAGGATAATGCTAGATTGCATTTATTCAAAAATAAATCAAAGGAGCTAGAATGGATTCTTATCTATTCCATTGAGAAAAACAACAGTAATTCCACAATTGTTGTCTGAATACATATTGAAGCATACTTTTTTAAACATTATTTTTCTTGAGGGGCTTGTGGTTTAGGTGGGCTTGAGCTCTATTTTTTTTTTTTTTTGGTCTATATTTTCTTTCATATTGTGATTATCATGGAAATGTTTTGTATGACCACACACATATAAGTTATATCGAATTGCTTTCTTTCTCAACACAGTGGGGGTGGGGTGGGAAGAGAGGAAGGGAGAGAATTTGGAACTCAAAGTATTAAAAATGAATGTTAAACGTGCTTTTACATATAATTGGAAACTAGAATACTAAATAAATTCAATAAAAATAAAATACAACTATACTTTTCTTTTTTCTTTCTTTTCTTTTTGCTGAGGCAGTTGGGGTTAAGTGACTTGCCCAGGGTCACACAACCAGGAACTGTTAAGGGTCTGAGGTCCGATTTGAACTCAGGGACTTCTAATGGCAGGACTGGTGCTCTATCCACTACACCAATTAGTTGCCCCTACAGCTATACTTTTCAAGAAAACAAAACACAAAGTTGACAGAAAATAAAAAGTAGAGAGTTAAGAGAGCACTATCTAATGACTATGTGGGATAGTGAAAAGAAGACTTTGGGTCAGAAATTTAGGATTTGAATTCTGACCTGACATTTACTTATTTGCTCTGTGACTATGGGCAAGCCATTTAACCACTATACCATAACATCCCCTTTTGTAAAATAACAAGAACAATAACTAGTATTTATGTAGTATTTTGCAACTGTATTATGTAGTATTTTGTATTTGGATTATGTAGTATTTTAAGGTTTATGAAGCACTTTACAAATATCATCTTTTTTTTTTTTTTGTTATTGCAACAATCTTGGAAATTAGATTTTAATTTGGGAAATTAGCCCCATTTTATAGATGAGGGACCAAAGACATCAAGAAATTGTAAAAAGCCCAATGTCATACTTAAAACCAGATATGAACTAAATCTTTCCAACTCAAGGTCCAATCTTTTATCCTTTATAGTCCCTAGCAGCCTCTAAATAAAAATAATAGAACTTTTATTATCATTATCACAAAATTGTTGTGAGGAAAAATGTTGCCAACTTTAGTATGAGTCACTGTTATCCTTAACACTGCAATCTAATAAATCTTTGATAATAAAATTCTGAAATAATCAAACAAACTGGATTCAATTCTATTTAAAAATATCTGTCAAGCATAAGCATTGCAATATGCTCGATAGTAGCGATACAGAATTGTTGTAGTTGATTTTTTAAGAAATCATCTGTTTCTTAAATTATGGACACTTTCATACTATTAGGGGAACAATCACATATACAGTAATAAATATGATGCAAGGTATATATTGAGGTCAGTATAATTAGAATGAAAGTAATAAAATGCTTCATGAAAATTTGAGGAAAGAAAAAATTGGTGCACATGTTGGAGGAGGTTAAAGAAAGCTTTACACGAAGTGGTTATATGAGGGTCTTTGAATAGACTGATTTCAATTGACAAAGATGAGAAGTAAATACATTTCCAATATAGCAGAAAGACTGAACAAATATAAAAAGGCAGAAGGTGGCAGGGTGAGATTAGGGAATAGCCCTTAATGCAGTTTGAGTAGAACATGTAATGTGTGAATGAATGTAATTTTAAATAAGGAAAGGTAAATCGGAGCCAAACTTAAATGTTATATTATATTCCATAGGTTAGATAATAAGCCACTGAAAACTTTTTTAATGGGGAATGGGAAAATCAAATCTGTACATAGAGAGATTATTTTGATAGTTGAATGAACGATACTGAAGAAGGGAGAAAAGATTCAGGAATGACAGTTAAAAGAATTGTTAAGATGTGAATTTATGGTCTGAAGTAGGATTGTATAAGTGAAGTTATAGGAATGAATTGATATAAATGTGTCTTGGATGAGGAATTGATAGATTCTTATGGGATGGATGAACAAGTGAGAGAGACTAAAAACCTAAAAATAATTCTAATGACTCAAGTCTGGGGGACTGGGAGAAGAATAGCCTAAAGGAGTTTGTAGAAGTCTCAGAAAAAGATAGATAAGTGATGAATTCTGCTAGAGGCAAGGCATCTAGGTGACAATGTCTAGCAGAAAATTTGGGATATGAAACTGGAACTAGATATGAAGATAATGAAACCACTTCTATAGATTTGGAAATAATATGTATAAGAGTTAAACATTAAATTCATAGAAGACATTGTGAGATATTTGGGATTAATGAATGGTTTTGGGAATTGGAAAGTGAAAGTCATTTAGTAAATGACTTAACCCAGGGTCACAAAGCCAGTATGTATGTATCAGAAGTTAGAACTTAGAACAAATCTTTTTGATTTCTAAGTTACTTCTCTGTCCACTATATCACACTATTTTTCTATAGAAAACAATTACTTTTCTAGATACTTAACACATATAAAACAGATAGAAGGGATCCTTGAAGGGAAAGGCACTAGTAGATATGAGGACTAAGAAAAAGACTCTTGAAGAAAGTGTTATTTGGAGGAAATTCTAAGGGATTCTAAGAGGAGGAGATGAGGGAGAAGTATTGGGGACAACTTGTGTAGAGGCATAGAACCAGGACATAGAGTTTTTCATGTGGAGAACTCAAGTAAGCCAGTCTAACAAGTCTGTAGAATATGAAGGAGAAAAATATATAAGAAGGTTGAAAACATAGGATAGGGCCAAGTGGGGAGGAGTTTTAAATACAAAGAAGTTTATGTGTGATCCTAGACCTTAAAATTTCTCCTTTGATGTTTACTATGTATGTTCTTAAAGAAGTTACTTAAATTCCCTTGGTCTCAGTTTCCTTATACTTAAAATTGGGGTGCATGGATTAGATGGCTTCTGGGGTCTCTTCCAGCCCTAGATCTATGTATTCTATTATCTTAACAGGGAGTTACTTGAATTTATTGAATGGGGTTGGAGATAAGCATGATCAAACCAGAACTTTAGGAAAACTAATCTAGTAATTTATTGGAAGGTGGATTTTAATAAGGAGAGAGGTAAGGCTGGGAGAGCAATATGGAGACTTTCAAATAGCTCCTGGAAAAGGTAATAAGCTTAGTTGATAGCTACATGAGTGGAGAGAAGGAAGTATATGCAAGAGATGTAGATATAAAACAAGACTTGGCAAATTAGTTGGAAATGGGTGAGTGAAAGTGAATGTCTTGTGTGACATTTAAACTATTAATTTGGGTGACTGGAAAGTTGGTAATGCCTTCAATGATAATGGTGAAATTCAGAAGTTTGGGGTAATATAATGAACTCTGTTTTGTACATGTTTAATGCAAAGTGCCTTCAGGACATCCAGGACAAAATGCTCAATGGATAATTAATGATACAGAATTGGCACTCAATATAGAGGCTAGAACTGAATATATACATCTTGGAATCACTTGCATCAAGAAGGCAATTTAATTTATGGTAACTGAGAAAATAGCTTGTAGAGATGGTAGGATCCAGTAAAGATATATTAATCATGAAGAAGAACATGAGGAAAAAATTGTACACAGGGAAGGAGTGAAAATTAGTTAGGGGGAGGGTTGGTGGGAATGTGCTAGAGAAGATAGGAAGTGATGAGATACAGGCATATATGTAATATATATGTAACACCTTCCTAGGATTTATCCCCTATCCCTTACTCACAAGTTTTTTTTTCCATAGGCTGTTCAAGGTATTCTGTGGATAAGTATCTCTGTATCTCACAAGTTTCAACCAGTGTATTTACCTTTAATAGTCAGCCACAGGACATAATTAAATTAAAGCAAAAAACAGTTACTGAGATGAAACTGTAATAGCAAGTTCTATTATAACAATCTTCCTATAAAACTGAAGTATACTCTCCCACAAATATACATGGTATTAATTAGAATAGTGAGTGGTCATACAAAGGTAACTATTAAGGAGATAGGTAACACATATAGCTCAAGAAATTCATGCTCCTAGTCTCACAGGGCCCTGATGTTCCTTTCCCTTCCTATAATATCACTAGGCCTTTTTCTGCTGATAGCAGTTTCTCTTTATTGGGTGAATATCTATAATATAATATATTATGGCCACAGGGAATACTATAGGGGCATAGTAGAGGTAAGGGAAACCCCTCCTTTTGAATTGCAGAACTATTTGTTCTGAAGAATTGGATTCTTTTGTCATAACTGAGTCTTTTCTCAGCTGCCAGTAGTCAAACTTTTCAGTTAACTGCCATGATTACTATGTAAGGGATATATCTTGCTTTTTTTAATGGCTGAAATGCATGTGATCTGGTCTTTAGTAAGCCAATGCTCCGCTGTCCCCTACTGCTATCAAACTGGACTTAACTCTTCTTACAGCATAGACAAACCTTTGAACGTCCTTTAAGACTTTAAAACTTAATTACTTCTTTCCTTTGGAAATTTCATGACCAATCCAGGGAAGGGAGTGGTAGAACTTAATTGATTGATTAAGAGTGCTTGGATCAACTTCTTATCACTTCTTATATTGAAGGGCTAACCTTAGTGAGGAATATGATAAAGCACAGTAGATTGGGAGTGATGTCAGGAAGTTATGAGATTAAGTCCTGATGGGAACTTAAAAAAAAGAAAGAGTAAGCTTGAAACAACTGTGTGATGAAGGGCATAAATAATTTTTAAAAGATGATAAAAGGATTTCTTTCTTTGATTGAAGGTCATACATTTATGAATAAAAAGATTGTTGTTCAGTAATGATGGCTCATCTAAAGTTAGATAGAATGAATTGGTTCCAGTAATTCCTTTAGCAGTGATCTGTGGTTCAGAAGTTGTATCAGAGAAGACAATTAGTAAGGAGAGTCCAGAGTCAAGGATAAAAAAAAAAAAAAAAAAAAAAAAAAAAAAAAAAAAAAAAAAAGGTAGATTGGAAGTTCCTTGAGGGTAGTGACTGCTTTTGGATGTGCTTTTGTATTCTTAGTGCCTAACATACAATAGATACTTGAATTATAATGTTGAAACATTTGTTTATTCAATCTAAAATGTTTATCATGTGTTTTTATTGCTAGATCCAGGAAATATAAATATATTAGAGAGAACCAGCTTATCAAAAGTGATGTGAGAATTCATTGTAACTGTCCATAGTGATTCAGTTTTTTACTCAGTAAGAACAACAAAACCAAAACAAATCTACATCACTGTTATTCATATTTATAGATTCATGGCAAGGATTGATATAATATGAATTTTACAGACTCCTCAAAATGTTCAAAAAACAATAAAGACTTTGAGTGAGTCAAAACGTTAGGCATAAGATGAAATACATAATACATTTGAGAAAAACATTGCCTTTGCACTATATATGTATAATGGAACAAATCCATATGAGTCTATGAAGAAGAATAGTCTAGAATGACCTCAAAATAAAGATGATGGGGAAGAAAAATCAGAAGTTAAATGATCAAGAATTAAGCTTAATTTCAAGGCCAAAAAAGCTGCACACAACTATTTTGGTAAAAGGCTTGAGACCAAAAGGGAAGATCAGATCTCAAATATGACTTGGCACCTAAGTTATAAAAGAAACAGAAGTACAATTCTGAATAATAAATCATTAAGAAAAATTTATCAATTCTTCAGGCACACATGAAGTTCAAATTAGCACTCACCTTGAAGAAGAGACCCTGGAACTCTCTAAAACTCCTTGAAGGAGAGCTTCTCCTTGAACCCTGTGTCTGTGGGACCCCATCCCACAGAGGAAACAACATAAACAGCTTCATTCTGTTATCTAAGTGGGATTTGAATCAAAGAGATTCATTCAATTTTATTCAAATTTCAGCCTAAGCTGAAATCCAGCTTGTAGATAAAAAGAGCCAACTTGAAACAACTCCTTACAGAAGTTCTAAACATGCCATGCCATGCTATGCTTTGCCATGCTATGCCAAGGAAGCTTACGCCCACTGGAACAATATTCTCTTCTAGTACTACCCTCTCTTTATCCTCACCTATTTAAACTTCACTTCTCTGCTAGAACTCCTCCACTGAGGAATTGAACTATTCTTGCATATTAAAGGCTGACTTCCCAATGCCAATAATAAATCTCTTTTATTAGTCTAGCCTTTTTGGGTCTGTAAATTCCTTTACAGAGAATCTCTGTGCCACCAAAAGGAATTCCCCAAACTCCTTAACCTTGCATAAAATCCCAAGAGTGTATAGGGGAGCCAAACCTCTCCATTTGGTTCCCTGAACACTGAACCTGCCACTAGACCATATCATTTAACTCCCACCACCAGAAACCTTAATCTCATTTTGGTTCCCTAAATCTAGACCTCATCATTTGGTTCCCTAAATGGGAATCCCAAAACCTAAACCTCATCCATCTAAGATTTCCATGAAAAGAAGACTAGAAATGTCTATAGAATCAAAGGAAGAATTAAAAAAACCCAACCAATTCTCCTGACATTTCAGAGGTTGAAGTGAATTAAATAGATGGGACCTTAGAGACCACTTATACTTTAACCCTCTAATTTCCATACTAAAAACAAACAGGAAAATGAATGCTTATAAAATTATGGCACCCCACTTTAAGAAAAGTAAAGAGAACATTCATGAGAAAAAAGATGTCTATTTAATAACATTTCAAGATGAATGTGAAAGTTCTTTCCACATGCTCCTTTCGTGTTCCCCCTCCCCCATTTCTCTCATTTAGAGGCTTGTGGTAGTCTTGAAAAACATGGAGATCATAAATTCAAATGCTAATTTTGATTCCTGCTACTTAGCTAATGTTGTACAAGTAACTATTTTTTCACTGGTTTTTTATTTGTTTTTGTTTTTGCTATTGTTATTTTTTCCTTTTGAGAAATGAGAGATAATCTTTAGGGTTTCTTCCATCTCTAAATCTTAATTCCATTTTATTGATAACTAAAATCCTTTAACTGTGTGGGGAAGCTTTCCTTTCACAGAAATAAAACTTAAAGCAAATTCTCAGAACTTTGACATATGGTAAAAGAAAAGCAATTTTCAACCACTGACATCTGGTGCTTTTTGGCAATCAGTTTTGATAAGAAGAGATGGGGGGTTATTGTGACCATACTATATAGATATACAGAAGATGTCACTGAGAAAGGAAAGGGCTCAGAAACAGAAGACTGAAGGAAGTTACATTATTTACCATTAAGTCTTATTTCTTAGTTATGAGGCAAATCAAAAGATTCCAAATGTGAGTGATTATTCTTAAAGCACTTGTCTAAGTCTCCCTGCCTTTCTGTCCTTCTACAAAATATTTTTCTCCTCTCACCTACATTTTGTATAATGATGTATATAAAATGAGGATCAGTTATATGACACAGTGGGTTGAAGGCTGGACATGAAATAAGGAGGACCTGAGTTCAAATTTGGCCTTGGACATTTACTAACTGTGTGGTTTAGGGGAAGTCATTTAATCTCGGTTTGCTTAAGTCCCCTGGAGAAAGAAATGACAAGACACAAGTGTTTTTTGCTAACAAAACCCCAAGGACAGTACTAGTATACAATGGAACAATGGTTCATGAAGAGTTGGATACACTTCAACAACAATAGAAAAGATAAACTTGCTGCTTAAATAAAATCTTTTAAAATTGGACTTTAAAAATCCTTAAAAAAACTTAGATTGGACACTTTTAAAATCAATCTTTCTTCACCTAAAACCAATGTGCTTTAGAATAGATGGAGTGTTCTTAACTAAGATAATAGCAAATAGACAATTTGAATAACTAAGGTTAAAATAATATATTTAAGATGATGATGATCTGGTTCTAAACTTTTTATGAGTTCTTATAGGAATAATATGCAGATAAGTCATCATATTATTACTGCTTAATAGTTAATATTCTGGAGTCTATTGTGCAATTAGGTAAAAGATCTCAAAATATAAATTCATCTCATCTAAAATTCACTGAAAATATCTTTTAGTCAGCTCCAAGAACAAATTTGACAGCAGAAGTAGCAGTTTCCATCCTATTTCCATGGGGTTTAGATGTTTTTATCATCATCGCAATTCTTGTTACCAATAAACAAGTGTTTATTAAATGTCTACATTATATCAGGTACATACTAGAGCAAAGAATAAAATAACTTCTTTTTCAAAATGCTCAAATATGTCTAATCTTCATGTACAAATGCTACACTAAGTGATATTCCATTATTTTATTCATTCCTGCTACAGAATTTGCACATTCCCCTCTCCCCCCAAAATAAACCTATATCTGTTAACTGGGAAGAGCATTACAATTATTTGTAAAAGAACCTAGCTATCTTTTTTTCTAATACATTTATTTATTTTTAATATGCATTGTTTCATGAATGATGTTGGGAGAGAAAAATCAGAGCAAAAGAAAAAAAAAACATGGAAAAGATGAAAAAACAAGTGAATATAATATGGGTTGACTTACTTACATTTAGTGTCCTTAGTTATTTTTCTGGATGCAGATGTCATTTTCTGTTCAGAGTCTATTGGGATTGCTTTGAATCACTGAATCACTGAGAATCAAGTTTTTCATAGTTGATCATCACACATTCTTGCTGTTATTATGTATTGTGTGCTATTGTGCAATTGTTACTGTTATTCCTGGTTCTGCTTGTTTCACTCAGCATCAGTTCATGTAAATCTTTCCAGACCTTTCTAAAATCAGCTTGTTCATCATATTTTGCAGAATAATAATTTTCCATTACCTTCATACACCACAACTTGTTAAGCTATTCCCAATTGATGGGCATCTATTCATTTTCTAATTCTTTGCTACCACAAAAAGGGCTGCTACAAACATTTTTGCACATATGGGTCCTTTTCTCTCTTTTATATTTTTGGGGGGGATACAGAATATTATTTCAATAATATATTTCAAATAGTTCTGGTAATTATGACTATCTCTAACTAGAAAAGCACTGAACTAGGAGTAAGCATGCTTGGGTTAGTCTATATTTAATCTCACTGAATCTTCCTTATTTATAAAATGAAGGGGTTGGGCTGAATGATCAGTAAATTCTCTTTCTGTTGTAATATAAATGTTTTCATTGAATCCATACACATGGAAAAATGGATGCTAAATATATATCTAAAAGGAAATAATCTAAATAAAAGAGCAAAATCTCTGGTTTCAAGTAAAGGATTTTATATTTAAGACAGGGAACTAGTTTGAATTATGACAACAAGCTATCTAAAATATGACATACTCTGTATTGAGTTAATTTCCTCTCATTAAATTTTAAATACCCTAATAGACCTGAGTCAGGGCATATCTCTGTCTAAATACAATGGAATCTATTTTCATTTGAATGCACAGGAAAGCTACATTCATAACTCTCATTCCTAATGGGAATTATGTGAGTAGATTTTCCTTTTTTGTATCCTGGGAAGACTATTTCTGGAAGAAGTTATTTTTTATTGACTGAATTTTTATTAATAAATTGGAAGGCTGTTGTTTTCAGAAACTGCCGATTGCTCTCTGGGAGGAGATCTGCTGTCTCAACTCAATCTCCCAGTCAGACTCTTTTTCCTATAGAGAGCCATCCCAACTCTGACCTAGAGAAAACTCCCTCTCCTTGCTCAATGTTGTCTTCTTTTATCTTCCCAGAGAATGGGCTTGTGAGAACTCAAGGGCTTGTGGGAAAATTACTTCAACCAACCAACTTGCTCCTTTTAAAGGTTGTGTAAACTCCTTTTCATATGTAAACTCCTCCTCAGAAGTTCAAAGGGGTAAATTCTAAAGGCCGGAACCAAAAGGTGTGAACTAGAGAATTGTTAAGTACTGGCTTAGCATTTAGTAAGAACCTAACAGAAGACCCTTGTTTCTAATAAGAAAATAACTTTAGACCTACAATATTATGTGCTTTCTGTCCTTTGCAATTTATTAAAAGTGTACAAGATGAAAAAGTTAAGCAATTATCTAAATAAATATCTGGTTGAATATTTGGGGAAATATTTGGTTAAAGAAATAGAATGCAAAGCATTTTACTTAAGTTTTATTCAAGTTTGCTCCTTTAGAATGACCTTTTTTGACCAGAAATTAGAGTGAAAACTAAGGAATTCAAAGTGTTATGCAGAATGGTTTTTTTCCTAATAAACAGAATTCTGCCAGTTTCATAAATTCTCACAAATGATTTATGTAATAATTAATTACTGTCAGAAAATTCATGAATTCTTATCGACAATAAAAGAAAACACTTTTTAGTAAATTTAATCAATGTATTGAATGCCGAAGATATAGTAATTCTATCAATGTCAAAAGGACAGAAACAAAAGTCTTACTAAAAAGGTAAACATTGTAACAGTTGTAATGACATATTCTAGAAACTTGGGCTAGCCTCTCAAACATATAGCTCTATAACATGAGAACTGTCTTCTAATATTATCAGGCAATTAGCAAATTATCTTAAGTTAGCATGCATAGAAACAACTAACACTGGAGGGATCCACTGCTTTATGTACCTTACATTTGAAATGTCAGTTCTGAAGAGTATTAACAATGTGAGTTGGGATTTGCTTTAGGGCAGCAAACTGCAAGTCACTAAGAGGACTTTTAGCACTAAGTGTAGCATCTAAATAACCAGATTAATTGATTAAAGTAAGAAGCTAACAGATAGAAGTTCTTTCATTACTCAGTTCCACTGTCTTAATTCTTCCACTAAATATGGCCTCCCCAGGTTTCACAAGAAGGACAAATACCTTGAATTTTAGATTTCCCACTTAAAACAATGCCAAGAGGCCAAGTCCTTACTTTACTTGGTGTTGCAAGTTGAAAATTTTCAAATACCTTCTCTGTTCCTCTGTCTCTACTTACTTTTCAAAATAAAAATACTCTGCTTAATTGTTTTTATTCCAGGCTCTAAGACTGATAATTACAACTTTCAATAGACATTGGGTTAATAGTTATTTTTATATAATTATATATTTATATATGTAATTGCATAATTCTTTGAACCTTCTTAAAATATACTTTTAACACTGATTAAAGTCAGGTTCATATTAACAATTAAAATAGCAAGAAAGAGTGGACACTTTTTTTTTTTTTTTTTTTTTTTACAAATTTCTTTGTGACTTATATTTCCCACTGTTCCAACTATCTGTGTTTTAGCTGGCTTCCAAATCCTTCCTCTGAAAATCACTAACTTGACTATAACTTTAATATTACATTTGCTTGAGGCTATTGATATCTACCACTTAAAATCCTGGTAAGGTATTATCCACATTTCCCCCAGATCCCAACACCTCAAGCTCTCTTTCCTTCCTTAATACTCATTGGTTTAATACTTGACTTAAAATTTTGTTCTTTTCCCCCAACTTATACAGAGAACTCCAATAAATGTATTGATTTTTCCTCAATTACCTTAATCACCAATTCAATTTACTTACCTCTCATGAGCTACTCCTTCACCCAAGTTCAGCTTCACACAAAGAAACTTTTTTTTTTTTTATTCATTTTTCCAAATTATCCCCTCCCTCCCTCCACTCCCTCCCCCCATGGCAGGTAATCCCATACATTTTACATGTGTTACAATATAACCTAGATACAATATATGTGTGTAAATACCATTTTCTTGTTGCACATTAATTATTAGCTTCCGAAGGTATAAGTAACCTGGGTAGATACACAGTAGTGCTAACAATTTACATTCACTTCCCAGTGTTCCTTCTCTGGGTGTAGTTATTTCTGTCCATCATTGATCAACTGGAAGTGAGTTGGATCTTCTTTATGTTGAAGATTTCCACTTCCATCAGAATACATCCTCATATAGTATTGTTGTTGAAGTGCATAGTGATCTTCTGGTTCTGCTCATTTCACTCAGCAACAGTTGATTTAAGTCTCTCCAAGCCTCTCTGTATTCCTCCTGCTGGTCATTTCTTACAGAGCAATAATATTCCATAACCTTCATATACCACAATTTACCCAACCATTCTCCAATTGATGGACATCCATTCAACTTCCAGTTTCTAGCTACAACAAAAAGAGCTGCCACAAACATTTTGGCACATACAGGTCCCTTTCCACTCTTAGTATTTCTTTGGGATATAATCCCAATAACAGCAATCCTGGGTCAAAGGGTATGCACAGTTTGATAACTTTTTGGGCATAGTTCCAAATTGCTCTCCAGAATGGCTGGATTCTTTCACAACTCCACCAACAATGTATCAGTGTCCCAGTTTTCCCACATCCCCTCCAACATTCATCATTATTTGTTCCTGTCATCTTAGCCAATCTGACAGGTGTATAGTGGTATCTCAGAGTTGTCTTAATTTGCATTTCTCTGATCAGTAGTGATTTGGAACACTTTCATATGAGTGGAAATAGTTTCAATTTCATCATCTGAGAATTGTCTGTTCATATCCCTTGACCATTTATCAATTGGAGAATGGTTTGGTTTCCTATAAATCAGGGTCAGTTCTCTATATATTTTGGAAATGAGACCTTTGTCAGAACCTTTCTTTTTAAAAATATTTTCCCAATTTGTTACTTCCCTTCTAATCTTGTTTGCATTAGTATTGTTTGTACAGAAACTTTTTAGTTTGATGTAATCAAAATCTTCTATTTTGTGATCAATAATGATCTCTAATTCTCCTCTGGTCATAAATTCCTTCCTCCTCCACAGGTCTGAGAGGTAGACTATTCTCTGTTCCTCTAATCTATTTATGATCTCATTCTTTATGCCTAAATCATGGACCCATTTTGATCTTATCTTGGTATATGGTGTTAAGTGTCACACAAAGAACCTTATCATTAACCATAGATGTACTACCTCTGCATTCAATAATTTTGAAATTCCCTTATCTAACCATAATCTATTGCCTTCATTTATATAACCCTATTCTTTCCTCCAATTCCTTAATTACTCAATTCTTAACAGGTTATCTCCTCTGTATTAACCATTTTTTTCCCCACATTTTGACTCCTTGGTCACAAATCACTCCACATTGTATTCCTTTCTTAAATCTCTAGCCCTCTTATAACTTCATTAATTTTGCTCACATTCCTCAGTCTTGAATCACTTCCTTTATTTGTTAACTTTGTTCCTGCACAAATGCTACTAATAAAGGTAGAAAGTAACTATTCTGACTGGATCCACTACAGTTTTTTTTTTTTTTAATACAACCTCAACTGGGCCCTTATTGCTACTAGGTAATTCCATTATACTTCCTTTATCAGCTCACTATCCTACTCTCCATAACTGCTCTTCTAAACTTTTTTGTTCCCCCTCAAACCTTCCAAATCTACCTCTCACACCACTCTCAGTTGTGAACTTTGCTTCATACTTTACAGAAAAAAAAATCAAACCTTTCACTGTGACCTCCCTTTTTTTTCTCTTTTATCTCCTATCACTCAGATGCCTTCTGCATCTTTCTCCTCCTTCACCTTGTCTCACATAATGAAGTAGTCTTATTCCTTTTAAAGATCCTATTCCATTCCCTTACCTCTAAAAGACTGCTCTTTTGTCATTGCTCTCTTTGATTTATTTTTAACCTCTCCCTGTCTGCTATCTTATAGATATGCCCATATCTCCCCTATCCTGGGGAAAAATACCTACTTGATCTTTCCATTCCTACACACTATTGTTCTATATTTCTTTTCCCCATTGTAGGTAAATTTAAAAAGATTATAGGCAATAAGTGCCTCTACTTTCTCTCCTCTCATTCTTTTCTTAAACTCTTACAATCTAGCTTCTGATCGCATCATTTTACTAAATTGGTCTCCAAAGTAAATAATATTATTTTTGTTTTTGTTGTTGTATCATTTAAATTATGCCTAACACTTCATGGCCCCATTTGGGTTTTCTTGGCAAAGTTGTTTGAGTGGTTTGGCATTTTCTTCTCCAGCTCATTTTACAGATGAGGAACTAAGGCAACCAGGGTTAAATGATTTGCCTAACTTCATACTGTTTGTAAGTGTTTGAGGCTGTACTTGAACTCACAAAGAAGAGCCTTCTAACTTCAGATCTGGTATTATATCTATTGTGCCACCTAGCTACCCTAATTGACAAATGCAATATAGCCTTTTCTCAGTCCTCATTTTCCTTGTCCTCTCTGTAACTTTTGACATTGTTGATCACTCCCCCTTGGTATTTTTTTTCCTCTAGAACACTACTCTCCCCCGGTTTTCCTGCTACCTATGTGATTATTCATTCTTTCTCTCCTTTGCTGGATCTTTCTCTAGATCACACTTTCTACCTTGTCCCTCAGACAGAAGTTCCTTAGACTTCTCTTTTCTCTTTTTCTTCTACACTACTTCATTTGGTGATTTCATTAATTCTCATGGATTTAATTACCATCTTTAGTTTCTGATTCTCAAATCTGCTCCAATCTCTCTACTGACCTCCAATTTCATATCTGCAACTATCTTCTTAAATTCAATGTGTTTGAAATAGAAGTCATTAGCTTTCTCCTTGAAGCCCTCTTCACTCCTACCTTCCCTTTTATTATAAAGGCCAACACAATTCTCCAAGTCCCTCAGATTCACCACCTAATTTTTTTATTTCTTATTTCTTATATGCAACCTATTGCCAGTCTGCTGATTTCACCTTTGCAATATTATTGAATGTGTCCCTCTTTGTACTCTCCCATTGCCACCACTCTAGTGCAGGCCTTTATCATCTCATAACTGGTTTATTACAATAGCTTATTGGTGGATTGACTTTTTTAATCTTCTTATTCTAATTTAATTTAATTTCACCCACTAAAGTGATTTTTCATAAAGCACAATTGCATTCATGCCATCTTCTATTCAATAAACTCCAGTGGGTTCATATTGCTTCTCTGTAAGATACACATACGCATTCTGTATATGTTTGGCAGAAATGTTTCCATTTCTCAGACTCTAATTACAAAGGTAACATCTACATGGATTTAATCCTTCCATGAATTTAATGGACACAGACTAATTTTTTTCTCTATAGGTTTTTTTTTTCCAAAAGAAAGCATTATTATCCATTAATTTTTAGTGTTTTCTCTAGAACAGAACATTTTAATTTTTCCTTATGCAGAAGTGCTTTAAGTTCTTTCAGAGAATTTTTAAGAGAATCTATGCTTACTACATTTAAAGTCAGATCTCAGCCTTGGAGGCATCTTGTTCCCTAATCAAACATCTCATCCACCTATTGGCAAATTTATTAAGGCTATTTTAAAAGTTAAGCCTGCTAGATTTCCTGTTTCCAAATATAATTGAACCTGATCCTGCCGACACTCATCTGACGTCCCCTTAAACTTCTTTAAGGACCTTTCCTTCTTTTACACTGGTCTCTCTCAATACACTAGTCTCCAGCCTCTCTCCTCCTTGTCCTGCTGCCAAATGACTCTGACTTCTCTCCTTCTGCTCTCCAATTCTTACCTATGATTATCTCACCACAAAACATTCAGCAATCACCAATGGTGAGAACAGCCATCATCTAAATATATGCTAATAGAGCCATTGTCTCACATTGAATAGGTAGCCTTAAGTGTTCTCTTGTCTTATTCAGAGTTTCTGCTCTCTACATCTCCTACTTTCTTTTGTTTTAGAATACAGGTGCTCAAGCCCGCCCTAACTTCTCAGGGAAGTGAGAACCCAAAAAGGATGTGATCATGCCTCCCCTGACTTTTCAAGGGGGTGAAAACATCAAAAAGGACATGGTCATGCCCTCCCTGACTTGTCAAGAAGAGAGCTGAAAAACACCAAGGGAAGTGGGGAATCAAGCCAGATATTGTTAGCAGGTTTCTGGGCTGAAGGATCTTACTAGACACAGGTATACACAAATCCATTAGCATAAACATAAAGCAATATAGCACAGGCTAGTAGTGATGACTTTCCCCACAGCCAGTGCAGGCTCAATGTGGTGTAACAAACATGACTTGTACCTGTAAGTAGTGATATAACAAACAATATGAATCAATATGGTATTGTAAAAGATTTCCAAAAGTCCTAGAAGGAAGGTATGTAAATAACAATCACGCATACATTTCCTTCACCAACCAAGAGATAGTACAAAATCAATCTATTGTCCATTGCTTCATGTGTTAGGGAATCCAATGATCCCTACAAGTTTTTGAAGTCCTGTAACAATCTTTTTATTTGTTAGAGAATCCAATGATTCCTGCAGATTTTGAAGGCCTGCAACAGTCTCAGCATGTGTCAGGGAACCCAATGATTCCTGAGAGTTTTCAAGTCTTACAACAATCTTATCATTTCTCAGAGATTCCAATGATTCCTGCAGGTTTTGACATTTTTTCATGTCTCAGGGATTCAAGTGATTCCTGAAGGTTTTGAAGTCCTGCATCAGTCTCATTAATAATTTTTGATGGCCATGAGTCAATTGCCATAATTGCCATGCTCTTTCAGTGATGGGCGCAATCAGTGATGGAACCACCTGATGTATCTTGGGACTTCTTCATTTCAAGGGTATTCTCCATTTCTTTCTGATGGACAAGGTGAATACAGTTTATTAGCACCCATCTGATTCCTTCTCCATCTGTAGAGATACAAGCAAGCCCTCTCCCCCAAGCAGTTAATGTATCTGGTCCCTTTCATTTATTATTTTCTGAATCTGTCCACATTACCTGGCGATTATCTAAAGATAGTGAAGCTGCTCACACTGGACACTGCCCTTCTGGTGGGTTATAAAACCTGTCTTCTGGAGCCAGTGCATCTTTATAAAAAAAATCAAGAAGTTAATTGTATAAAGAACTAAATTTAGAAGTTCTCTAGGGTTACCTGTGGCTCCCCCTTTCTTTTGTTTTTGGAGGAGAGTTTGATGTCTGTTTCTCTTCTCTACAATTGCCTGTCCTTGAGGATTGAAAGGTATGCCAGTGGTGTGTAAAATCTGATACTGTCCACAAAAGTGTGCAAAATGTTTATAAGTCTATACATGTCCATTATCTGTTTTTATTGCTTGTGGCACACCCATAATTTCAAAAGCTTCTATAAGGAATTCAGTGACCTCTCAGGCTGTCTCTTTTGCTGCTGGTATTGCAAAAGTAAATCCTGAAAAAGTATCTACTACAACATGGATAAAAGACAGACAACCAAAAGATTTATAATGTGTCACATCCATTTGCCAAATTTCATTGGGTCTCAAACCATGAGGGTTCTTTCCCTGGAGGGAGCATAGGAGCATGGAAAGGAAGGCAAGCTGTACAGGCTTTTACTATGCTCCTAGCTTCCTCGTTTGTTATCCCAAATTGCAAACATAAAGCAGGAGCAGCCTGATGATAAAAAGGTAGGATTTGAAATTCCACTACGAAAATGGACAAAATTGTGAATTGACAATGAAGATAATTGAGTAATCAGCCACCTGAGGCTACAGATAATTATGTTTACACAGCTCAAAGCAACTATTTGCAATTGAAGGTGACTTTCCATTAATTCCTACAGATATATGAAGAAACTGAAATTTTCATATTTATCATTCTTTTTTTTTTTCCTTTTCCATCAAAAGTTTTCATTGCCTTGATGCATGGTAGAAATTCTTGCTATTGTATTTTTGTTTTGTGGAAAACATCAGAGGAAATATGTTGGACAACAGGTGAAAATATAAAAAGTTGGAGAGAGATTTAAGAGTTAAGTAGATTTTAAAATTAGTGAAAACGTTGAGGGATTTACACAGCAGATGGCAGACTTAAAGATTTTTTCACATCTTTCTCCTTACTTTTGTTTGGACAGAGTGATACTTTTAGTTCCAGCTTAACATTTCATGTTTTAAATATTTATAATTATTAGTTTTTATATTTTCAAGCATTTGATATATTTTATTACCTTCTGATGCCTGAATATTGGTTACTATTGCAATATTTTTTCTAAATGTGACAAAGAGACATTTGAAAATATATTAAATTTTGCTCACAGAAGATTTTAATTTTGTCTCTAATATTTTGTATATGTATGACAACTCAATTGTTTTCTTAACTTTAGATCATGAAGATACTATTTTTCTTTTCTTTTCTTTTTTTCTTTTGAAAGCTTTTTATTTTTAAAATATATGCACAGATAATTTTTCAACATTGGCCCTTGCATAGCCTTGTGTTTCAGATTTTCCCATCTTTCTCCCCACCCCCAACAGTAGATGTCAAGTAATCCAATATGTATAAATATATTTATGCAATTCTCTTGCTGCACAAGAAAAATCAGATCAAAAAGGAAAGAAAATAAGTAATAAAAAAACAAAATGCAAGTAAACAACAAAAAAAGTGAGAATGTTATGTTGTGATCCACATTCAGTTCTCACAGTCCTTTCTCTGGGCATAAATAGCTCTTTTCTTTGCAAGATCATTGGAATTGGCATCAATCATCTCATTGTTGGAAAGGAGTCGCCATGTTCATCAGAAGTGATCATCACATAAAATTGATGTTGCTATATACAATGATCTCCTGGTTCTGTTTATTTCCCTTAGTATCAGTTCATGTAAATCCCTCCAGGCCTCTCTAAAATCATCCACCTGATCGTTTCTTATAGAATAATAACATTCTATACCATTCATATTTCATACCTTATTATATCCAATTGGTGGGCATCAACTCAGTTTCTACTTTGTTGCCGCAAACATTTTTGCACATTTTGGTCCCTTTCCTTCCTTTAAGATCTCTGGGATATAGACCCAATAGAAACAATGCTGGATTAAAGGATATGCACGGTTTGATAACTTTTGAATATAGTTCCAAATTGCTCTCCAGAATGGCTAGATCTGTTCACAGTTCCACCAACAATGTATGTGTCCCAGTTTTCACATATCCCCTCCAACATTCATCATTATTTATTCCTGTCATCTTAGACAATCTGAGAGGTGTGGAGTTGTCATTTGCATTTCTTTGTTTAATACTGATTCAGAGCACCTTCTCATATGATTAGAAATGGTTTTAATTTCTCCATCTGAAAATTATCTGTTTATATCCTCTGACTATCAATTGGAGAATGGCTTCAATTCTTATAAATTTGAGTCAATTCTCTATGTATTTTAGAAATGAGCCTTTTATCAGAACCCTTAAATGTGAAAATGTTTTCCCAATTATTGCTTCCCTTCTGATCTTGTCTCCACTAGTTTTGTGTGTACAAAAACTGTTTAATTTAATATGATCAAAATTATCTATTTGGTGTTCAATTATGAGTTCTATTCCTTCTTTAGACACAAATTCCTTCTTTCTCCACAGATCTGAGAGGTAAACTATCCTATATTCTTCTAATATGCTTATAATATCATTCTTTATGTCAAATCATGAACCCATTTTGACTTTATCTTGATATAAGATGTTAGGTGTGGGTCAATGCCTAGTTTTTTTCATACAAATTTCCAATTTTCCCAGCAGTTTTTGTTAAATAGTGAGCACTTATCCCAAAAGCCAGGGTCTTTGGGTTTGTCAAACATTAGATTGTTATAGTTATTGACTATTTTGTCCTGTGATGCTAACCTATTCCACTGATCAATCATTCAATTTCTTAGCCAATACCAAATGGTTTTGATGATAATTGCTTTATAATATAGTTTTAGGTCTGGAACAGTTAGGCCACATTCATTGGCATTTTTTTTCATTAATTCCCTTGAAATTCTTGACTTGTTCTTTCAGATAGACTTTGTTATTTTTTTCCTCTAAATCTGTAAAATAATTTAGAGCTTTGGCACCAAAGAAGTAGATTGATTCAGGTAATATTGTCTTTTTTATGATATATGCTCAGCCTATCCATGAGCACTTGATATTTTTACAATTGATTAGATTTGATATTATTTATGTGGATAGTGTTTTGTAGCTGTGTTCATATAGTTCCCAATTTTTCCTTGGCAGATAGATTCCCAAATATTTTATACTATCAACATTTACATTGAATGAAATGTATTTTTGTATCTCTTGCTGCTAGAGTTTGTTGGTAATATACAAAAATGCTGATGATTTATGTGGATTTATTTTGTGTCCTGAAAGTCTGTTAAAGTTGTGAATTCTTTCTAAGTTTTTGGTTGATTCTCTAGAATTCTCTAAGTATACCATCAAATCATCTGCAAAAAGTGATAATTTGGTTTCCTCTTTACATATCTAATTCCTTTAATCTCTTTTTCTTCTCTTATTGTCAAAGCTAACATTTCTAATATAATATTGAATAGTAACGGTGATACTGGGCAACCATGTTTCACTCCTAATCTGAGTGGGAATGGTCATGTTTGTCCCCATTAAATATGATTCTTTTTATTTTTTATTATACATTTTTATTTACAAGACATATGCCTGAGTAATTTTACAGCATTGACAATTGCTAAGCATTTTGTTCCAATTTTTCCCCTCCTTCCTCTCACCACCGCTCCCAGATGGCAGGTTGACCAACACATGTTAAATATGTTAAAGTATAAATTAAATACAATATATGTATACATGTCCAAACTGTTATTTTGCTGTGCAAAAAGAATCGGACTTTGAAATAGTGTACAATAAGCCTGTGAAGGAAATAAAAAATGCAGGCAGACAAAAATAGGGGTATTGGGAATTCTATGTAGTGGGTCATAGTCATCTCCCAAAGTTCTTTCACTGGGTGTAACTGGTTCATTTCATTACTGCTTTATTGGAACTGATTTGGTTCATCTCATTGTTGAAAATGGCCACGTCCATCAGAATTTATTGTCATATAGTATTGTTGTTGAAGTACATAATGATCTCCTGGTCCTGCTCATTTCACTCAGCATCAGTTCATGTAAGTCTCTCCAGGCCTTTCTGAAATCATCCTGTTGGGCATTTCTTACAAAACAATAATATTCCATAATATACGACAATTTATTCAGCCATTCTCCAATTGATGGGCATCCACTCAGTTTCCAGTTTCTGGCCAGTACAAAGAGGGCTTCCACAAACATTCTTGCACATACAGGTCTCTTTCCCTTCTTTAAGATCTCTTTGGGATATAAGTGAGTAGTAACACTGATGGATCAAAGGTTATGCACAGTTTGATAGCTTTTTGAGCATAGTTCCAAAATGCTTTCCAGAATGGCTGGATGTATTCACAATTCCATCAACAATGTATCACTGTTCCTCTTTTCCCTCATCCCCTCCAACACTGCACATTATCTTTCCCTGTCATTCTAGCCAATCTGACAGGTGTGTAGTGGTATCTCAGAGTTGTCTTAATTTCCATTTCTCTGATTAATAATGATTTAAGGTATCTTTTCATATGGCTAGAAATAATTTCAATTTTTTCATCTAAGAATTGTCTGTTCATATCTTTTGACCATTTATCAACTGGAACATGGCTTGATTTCTTATAAAATAGAGTCAATTCTCTATATATTTAGGAAATGAGGTCTTTATCAGAACCTTTTACTGTAAACATGTTTTCCCAGTTTATTGCTTCCCTTCTAATCTGCATTAGTTTTGTTTGTACAAAAACTTTTCAATTTGATATAATCAAAATTTTCTATTTTGTGATCAATAATGATCTCTAGTTGTTCTTTGGTCATAAATTCCTTCCTTTTGCACAGGTCTGAGAGGTAAATTATCCTATGTTCTTCTAATTTATTTATAATCTCATTCTTTATGCCTAGATCATGAACCCAGTTTGATCTTATCTTGGTGTATGGTGTTAAGTGTGGGTCAATGCCTAGTTTCTGCCATACTAATTTCCAATTTTACCAGCAATTTTTGTCAAAGATTGAAGACTTCCCATAGTTTCCATCTGTTCATTTACTTTTCTTAAATCAACCAACATTCTCCATTTTCCAGATTTCTTTCTTACAACAAATACAGGGGAATTTCAAGGACTTAAAGAAGGCTTAAGTGTCCTTGGTCAAGTTGTGCCTGTATTATATATAATAAGGCCTGAATTTTATCACTAGCTAAGGGCCACTGTTCTATCCACACTGGCATATCAGTTTTCTATTGAATAGGAACAGGTGAAAGTGTTGGCAGATCTTCAACAGCAGCCCTACCTAAAAAAACCCAAAGTACTCATTTTTAATCCTAACTGTTATAAAATGTCTCTTCCCCACAGATCAATGGGGATTTTTCAACTATAAAAGAATAAAACCTCCTTTTTCATCTGTCCATCTCAATGGAGTAGCATTAACTTCAACTGCAATTTATCCTCCTATGCCAAACACATAAGTGTCTTTCTTAATCTTTGGCCAGTGACTGGGCAAGTTGTCACCTCTAATGATTGTATGATATGCGTCTGTGCCTACCAATCCTTCTAATGGTATGCCAGTTATATAGATAGTGAACATAGGATGGTCAACTTTCACAGCTACTGTCAAAAATATTAGTGGATTCTGTTGCTTAGAGTCAAAATCTGGGCAATTATAACCAGATTGCCTATTAGAAATCTGTATCAGGAAACCTGATGCTACTACTTCTCCTGGTTGATAAGTCACACTTTGTCTACCTGTATTAATGACTGGGCTATTAGCTACACATTCCCCAGTTTCCAACATCAGTGTATGGATGATCACTGTTTTGTAAGTACTCTCAGGAGGTAAAATGGTCAAGCCTACTGTGCCTGGAAGCAATGGATCCATAGGCTGGAGAGGAACAGATTTCACCTTTCCAGGGGATATCTCAGTAGTACCAGCTGCATACAACTCTATTCTCCCATCAGGTTGCTTCCTGGCTGACTAATTATGTAATCCCTTTCTCCCATCAGATTGCTTCTTAGCTGATTGGTCATGTCTGAGTCTTGAACTTCTAAAGACTCTCTGGGTATAGCATCAGCTGCCATTATGCCCTAGGTATTTTTTGTTTTGTGCCCTGGGGCTGGGCCCCCCATCCTGTTTCCCTGAATCAATCTACATTCTGATGCCCAATGGAAGCCTCTGTTGCATTTTGGACATGGGGTATTGGGTCTTGTTCTCTCACCCTCTTTTCTCACTCTGTCTCTATGCCAACATTGAGCTTTCAGATGCCCTACTTTACCACATTGAAAGCATTAACAAGTCTCTCTGGAAGTCCCTTGCCAAAAGGGACCCTGTCTTCCCATGTTCAGATCTTGGGAAGTCTGCATCATAGCCTGGGTATAAAAGGCATTTGTGCCCACTGTGGCACAGCATCTTATGATCTCCTCTAAAGGAGCATCCTTGCATAGTCCTAGTATAATCCTTCTACAAACCTCATTAGCATTTTCTTTAGCAAGTTGTCTTATTATAATTTCTGTTACTGCATTTTCACCATAAGCTTGTATGACAGGTGTCTGCAAAGGTCCCACAAAATCAGCAAAGGGTTTGTTTGCACCTTGCTCTATTTTCATGAAGGCTTCTCCCCTGTCTTGCTTTCTTGGGAGGAAGCCCCATGCTTTGATAGCAGCTGAAGATATTTTCTCACATGCTGCTATGGGGTAATTAATCTGTGCTGAAGTGTCTGCATAAGAACCTACACCTGTTAATTGGTTTCAGGTTATTGGTGTATTAACTCTAGTTTGCTTATTTCATTGGGCTTGTATCCTACAGAGCTCACTATATTCAGAAAGCCACAAGTTTTGTCCACGTTCTAAGCATGTCCTTGCTATAGATTTCCAATCACTAGGGGTTAAAATTTCATAAACGAAATTCTGTAATAACATCTTAACATAAGATAATGTAGCCCCATAAAGGGTATAAGCCTTTTTCTGGTCTTTTATGATTTCTAGATTAAAAAGAGTGTATATTCTCCTTTCTTTTTTAAAGTTTTTAAAATTAATTTTATAATTATAACATTGTTCTGACAGTACATATGCATAGGTGATTTTTTACAACATTATCCGTTGTACTTCCTTCTGTTCCAAATTTTCCCCTCCTTCCCCCCACCCCCTCCCCTAGATGGCAGGCATTCCCATATATATTAAGCATTTTATAGTATATCCTAGATACACTATATATGTGCAGAACTGTATATTCTCCTTTCTTGACCTGAATAGTTAAGCTGTTCAATCACAGGATACATTTCTATTCTCAAACCAGTTGCATTCTGCCCTTCCTCTTTGGCTTTAAGTAGTTCCTTTTTTGATTGTCATAGTGAGGGTGGTTGCTGGGGGGAAGGTGATGTCATTGCCCCTCCCACCCCACCTCCTCTTCCGCCCAGGAAGGTGAAGTTGATGGGGGAGGGTCAAGATTGCCTGCTCAGGTATAGGCAGAGTTGAAGTTGTGAGAATGAGAATCACCACACCCTTTAAGTTCACTTAACTCTTCATGCCTTTCGATATTTTCATTACTCTCTCCCTTTTCTTCTTCTTTCTCAACAGGTTTCCTTGTTTGTCTGTCTTCCTTAGAGCTTTTCATTTTTCTAGAATTTGTGGGATTCTTTAAGACCAATTGATTTATGTTGTATATATAGAATGTTTCCTTAGAAATTGAATCAGAACCTTTATCGTTGTAATATTCACATAGTTGATCTCCTACTAGTTTCCAATTATCTGCCTCTATTTCTTCTTCTTTGAAGAACCAAGGGGACGTGCATTCTAATGTTTCCAAGAGTCCACTAATCTGCTCCCAAGTTACAAGTAAACCTTGCATCTTTATTAGTGTAATATGCTTTCTATAGAGCTTCCTTAGGGTGGGGATGGGGGAGAATCTTTTCCTAATATCTGTCCCATTTCAGTTAGAAAATGAAAGTTATTTGTTTAGCCCTTAACAAAGTAAGTTCCCTGTTTATTTGTCTTTTAATATTCACCCTATTTTTTGGTCACAGGGATTTCTTCACTGAAATTAGTGTCCCTGGTACATGTTGGATGCCAAATGTAAAGTATGGGCTAGTTCCCTGGAGGGCCTCAGGGTCAGCCAGAGTCAGGATAAATGAAAGTCCTTGGTTTTTAGGGGGAGAAATGAGTTGTATCCTGGATTCTGGAGTCCAGAGTCTCCAGCCTCTCTCCTCTTTGTTCTGCTGCCAAGTGACTTTGACTTCTCTTCCTCTGCCCTCCAATCCAATCCTTGCCTATGATTATCTCACCACCTAACATTCAACAAGCACCAATTGTGAGGAGAACCATCATCCAAATATATGCTAATAGAGCCATTGTCTCATGTTAAATAGGTAGCCTTAAGTGCTCTCTTGTCTGATTCAGAGTTTCAGCCCTCTACACCCACTCTTGCTGCTTTAACTTTCCTATATTGTCTAGGTGTATTTTATTTCTATTATTGTTAGGAAATAATATTTATTATTAGGGATATTGCTGATAGCTTCTTCTATTATTTTGATTGAATTGAAAGGTCCCTTTAACTCTCTTCTTGTTCTACTGATAAGGTGCTTTTTCCTTTCACTATGTTTACTACAAACTATTCTGTACATGTCCATCCCCCTCACCTGAATTTCACTAAAATTTGTAAAAATCAAAAATGGCCATTAGCAGGACTTGAGGATTCTCTTTTGTAAATATGACACACACATACATATATAAATGTACATATATAAATATGTACATATGTGTATGTATATGTATTTATATTCAAATTATATTCACATTATATTCACACACATTTATATTCATATGCATTTCTATATATATATATATATATATACTTATTCATATGTATTCATATATGTTCACATATACAAAGATAGATATATCTTTGCTTTACATATATATACAAGTTATAGAAGAAAAGATGAATGGTATTGTATTTCTTACATATTAAATGTATATGCTATGTATTTTAAAAAGTAAATAATATTTGTTAATATTAAATGTATGTATATTAAAACATTAAGGGAGGTCTTAGCTTTCAAGCTTTAACTTTTTCCAATGAATATATCATAAGAGTTTTTATCAAAATATATAATTGTTTGCAAATTATATAAAGCAAAATATAAATTGGATACATTTAGGAATGGGAATGAAAATTGTTTATTCTGAATTTATGACTGACATACTAATTTATAACTGACATACACGGCTAAACTGGAAAAAATAAGTTGAATTGAACCATTTTCATCATTGGGAATACTGTTCCCCAGTTTAATGATATACTTAAATATTCTTTGTGTAAGGAAAAATAAGGCACTATTGAAAGAAGCTTATAAAATACCCAGGTGGGACTAGACTGACTAGACATTATCTCTATTAGGAGAGCAGCACCTGCCTATGTGTATAGATTCTTCCAAATTATTCTCAGTTCTCATTTCTTTCCAAAGAACTTGTACTGAATACCTTGTAATTTCAAGCTAAAAATGTTATCTTCTCAGGAGAATTGCCAAAGGAAAATTTTATTTGCAGCTGGTTTTCTGTTACACCAATAGCCCCCATGATGAGGAGCTCCCTGAAGTTATTAGAATCTCTAGGAAAACATCAAATGCTACCACTTGGGTCCAGAAAGCTACTAGTTCAACCCTTAAGTAATGCAGATGAAATCAGTATCTACATAGGTACAGTTAAGGTGATCTGACTCCTTCATAGGCCAGAGGTTTCTTAAAGTTACTACAAGACTGGGGATAGCAGTTTGGGAATACATGCTAGCTTTAGAATGTCAAATAGATATATAGCAAGCTTGTAATTTACTCCCTATAAATTTATTAAGTAAATTTATTTTCAGGTTTCAACTTCTCATATTTTTTTCTAACTTTTCTGAAGCCAAAATAAGTGGATGGTGTCAATCTCCTTCTCGAGCACCAGATATTTCTTTTCTATGGGCAATATAATTAAATATTGGTAGATTTTTATAAACTATGCTAAATAGGTCTTAAAATGTCATCGTTATCATGTGAAGAATAGTAAAACCAATTTAACAAAATAGACTAACTGTATTTGTAGAAATCTTTAAAAGGGGGTGGTACAGTGGAATACTTAATTAGTTCTATTTCTAGACAAATTCTAGTTCTAACAATTTTTATGTCAGAAAATAAACAGAAATCCCAATCCTTATTTTTAATAATTAAATAATTTTTCAAAAAGATTGCTAGTTAATTCATAATATTTCAAGTCATCTAATACTTGACATTTCACAAAACACTTTGTTCTTGTCAATTTTGTGAGGTAAGCAGGTAGTAACAGTATTGGGATTTCTTTCTTATTTTGCTGGGCCTCAGTTTCAGAAACTTGTCCAAGATTCCCTATCCAATAAATAAGAAGCAGAGATAATATTCCAAAACAAGTTTCCTAGTTTATAATATTTTCACTATACCACAACTGTTACTATATTGATTAATGCTAATTAATATAGCATTTAAAAGTTGCCAAGAGAAACAAAGGTAGTTTTGTTTGTGAATACAGAACGTATGTACCATAGAAAATGTAATCAATCATAAAGATGAATTGATATGGCTGTGCTTTGGTTGACTGACTGACCACTGCCTATACATTGTATACCATTTGTAACTAGAAAACAATTTAAAATGTGCATTAAAATGCCAAAGCTGACAAAGCTCGGGAATTGGCATAATTTGAACCTGACAGCATTCTAAGATCAGTCTTATAGAAGTGCTAAAATTTTGACAGGATTATTTTCTTTCTTTCTTTTTCATATTTTGTTAAAGTGATTCATCATCTTAAATAATGTAGTACCCTTGCGGAATAGGCATTCATTTTTAAATGCCTAAAACTTATGAACAAATGTTTCCCTTTAAAGCTCTATGTAAATGCTATGTTAAATTTTATTTTTGCAATCTTTTTAATCAGAAACAAGGGAATTAGCCAGCTGTTTGGAACTCATGTTAAAAAGTAATTAAGAATCTGATTGAATTTCTATGCATATCAAATAGCAGATTATAGTATTTGTACACAAGACAGATCACTTTCATTAGAATTAAAAAAAAAAATCTTAGCATATGACAATCGGGGAAACTACTACCTTGTTTTGTATATGAGCTACTCCTCCCACAAAAGCACACAGCTAGCTTTAGATGCCAATCACACCATTCAGGTGTCAATCATTATTGAATGACATTTGGCTTTCCCCTACAGATATGAAAAATAACAATGAATCCTCTGTTTTAGAAGGCTTAACAATAAATAAATAAATAAATAAACAAACAAACAAATAAATAAATAAATAAAGTCCACAGAATATCAATTACCACAATGTGAAAACATGCTTTAGAAACACATGGATTCATATAAAATTTCAGAGAGATGCCTTTAACCAATACTTAACAATGTTTCTGGATTAAAGCAGCCTTCATGTTAAGGATTTATTTTTAGGAAAATGCATATTTTTTTGTAAATCTTTTGGTGAAAAGACTTAATTTTTATAGATAAAATTAATAGGATAATTTAATAGTGACTGATATTAAAGCTATCTAATAACTTTAAAATATAATTTTTGAAGTTTTAAGCTGAGGTAAAAATAAAACCTTGATTTTGGCACAACTATATTACTGGTACTAAATTTTTGCTTGATTAATTTCATGCTTGAAAAAATCTGAAAGGCTATTTAACTACTAAAGATCATTTGCAATTTGGAAATATTAAATGGTCATTTTTTTAACCTTCAAATGGGATTTGCATAACAGATCAGGCTATTCATCCTTGTAGCCCAATGTCATATAGAGGCAAATTTTTGATGCTTAAGAGGAAGATAAAATCCTCCATAATACACATAGCCAACTGTGCAGTGAAATTGTCTTTCTTATGCTTCTAAATAAAAAGTGACTATTAATCATTATGTTCAATTTTATGATGTCAGTTATTACCCAGAAGAATTCTGAAAGAAAATCACAAGATTAATTTTATATGTGGCACCAAGTTTTATTTTAATCTATGCTTGAATCTTTTAATAATTCTTTCACTGATATAATTGGCTGATTTCTTTTCTATAAATCAATTATGTTTGATAAATTGTAGAAAAGCTATATTTCAGGGCTGTCAAAATTTGGGATACTTTCCTAGGAATTTCAAGGTGTGAAAATTTTTTCATAACTTTAGCATGGCAATTTAAAAAGAGCATCTATAAACATTACCAAGTGCCCTGCTATATAGCATAGGCCATTTGGTTCTGGATGGAGTGACTTTATTTTATATATCTTCATTTTACACTAATCTACTTTAAGAACTTCTATCACAGTAATACACAAATTTACTAAATGAAAAATTGCAAAAGTCTTTAAATCTTCGATTATGTATACATACATATGTACATATACAGATGTGTGCGTGTGTGTGTGTGTGTGTGTTGTCAGTGCCAGAGGAGCCACTTTTCAATTAAAACCTCACAATCTTTTATATATTACCTAAGGAAGTGAAGTACTAAAGAATAGACTTCCCCTTCATTTTCATTCCCACAACTCCCATTTTATTTCCAGTTCTCATCGTCTTTGGACTAATGTCAATGGGTCCAAACCACTGACTATTTCTAGTTTCTCCTTTCCTCTAGTGTCTCTTCATTTTACACTAACCCACTTTAAGAACTTCTGTTATAGTAATATACAACTCTAACCCTATAAACCTATAATCCCTGCTTAAAATAGTTAACTAAATTCATTTTTTAATAATGCATTACTTGTGTATTAGATGAGGAGCACTATACAAAGGCAAATAGAAAGTTTAGATTTTCTTCGTGAATCACTAATGGAGGACTTTTTTTTGTTTTTGTTTTTTTTTTTTGTTTTTGTTGTTTTTAGCTCACTCACCCTTCAGTAAAAAGAAATGTCACTTTTCAACAGTTTTAATTCTTAAGATTCATTTAAAATACCATCAAGAATATTTGCTAGTGAAAAAGACTTTCTAGAAGATATAACATTTTAAAAAAGAATATAAAAACAGGTTGACATAAGGAAAATTCCAGTCTTTGAGAATAAGATAATAAAAAGCAGGGAGTTTGGAAAATGTGACATGTATACAAGGAAGAAAGAGCTTCACAGAAGCATGGCAAGCTTGGAAGAAAGTGGTGTGAAATAAGATTTGAAAAGTAGAGTGATGACAGAGAGATTGTAAAGAGCTTTGAATGCCAAGCAGAAGACTGAGAATTTTATTTGGTAAGTAATAAAGTCACTAAATGGTTCTAAACAGGATCCTTTCACTTGTATTTATTAGACTGATTGATTACCAAACTGGAGGTCTACAGAGCACTGTGATGACCTCGTTGTTGTATTCCATGTCAGGAAACTGAAGTGATTCCATTTTAATTGTCTTAGGAAGATTCTGAAAATAAGCTGACAGGATAAGATATCAGATGCTGATGTCCTTTTTAAAAATAAACTATCAAACATTCCAACTCTACTGCAGAGAGCATCACTCTATTAATCTGGCCACATTCTTCAAATGCCAAATGTATGTTTGTCCAAAATTTTATTTTATGGAGAACTTACATAGGAAAAGTGCTTACAAGGTGATTAGAAAAAGCGATACAAGGACACTCTCAAGGTATCTCTTAAGAACTTTAGAATAGATTGTATGATATGACAGACCCTGGCAGAATCACCCATCATAGCATGCCCTCATCAGAGAAAGTACTGTGCTCTATAAGCAAAGGAAAAATTGAATTAGCCCAAAAGAAATGCAAGATGCACAGAATTAAAGAAGCTATCCCAAATGTTCATATGGACTTTTTGTGTCTGACCTGTGGAAGAGCACTCAGAGCTTGTATTGATCTGATCAGCCACAATTGAACACATTGTAATTATACTCTAATGTAGTGACAGAATTTGATCCTCTTTGAGAACCAAGGAAAACCTACTAACCAACTTTCACAACAGAACTTAAGCAAATATCTTTCTTCAATTGTACCGAACTATATTATATATATATATATACACACACACACACATATATATAGTCAGAAGTACCGGCTGTAAATTTTTTTTTTGCTTTGTACTTCCCTTTTAATCTTGTTTCTGCTGGTTTGATTTGTTTGTGGTTTTTGTTTCCTTTTAAATTTAATGTAATCAAAGTTGTCCATTTCGCCTTTCATAATGTTCTCTAGATTTTCTTTGATCATAAATTCCTCCCTTCTTCAAAGATCTGATAGGTAAATTATCCTTATTCTCCTAATTTATTTATGGTATTATCTTTTATGCCCAGATTACGTGGCCATTTTGACCTTATTTTGGTATAGGATATGAGATGTAGGTCTATGTTGAATTTCTGATATGTTATTTCCCAGTTTTCCCAGCAATTTTTATTAAATAGTGAGTTCTTATTTCAGAAGCTGGAGTTTGGAAATTTGTCAAATACCATATTGCTATAAGCCTTAATTATTGTGTCATGTGTATCTCATCTATTCCATGTATAAGCTATTCTCAACAATGCTGAGGATTATTTAATATTCTTTATAAACAATTATAAATCATTAATTGATACCTTAAATATAAGATTTTTATTGCAATGCATTAAGAAATCACTATATTACTAATGTTGACATCAAGGCTATGGTTGGCAGTTTTGACGATTAATGATTTTTTCTACTTGAATTGGCTAATAAAAATAAATTTATTTCTAGCAATTGATGATGAATTGATAGTTCCCATCAAACCCACTTCTGGGGGGAAATATCACATCAAAGATAAGGAGTGCCAAATCAAAAAGATTCAATAGAACTATGAAAATTTTAGTGTGCTCCTCCTTCAGTCTAGGACTTCATCAGAAAGGTGGAAACCTGTGGAAGTTCTGATCTAAGGCACACCAGGAGATCTAAAAATATTGCTCTCTATTTAAATGGAGTCTGAATTCTATGAAATCTCAGCTTCAAAGCTGTCAGAATTATATAATGGGACAAAGTTCCACATAAAATGGGTAAAGGTGACAGCATAAGATGATTGAATGACCAAAGCCCACAAAGGCACCAGGCCATATGTAAATACAAGGAACTAGGTGCTATATGAAAGAAGGCAGGGAGCAAGATATTCTAAGATACAAAAAGGATGTTTGTGATGAGAGGAGGGAGATAAATTTGATAGTCATATCAGATTTATAGTCATATCACAGATAACTACTACATATTTTCTTGGGAAAAGAAGAAAAATACAGATATTGAGGCTGAGAAGAGAATAATGTCCAGCAATAAAAGAAAATAAAAATAAGACAATGCCATCAAGAACTGAGTTGGAGACACAGAAATAACATCCAACTATAATGTGGATTTGGTATGAACCAACTATTCCATCCAAAATTGCTGCATGAGGGAGAAGTATTTGGCCTTGGCAGAAAGTCCTCATTTAGAAACTGAGCTTTGAGGCATGAGTAAACAGAGAAAATCTCTTAATAAAATGATGAAATAAATAGGTTAAGAGAAGCCAAAGAGAACTACTTTTTTCAACAAAACTTTTTTAAAATAGAAGAAAGTGAGAAATACCTCATTGGAGAAACAACTGACCTGGAAAATAGATTAAGGAAAGATAATTTAAGAATCATTGAATGATCTGAAAGCTATAATAATAATATTTAAAAGCCCATACATCACCTTTCAAGAATTTAGCAAGGAAAATAGTCCTGGTATTCTAGAATCAGAGGTTAAAATAGAAATTGAGTCCATCAACTCAAATCCTGAAAGAGATCCCAAAATGAATCTGCCAATGGAGACTCATATTACTTTTGTAGAACCACAAAACATTCTTTACAGAAATAGAGACTTATATGTTTGGAAAGATATTAGTTTTCCCATGATTGGACAATGTCCATGAAATTTAAAAAAAAATTATTTACTACTGAAATGAATTCACAGATTAAGCTAGATATCAATCAAATTCCCAAGGTAGGTAAAAGAACAACTAAATACAGATGGACTAATGGTCAAGATTGTCAAGGGAAATAATTAAAGAATAATCAGATGTAACAATAACACATAAATATATATATACACCAAAGGGTCAAAGAAAGAGGGAAAAGACTGATAGATGTACACAAATATTGATAGTCGCTCCTTTTTTTTGAAGAAAGAACTTGAAATAAAGAGGAAATGAGTAAACAACTCGTGGTATATAAATATTAAGAATATTATCGTGCTGTAAGAAATAATGAAAAACAAAGTTTCAGAGATAAAGGATGAATTTTTCTATGAACTTATGCATAATGAATTAAATTTTAAACTTATTGCTATAATTTTAAACAAACAAGTACTGGAATTTAGCTAAAGTAGTTGAGAATAAAATTTGAGAAATATGTGTTTTGATGATAAGTATTATTAAATGATATGTTTACAAACAGTTATTTTTATTTTCCTGCCATTCCATTCTGGAACTCATCAGAGAAGAAAAATTTACATCCTTAAATTTTATCGTGTGGTTCCAATGGGAAACTTTTACTTTCTTAATAATTTTCTTTTCATATTAAAAAAAAATATTTGCTTTGTCTTTCTCATGCACAATTATACAAAGTATACACATGTTGAAATGAATTTCAGAACAATTTAGAAAAAGGCAAATGTGAAAAATTCATGTTTTTCATGTATATTTCCTAACATATCCTAGAATATGTATATATCATAATAGAGAGATGTTTAAGATTTACTTTCTTCAACTTAAGTCTGAGAAACTGTCATTCCTATTGTTCTGCATAATCTATGGTATTATGTAAGACACACTTTTCCTATATGAGTTGATTTGTGTTCACTAATATAGGAATATCACATTACTATAGGGTCCCTGCCTGCTCTTGATTGCCTAGGAGAACTAAAAAAAACTATTTTTTTTTTTAAAAAAGGTTATCACCATAGTACCTGATTTGGAGGAAGCAATGTCACAAAATTGTTGATTTGACCTATTAAATAAGTTATCTGAGCAGGATATAAAAATTTCCCTTATTTTAAACTGTCAGCAAATTGATTTATGATTAGTGCTGGATGAATAGTTCACAAGAATAAATCATATTTTAATTAATACAAAGGTATAGAGTTTTTTTCTACATAATTAAGGCATTTTGATTAGCTGAGTTCAAATCCAGCCAGTGAAATCTTTCATGATATATATTATGAAGTGGGGGAAGGAATAACATTAAACTAAATCTAATTTTGGCTCCATTCATTTACCTTCCCCAAGAGTTCTTTTAAAAGAAAAGAGAGAAACAAATTCTAAGAAAGAAAATGTGTGTGTGTGTGTGTGTGTGTGTGTGTGTGTGTGTGTGTGTGTGTGTGTGTGTGTGTGTATGTTAGGGGAAGGGATATGGATTTTATAGTCATATACATTTCCAGTCATATGCCAATACCTACTCCACATTCTCTTGCTCATAAACTCACAGATATTGAGGCAGAGAACAGAATAGTGTCCAGCAACAGTAGATAACAAAGTTTGAGGAACTGATTAATTTTTTTTTTGTTAAGTACCCATTAGAATGAACAAATTAAAGAAATTTAAAAATGAAAGATTTAAGATATCTAAGGGACTAAAAGTTGTAATGATAGTTATATGCATAGAAATATTAGACTTTCTATTTATCATTTAAAAAGCCTGCGAGGAAAAAAAACCACTTTTGAATACTTTAAATTATCTTATTAATCTATTTTAATGCGGCAATAAGAATACTTTCTTTAGAGTATTAAAATATTGAATGAAGAACATTTTCCAGATAATAACAGTCTCTAAGAGTAAATATTTTTATCTATCATTCTCTAGCTCAATTCAAAATGTTATACAATATTTTAAAAACATACTGCTTTGATGAAGTCAAAATATCTTTTAACAAATTAAACTTGGAGTTTTAATTATTTAAATTTAAGACCCTATCAATAAATTTTCTTTAATATTTTGAAAATAATCAATGGATTAAAGTTTTAAATTATGCATATTTCTACAGTAAACTTTTCTGTAAAGGTTATTTTATAATCCTAGTGGCAAAAAAATGGGTTCATTTGCAAAAAACCCTTGACATTGGAAACATATGAAAATTTGTCTAAGCAGACTACATTTGAACTCAGTATTTTTGCACCTTGAGTAGGTACTATAGATCATGTCTTTCTGTTTCTCTGTCTCTGTTCTTTTTCTCTCTTTTTATTCTAATGGTTAGGAAATTTAACATTTCTATTTTCCATTCATATTTAATTTTATTTGGTATGAATGTGACTGAGATACCAAAGAATATTTAAGTTTAAGGATAGTTAAATGAAGGCAGATGAAACAATAACATTTGTATTTGTAAAATGCAATCTCTTTGTTCCTACACTTATGATGCAAAATAAAGGGCACCACTAACTCTAACATGGGTTCAAATCCTACTACTAATGCTTATTACCAGTGTTTCCTTGAGCAAGACATTTGGTTTTAGTTTCCTCTTTTATAAAAAAGAGTGTTTAATTAATTTTTTCTGAGGTTCCTTCAAGCTATAGATCTATGATTGTATTATCTAATGTGATAATTAAGCAGCTGGTAACTCAAATTTCTACCAGAGTCACATTGATTCATAGTGTTGGATAAAAAAAAAATATTGTTTTGTTGAGAGTACAGGATAGAAATGATTTGTCATGTTCTGCATTGCATAGAATTTTGGGAACTCCCTCATTTTCCAAATGAAACTGAGAACCAGAGAAGTTAAGTGATTTGCCTAAGGTCACACAACTTGTTGAAGAAAATTGAACCTACATCAAAATTACCCACATCCCAATCAGGACACTGTACGTTTTTTTTTTTTTTTTTTTTTTCTGCACCTGCTTTCACACTAGAATTACATTCAGGTAGACAGTAACTCTTCTAGCACAGGCAAGGTAAGAGAAAAAATCATGCCAATGGCATGTTTAGCAGAAATGTTGGAGACTTAGGACCAGTTGAAGTTGCCCAAGTTGTATGTCATTATATTTATCATGAAGGCAAAAGAACTGCTAAACCAAAAACAAACAAAAAGAAACAAACAACAACAACAAAAACAACAAAAAACTTCCTAGCAAGTGAATCTTTTGCTACTCCCTAATAAAGTTAGTACTTCACTTACCACAGTAACTTTTTCAAATTTTTTTATCCCTCCTAAAATCTGCTATATCTTCTCTTCCTCCATTCTCTTTTCTTAGAATTTTGTTATATTCAGGACATTCACTGAGAGTTCCTTCTTAACAATACCCTGTTCCTCATCTCAGATTATTCAGATAACCTTTCCCCATTATCTTTTCCTTTCACTACTGTCTTTCATGAAGAGACCCTTCTTTCCCTGCAGAGGCAAACCCCTCTACACTCACAGGTTATTATATATCCCATCTTCTTCAGCAAATTTCTCCTATCATCTCCACTTTCCTTTCTAATTTTAATATTTCCCTATCTACTGGCTACTCTACTTCCTTCTATAAACATATCCATGTCTTCTCCATTCTGAATTAACCCTTACTTGATCCTTTACTCTCCATCCTTAAACTCCTTGAGAAGTTTGTCTAAAATTGAGTCTTTTTATGCTCTTATTAATTTCAATATTTGGCTTCTAACCTTATCATTCAACTGAGAAAACTGTTCTTGTTCTTTCCCTCCCTCCCTCCCTCTCTCTCTCCCTCACTTAAGTCTATTTGCCTCAACTTCATCATCTGTAAAATGAGCTGGAGAAGATGACATGCCAAAATCTGTGCTAAGAAAAATTCCAAATGAGGTAAAAAAAAAAAAAGAATTGAACATGGTTTAAAAAAACATCTCAACCACTACCACCACAATAAAATTGTACCTATTATGAGCTGGAGAAGATGACATGCCAAAATCTGTGCTAAGAAAAATTCCAAATGAGGTAAAAAAAAAAGAATTGAATATGGTTTAAAAAAACACCTCAACCACTACCACCACAATAAAATTGTACCTATTAATATGAAGCACCACCAAACTCCTAGTCATCTGGTCTTAAAATATGCCACCCAAAACACTTCACTCTTATCCAAAATATTTCCAAGTCAATATTTTCCACTTTCATAACAACTCGTACATACACACCCTTCTTTTTTCCATTAAATTTTATTTTATTTACATTTTCAGTTTTTCTTTCCCCCAACACTCCCCTATTAAGGAAGCAAACAATAGAAAGTCTTTTACAATTATGAAGTCATGCAAAGCCAATTGATGTATTAACCATGTTCTTTAAAAAAAAAAAAGAGAGAGAGAGTGAGAGAGAAAATATGCTTCAAACTTTCCTTTGAGTCCATCACCTTTCTCATGTCTGTCACTCCCAGCAAGCCCTCATCTTATAACTGGTTTACAGCAATGGCCTACTGGTTGGTCTCCCTGTGGTAGTCAAGTCTCTTTCTCCTTCATTTCAATATTGAGTCATATTGATCTCCTCTGTCTAAGACAAGGCAGCTTCCTGTTAGTGTAATTTTTCTTTTGGCATAAGGCTTTGTGAGAGCATGAGAAAACCAAATAATAGAGTATCAGTCATCAGAATACATATTTAAGAAAGGAACAATGGCAGAGGCAGGACTAAAAGAATAATGTAAACTATAGAAAAAGAGACTTTGTAGGAGGAAGAATACCCTTTTCATGGATTTTTACTGTACTCAGTAAAGATTAAATATTAAAAATCTAATGAGTAGTCTTGTGACAAATGCCTTAGCAAGTCTTGAATACTAGTTTTTCAACTGATTGGGCTTCATTGTTTAGCATTTATTTTTCTGTGTGCGATAAAAATGCCTGTTCTGTACTTGATTCCTTCTTTCTGCCTTTTATATTCCTCCATCTCCTTCTATCCCCTCTTCACTTTAGGTTTTTCTGAGAACTAGAACCAAAAACCTCCCCTATATGGCAGGTAGACCAATGCATGTTACATATGTTAAAGTATATATTAAATATAATATATGTATACATATCCATATAGTTATTTTGCTGCACAAGAAAAATCAGACTCAGAAATAAGATAAAATTAACCTGAGAAGGAAACCAAAAATGCAAGTAGACAAAATCATAAGGGAGTGAAAATGGCTTGTTGTGGTTCACATTCATTTCCCAGAGTTCTTTCGCTGGGTGTAGCTGGTTCTCTTCATTATTGAACAAATGGAACTGATTTGGTTTATCTCATTGTTAAAGAGAGCCATGCCCATCAGAATTGATCATAATATAGTATTGTTGTTGAAGTATAGAATGACTTCCTGGTCCTGCTCATTTCACTCAGCATCAGTTCATGTAAGCCTCTCTAGGCATTTCTAAAATCATCCTGCTGGTCATTTCTTACAGGACAATAATATTCCATAACATTCATATACCACGATTTATTCAGCCATTCTCCAATTGATGGGCATCCATTCAATTTCCAGTTTCTAGCCACAATAAAAAGGGCTGCCACAGTTTTGCACATACAGGCCCCTTTCCCTTAAGATCTCTTTGGGATATAATCCCAGTAGTAACACTGATGGATCAAAGAGTATGTATAGTTAGATAACTTTTTGAGCATATTTCCAAATGCTCTCCAGAATGGTTCCACAATTCCACCAACAATGTATCAGTGCCCCAGTTTTCCCACATCCCCTCCAACATTCAGCATTATCTTTTCCTGTCATCTTAGCCAATCTGAGAGGTGTGTAATGGTATCTCAGAATTGTTTTAATTTGCATTTCTTTGATTAATAATGACTTTGAGCATCTTTTCATATGACTAGAAATAATTTCAATTTTTTCATCTGAAAATTGTATGTTCATAACTTTTGACCATTTATCAATTGGAGAATGGCTTGATTTCTTATAAATTAGAGTCATTAGAGTCAATTCTCTATATATTTTGGAAATGAAGCCTTTATCAGAACCTTTGACTAAAAATGTTTTCCCAATTTATTGCTTACAGAAGGGATTAAATTGTAAGAAGATCACAAAAGTAGGAAAATAAGAGACTTTAAAACCAAATAGAATTTTATATTTGATGTAGGAGGTAAGATGGAGTCTGAAAAAGTCATTTGAATCAAAGATCCATGCACTTTAGGAAGATCACATTGGCAGCCAAAAAGAGAGTGGATTGGAATAAGGAAAGACAAGATGGGAAGACTAATATAGGGTTATTACTAAGGCCTTGATATAAGCTGATGAGGGCCTCAATGTGGTAGCTATGTAATTGGAGAGAAAACATCTCTTTCCATATGAAAAATGTTACAAATGTAGAAATGATAGGACTTAATAAAAGATTGAATATGCGGGGTATGTACTGTGGCTGAATCAAGGATGATGACTGGGAGAACCATAGGACTCTTAACAATAACCTGAAAATTCTTTTCTGAGAATTCTCTGAGGGGAAAATTATTGCATTCTAATTCAATATATCTAATAGTCCAAGGATATAATATTTGAAATTAAGAGACTGGTTGGGGTTGGATTAAACTGATCTAATAAACATTAGCATAGTGGTAATAATTGAATCCATAGGTCACTCATCAGTAAAAGAGACAAGGGCTCAGATCAGATCCTTGGAGGATAGATAGATACCATCCAATATTAGTAGATGTGACCATCAAAAATTTTTTAAAGGAAGATGAGGAAAAGTCAGAAAAGTAATAGTTTAATAAAAGCCTAGAAAGAAGAGGGTATTCAATAGAAAAGAATGACCCATGATGTCAAAGCTGTACAGTCTAATCATACTTCCAAGGGTGAAAAATGAGAAAAGCTCATTAAATGTGGCAATTATGAGATTAATGATAATTTTGAAGAGAGCAGTTTCACTTGAGCAATCTAAATGGAAGTTAGACTTCAGAGGATTTAAAAAAGAAGATAGGAAATAGATACAATTATTTTCAGGGAAGTTAGCTGTAAAAGGATGGTGAAATATAGCGTAACAGATAGTGGCAATTGTTGGATCAAGTGAGGGATTTTTAAAAATGAAAGGAGCATGAGTGTGTCATGTACAGCAAAAAGCATTCAGACTGAAGATAAATGAAGGAATAAGGAGCTAAAAGGAATAGTTTCACTTTTGTCTTTGTATCCATATAATGTGTGTTTAATAAATGTCTTGTTAATTGATTCATTGATACATAAAACAAAATCTTAAAATATTGAGCTAAATACAACCAAGTGTCCAAGTTCTTTATATAAGTAGAAGGACTTAGTTGGCAGTCTAAAGAGATAGCTATTTTGGGTTGCTATAGCTAGTAGTCATCTACATGACATAGTGAGTGGAGTTTTGGCCATGGATTCAGATAGACCAGAATTCCAATCCAGCCTCAGATACTTAGTTGTATAACCCTGGGAAAGTCACTTAACTTCTATCAAGCTAATTACCTCACTAGTAAAATGGGAGAATAACACTTATTCCCCCTGGATGTTGTGAGGATAAAACAAAATAACATTTATAAAATATTTATAACTTCAAAATGCTAAAAATTGCTAGTTTTATCATTACATGAAAAGACTTCATGGATAAGTAAAAGTTAAGTCAGCACTTAAAAAATACATAGAATTTTATTCCGATGGTAGAACTGGGAGCACATTTGCTGTACATTAGCATAAATAAGTCTAAATGTGAGAATTAATATGATAAATATAAGATACTGTAAAGATAAGATCTGATTGTAGTTGTTGGAAGAGTTTCTATTACATTTTATGTGATATGGCATCATGGAGTTAGATTAGGGCCAAATTATGGAGGTTCTTAAATGCCAAAATTAAGAGTTTGGACTTGACTTTCTTGTCAAGTACCTAGTCAAGTCCTGAGTAGGAAAAAAAATAAGATGAAGATAGTATTTAAGGAGACGAAGCCAGTGTTATTACTCATTGGTAATTGTAGCTGTCTCTTGGCTACTTCTTGATTTGCAAAATGTGCATATCTTCAACAATACAGAGATAGAAAATTGAAATTTATTAAGGATTTATTTATTTTATTCTTTATAATAAGATATTACATGAAGGGGGGCTGGAAAGGCAAAGTGTAGAGAAAATATATGAGACCAGACCCTTTTCATAGAAGAACAGTATAATTGTTAACTATGGAAACATGGATTTGGGGAAGATAAAATTCAAGTGGCACCATCCTGCATGGTTTCAGGAGACCCAGTATAATTTTTTTATGGGGGAGAAGAAGTGATAATGATGATATGAATGGAGATTACCAGATTCATTCATTGACTATCTCCAAACAAGGACTGGCAAAGATAGAAAAAGTTATAAATGGCTGTCATCACTTGGTTAGTACTCTTTAAGTACATTGGGTGAACAGTCACCAGATTTCTACCTGTTTCTTTCCTTTAAATTTTTTTTTCTTAATAATATTTTATTTTTCCAAATACATGTAAAGATAGTTTTCAACATTCATTTTTGTAAAATTTTGTATACCAATTATTTTCACCCTCCTTCTCTTACCTCCTCCTTCCCCAAGACAATAAGCAATCTGATATATATTATACATTTACAATCCTTTTAAACACATTTCCATATTTGTAATGGTATGCAAGAAAAACCAGACCAAAAGGGAAAAACACAAGAAAGAAAAAGCAAGCAAGCAAATAAATAAACAACAAAGGTGAAAATTCTATGCTTCAATCCACATTCAGTCTCCATTGTTCCCTCTCTGGATACAGATAATATTTTCTCCCCAAATCTACTTTTTTCTTTCTCCACATAGTTTCAAAAAGCACTTAGAAGAAACTTATCTTTTTAGTATTTAAACTTCTAAGACTCTAAGCACTTATAAGTACTTAATGAATCCTTCTTTATATTGTGTAAACAAACAAAAAATTTGTATTTAAAATGTGGCCAAATTATGTATGTATGTATGTATGTGTGTGTGTGTGTGTGTGTGTGTGTGTGTGTGTGTGTGTGTATACTGCTGAGGCAATTGGGGTTAAGTGACTCCCCTAGGGTCACACAGCTAGGAAGTGTTAAGTATCTGAGGGCAGATTTGAACTCAGGTCCTTCTGACTTCAGGGCTGGTGCTCTATCCACTGCACCACCCAGCTGCCCTGAAATTATAATTTTTCAAGAGAAAGAAGATTTTAAAATTATTCTTTTACTTTCACATTTTTTAAAAGTTGAAAGTTTAATATTGTATAATATAATATATGCATTGTATAGATTTAGAGCAAGACAGAGGAGAGGGGAATTTTGTGGTTGTCATTTAAATATTTTCAATAATGTCTGATGTTTTGTGACCTCCATCTGGGATTTTCTTGGCTTGCTCATTTTATGAATAAATAAACTGAGACAAACAGGGTTAAATGATTAACATACAGCTAGTGTCTGAGGCTGGATTTGAATTTAGGAATTCAGGAAAATGAGTCTTCCTGAATCCAGACCTGGCATTCTATCCAATTTTTACCATCTACATGCTCCAAATAGATGTATATTTCAAGTCACAAAATGTTTCTATTAAATAAGTTGAAAAGTAATATTTAAGATTAAAAAAAAAACTTGATGTATGTAATTTTCAAATTTCATGTAACAGTTCAAAATTATTCTCTACCCTTTATCTGATAACATCTATATGCATGTATATTTTATACAATATACTTACTGGTTTATATGTATATACACAAATTAGTTTTAACAAGTTTTAAGTTATACATACAACTTATATATATATATGTGTATATATATATATATATAAGTTATATGTCTATATAAATTTATTGACTTCTAGATTATATAATTAAATTGTCTCTTTATAGCTAATTTTATTTTAAAGAATTATTTTTAAAATGAGAAGGGTGGAGGGGATGTCATACAACAAAATTATATGTGGTTGAATTCCATGTAGTTTAGAATTCTAGGAAGCTCACAATTCCACAGTTAAAAATATTCATATATAATTGAAATATGCAAAATATAACCCGGCAAAAAATACAGAATTCAGTGGTAAGATTACTATAAGGATACGGTTCCCGCAAAACAAGAGAAGGGAATTGTAAGGGCCTTTAAATGGGTGGCGCCACAGTGCAACTGGAGATTTGAGTGGCCCAGAAGTAATCTCTGTGGATATAGGGTTGCCCTGTGGCAACCTACCTGTGGGTAGGATCCTGTCCATATTAAGATAGCTTCATAATGGGTGACAGCTGTCTCGCTGGTTGGCTGTGTGTGTGACTTCACAGTCCCTTTATAAGCCCACTGCAGACAGCAGTCGCTCTCTTTAACCTGGTTCCCTAACTGCGGGTAGCCAAGCCAAGCTGATGGATAGCCGAGAGGTAAGGAGTTTGGTAGAGAACATGTGGGTCTTCAGACCAGTTGTTCACTAGGGAGCTGACAAGTCAGGCTATTATGCGAATAGATATAATAAAGGCTTTTAAGATTACACGTGGCTTTGAGTGTGCTACTGGTTATTAAACTATAGATTCAAGAGACCATGGCCAGAGATCTTTGAAGGCCTCAGAGGAGGCGAGCCTAGTAGAGTTGACACTTCAAAGGTCAGTGGTCAAAGGTACTCTGCTGGGCCTAGGACAGACTGGTAATTGTAACTGCCAGGAGGGCGTCTTACAGATTACTCTTAGCTGCAACTTTCACTGCCGATATTTGACAACTTTCTAGGCACTAAATAAATGCTTTCCAGAGATAATTTTAGTAATTTCAGTAGGTAATTTAATATTAACAGATTTTTTTTTTTTGTCAAAAGAAAACAAAAAAATCTTTTCTCATGATGATACAAAAACAGCATTTAAAAAGTTCCAGAAAAATGTTAGTGGTGCTCTTCCATAGGGCAATTCCCTATAGTTCAACTATTTATATGAGTACATTGTATTCCCCAAAGCAAAACTCAAGCCCTACTTCATCCATGAAACTTTTTTCTGCTGAGGCCATTAGAGCTTATATAAGCAAATGTAAATAAAATCTTGTAAATGCTTTTTCCTAACCATTGTAACTCAGAAACAGCCTGCTAGTTCAGTAGGTATGAAATTTCATTCTAAATACAAGCTATTTTAATTTCACAGTTTAATCACAGGGTTGTCACAAAAACCCCATTGAATAAATTCCACATTTTCATGCATTCAAGGTCATTAGTGAAGGTGATTGAAATAAATGTAGATATCAGTATTTATTTATTGGGTTTTTAAATTTGAACAAACTCTAATCACCATGATTATATGCCCAAATCAAGGTTATCTAACACCTCTTTTGACTTATCAAAGTGTAAATCTTGTTTCTAAAGTGCCATTTTTCAATGATCTTAATCTTTTATCAAATTTCAAGCCTAGTAATTCTAACACATATAAAAAATTTTAACCAAACAGTGTAAATATACAGTACAGCTTTATCATTTCATATAATTTTAACTCAGCAGTTAATGACAGAAATTTTCTCACCATTTGGATATACATAAAAATATCATTCAAAGATATAGTTTAGTATCAATTTCCAGGGTTATAGGAAAGAAATATCTTTTAAAATTTCATTTGGTGCTCATAAAAAACTACACAACAAATGTATATCAAATGCCAACTCTTAAAATATTAGCTACGATTGCTGCTATAAATAGCATCCTCCAAAGTAAAGCTGTTATCAATATGTAATCTCATCATGATGCTCATTGTCATTATTGTTTTTATTATCTTTTAAAATTATTTGGATCAGATTAAAAGCAATGATTTTCTTTCAGTGTGTTAAAGTACAATAGAAGAAATTCCACTTTTCCTTTTCTGATGTTCACAATGTAAATTCAAGCACTAGATCAATCCAAAAGACATTCTTAATGATTTTTCAAAGACATTGTTTATATGTAACTAGATCACATGTAAACCAGATATAATTTTTTTTCCTGTTCCTATTGCATTTATATGAGGATGAGGGTTTAGTGAGGAGAGGTGACTTGCTTTTCCTATTTTTCAAAAAAATATTTTTATAACATCTTTAATTTCCTTTCACTTATAAGACTATATTGAGTTGATAAATAAACAGTAAATTGTCAAGTGAGTAATCAATAAACTTAGTGCCAACTTCAATTTTCAGGGTGCTAGAAATTTTTGTAAATTATTTTGCTGCAAAACTAGGATTGACCAATATCTCATATCTTATGCCAAGATAAGTTCAAAATGGATTCATGATTTAGACATAAAGAGTAATACTTGTTAGGATTACTAGGTGAGAACTCAGGTTGTCTGGATAGTGACAAGGTGAGAATTCAGGTTGTCTGGACAATTACAAGGTGAGAACTCAGGTTGACTTGATAGAAGGAGCAAGCTCATTGGCTGAAGTGGTTCTTCCCAGAAGCCCTTGCATTATCCCACGCCCATTCTCTGGGAGGATAAAAGAGAGGACACCCAGAGATAGAAGAGGTCTCTGCATTACATCAGGCCTGACGGGGCTCTCTGAAGGAAGGGAAGTCACTTCTCTGGACAAGAGTTAACAGCAACTGCCTGGAGACAACGGTTCACTACAGGAAGAAGAATCTGTCTGAGAGATTTGAGTAGACACAGCAGATCTCTTCCCAGAGAGCGATCCAGCAGCTTCTGGAGACGACAGCTCGCTACATATAATAATAATACATAATAAGCTGTAGAGGGGAAATTCTGGGGTGAGGTATAAGACCCTTTAAGACCCTTTATCCTAGAGAAAACCTGCTAACAATGTCTGATCCAGCCTAAAGGCTCTTGACCTTCCTGAGAAATCAGGGGGTTGTGACAATCTACATTGTAGTTGAAACAGAGAGATAAAGTGTTATCTACATACAATAGCAAGTTGTTTATGTCCTCCCACATGCCCAGTATATAGTTAGCTCATCTGAAGTGTTGCTATAGTTATATAAGGGTATTAGGATAGATATAGTAGAAAGAATTTGGAATAAATGGACTCTATGTTTGGCTATCTATGTGAGTCTAACCTCATCACTTCTCCACTAAGACCAAGGATTTGGGCTGGTCTCTAGAACCTCCAGAGAGCTAGTCAAGATGTTATATTTTGGCACATTAGTGTGGGGGCTTTAGAAAGCACAGTACATTTTGGCACCCCAACTTAGGGGCTCTAGAAAACACACAACAATAAGCAAATTAGGAGAGCAAGGAACAGTCTACCTGTAAGATTTGAGGAGAAGGGAGGAATTTATGGCCAAACAAGAACTAGAGCACATTATGAAATACAAAATGGACAATTTTGATTGCATTAAATTCAAAAGTTTTTGTTCAAACAAAACTAATGCAGCTAAGATAAGAAGGGAAGCAGAAATCTGGGGAAAGATTTTTATAGCCTGTATTTCTGATAAAGGTCTCATTTCTAAAGTATATCAAGAACTGATGCAAATTTATAAGAATACAAGTCATTCTCCAATTGATTAAAGCCTTTTTTAGTCATAGGAAAAACTGCTATCCCTACTGATTAGAAAAATACAAATTAAGACAATTGTAAGGTACCACTTCACATCTCTCAGATAGACTAAAATGACAGGAAAAGATAATGATAAATGTTGGAGGGTGTAAAGGGCTGAAACTCTGAGTTAATGCACTGAGGGCAGACAAATGAGCACTTAAGGCTAATTACCAATTGGACAATATTCTATTAGAATATGCTTGGAAAATGGCCCTTCCAACTATTCTGTGCTGGCCCAATTATTTGATATATACAGAGAATTATAGGAGGGACTAGGGGGTGCAGTAAGAGTAGCCAGAGTCACTTTTTTTCTGTGGGAGATGAAGAGGAGAGGTTGAGGAGATCCTGCATGTCCATTCCCTTCACATCTACCCCTAAAGACCAAGGACTTTTGCTTATGCTGACTCCAGCTGATTCTGAGGTATCCAGGGTACTAACTCGGTCTTCGAATTTGGTGCCCAATGTGTGAGTCACTGAAGGAGTGACCAGGATGAGTATAAGTATTTTAATAGATAAACAGGTAACTTACTTTGTTAATGGCTAAACTAGTAACATTTTCTAGCTGAAATGGGGCAGATATTAGGAAAAGATTCTCCCCATCTCCAGCCCCACTCCCACACCGAGAGGGCACTATAGAAAGCATACTTAAATTGATTAAGGGACAAGGCTTAATTATAACTTAGCTTCAGAACACTAGATTCTTGGATACTCACTCTTCCCATTTTATTTTTGTTTTTAAAAAAATAAGATAAATTGAATGTAAAATATTAGCACTACTGTCCATCTACCCAGGTTACTTATACCTTCAGAATCCAATTCTTAACGTGCAACAAGAAAATTGGATTTACACACATATATTGTATCTAAGTTATACTGTAACACATGTAAAATGTATGGGATTGACTGTCATCTAGGGGAGGGAGTAGAGAGAGGGAGGGGAAAATTTGGAAAAATGAATATAAGAGATAATTTTATTTAAAAAATTACTCATGCATATGTACTGTCAAAAAATTATAATTATAAAATTAAAAAAAAGATTTGCTTTTTCAGTGCCCAGGGAATGAAAAACAGCCTTACTATGTGTCAAATGTATGTTGCTGCTGCTCTTACTCCAGTAAGAAAAGCATTTCCAAAAGTAATGCTATTACGTTACATGGATGATATATTGGGATGTATACCTGAGGAGCAAATGTTAGAAGCATGTCTACAAAAGACCATAGAAACACTAAGGAATTACAAATTGCACATATCTTGAGAAAATATTCAAAGACATGCTCCTTTTCAATATTTAGGATATGATGTATATCCTATGGTGCTGTGTTCCTTAAGAACAGAGAAGCTAAATACCTTAAATGACTTTCAGAAATTGATAGGAGATATTCAATGGATGCATCCAGTGTTAGGCTTGATTAAATATCAATTGCAACCATTATATAACATTTTAAGGGGAGATAGGGCTTTAAACTTACCACAGCAGCTTACAAAAGAAGCTCAAGTGGCTTTGAGAGAAGTTGAACTGGCTTTATCCAATTGGGTTGAAAGAGTCACTCAAAAATCTTTGGAAATATCAGTTTTTTCTACAAAAGAGGCACCCACAGTATTCTTTCATCAAGAAGACTAGTGATAGAGTGGGTGAACCTCCCAGCACAACCAGAACAAAGCCTTACTCCTTACCCAGTGATTGTAGATAGAATTTTATTAAAAGCCATTAAGCAAGTAGTACAATTATCTGGGATCAGACCTGAAAAGATATACACCTTTTATACTAATACACAAATTAATGAATGCTGTGAAGCCATTCTGGAGTGGCAAATTTTATTAGCCATGGCTCCAAATTTTACACATGGGTCTCCATTAAAGACAACCAGACTATTATATAATTGGCGATGGATTCTTGAAGAAAAGATTTCTTAAGTTCCTCTTAAAGGACCAACTATCTTTACAGATGTATCCAAACATAGTATTTGTGCTGTATACTCTTGTGACTTAACTATAAAGAAAGTAGTCAGAACTCCTTTTCAGTCCCTTCAGCAGAATGGAATGTATGCAACCATTCTAGCTCTTACTTATTATCCAGGAGATAATATCAGATATAAAATCTGATTCAGCCTATTCAGTAGGTGTCATACAAAGAATTGTCACAGCCCAAATAAAATTTGTACTCTCTAATCTATATCAGCTCTTTAAGGAACTTCAAGAGCAAGTAAAAAAACATCCAGGTAAGATTTATATTTTGCATGTCCACTCTCACAGTGAACTTCAAGGTCCTATTTTTGATGGTAATTCAAAGGCAGATAGTCTTTTGACTATGTTGGCCAATATCCTTTATTTCAAGAAGCCCAAGATTCTCATTTTAAATATCATCAAGCTGCTCAAACTTTACTTACAATTTGGATTTGGAATAACAAGAGAAGAAGCTAGGAGCATAGTAAAAGCCTGTGCAGCTTTCATTCCTTTCCATGCTCCTACGCTCTATACAGGGAAGAACCCTTGTGGTCTGAGATCCAGTGAAATTTGGCAAATGGATGTGACCCATTATAAATCTTTTGGTCATCTGTCTTTTATCCATGTTGTGGCAGACACTTTTTCAGGATTGACTTTTGCAATACTAGCAGCAAAAGAGATAGCCCGAGTGGTCAGTGAATTCCTTATACAAGCATTAGCAATTATGAGTGTGCAACAAGCAAAAAAACAAACAAACAGTGGACCTGCATTTACTTCTAAACATTTTGTACACTTTTGTGCATAGTATAAGATTTTACACACCACTGGAATACCTTTTAATCCTCAAGAACAGGCATTAGTGAAGAGGAGAAACAGAGACATTAAGATGCTCCTCCAAAAACAAAAGAAAGGGGGAGCCACAGGTAACCCTAGAGAACTTATAAATCTAGCTCTTTATACATTAACTTCTTGATTTTTGACAAAGATGAACTGGCTCCAGCAGACAGGTTTTATAACCCACCAGAAGGCTAGTGTACAGTGTGAGTAGCTCCACTATCATTAGACAATTGCCAGGTGATGTGGTGAGACCCAGAAAGTGGTGAATGGAAGGGACCAGATTGGTTAATTGCTTGGGAGAGAGGGTTTTCTTGGATCTCCACAGATGGAGAAGGAATCAGATGGGTGCCAATGAGCTGGATTCGCCTTGTCCATCAGAGAGAGATGGAGCAGATCCTTGAAATGATGGAGAAGACCCAAGAAACACTGGGTGGTTCTGTTGCTGACTATACCCACCACTGAAAGAGCATGGCAGTTATGGTATTTAACTCATGGACATCAAAAATTGTTGGGCTTCAAAAATCCTCAGGAATCATTGGAATCTCTGAGACATGAAAAAATTGTTGTAGGACTTCAAAACCCTCAGGGATCATTGGATTCTCTGAGACATGATAAGACTGTTGTAGTACTTCAAAATCTGCAGGAATCATTGGATTCCCTAATACATAAAAATACTGTTGCAGGACTTCAAAAACTTGTGGGGATCATTGGATTCCCTGATACGTGAAGCAATGGACAATAGACTGGTTTTGGACTATCTCTTTGCTGTGTAAGAAGGCATATGTGTGACTGATGTTTACATACCCTCCTTCTAGTATTTCTGGAAATCTTTTACAACACCATGTTGATTTATATTGTTTGTTATGTCACTACTGGCATGTACAATTCATGTTTGTTACACTACATTGAGTCTACACAGGCTGTAGGGACAATCATCAATAATAAACTGTGAATTATTGCTATGTACTTGTGTAATACCTCCTACGCTGATGGGTTTGTGTATACCTGTTTCTAATAAGACCCTTCAGCCCAGAAAGCCATTAGCAATCTCCACTTCCCTTTGGTGCTTTTCATCTCATTTCCTGGGATGTCAGGGAGGGCGTGATCATCTCCTTTTTAGTGCTTTCACCTCCCTTCATGAGAAGTCAGGGGATGGTGTTATCACCTCTTTTTTGGTTTTTTCACCCCACTTCCTGAGAAGTCAGGGATAGCGTGACCACCTGTGTTCTAAAACAAAAGAAAGCAGGAGATGTAAAGGGCTGAAATTCTGAGTTAATGCACTGAGGTCGGACAACTGAGTTCTTAAGGCTAATTACCGATTGGACAATACTCTATTAAAACATGCTTGGAAAATGGCTCTTCCCACTATTCTGTGCTGGCTCAATCGTTTGGTGTATACAGAGAATTGTAGGAGGGACTAGAGAGTGGAGTAAGACTAGCCAGAGTCACTTTTTTTTCTGTGGGAGAAGAGGTGAGGTCACAGAGATCCTGCATCCATCCCCTTCACTTCCACCCCTAAAGACCAAGAATAAAGACCAAGGGCTTTTGCTTATCCTGACTCCGGCTGATTCTAAGGTATCTAGAGTGCTAACTGAATCTTTTTAGGAGGGGATGAGAGAAAACTGGGGCAGTAATGCATTATTAGTGGAGTTGCAAAATGATCTAACCATTCTAAATAGCAATTTGGAACTACATCTAAAGGGCTGTAAAACTATGCATGCCCTTTGATCCAGCAGAATGTCATTACTGTATCTGTATCCCAAAGAGAGAAAAGTACCCACCTATGCAAACATGTTTTTTGCAACCCTTTTTGTAATGGCAAGGTGGAAATTGAGTGGATGCCCATGGGGAATGGCTGAATAAATTATAATATATGAATATAATGAAATGTCATTATTCTATAAGAAATTATAAGCAGATTGATTTCAGAAAAGCCTGGAGAAACTTACATGAACTGATTCTGAGTGAAGTGAGCAGATCCAAGAGAACATTGTACAAAGTAACAACAAGATTATCTTGATCAAGTTGATCAGCTGTGATGGACTTGGCTCTTTTCAACAACGAGGTGATTCAAGGCAATTTTAATAAACTTTGGATGGAAAATGCCACTTACATCCAGAGAGAAAACTGTGGAGACTGAATATGGATCAAAATATAGAATTTTTACAGTAATTGGTGGGTTGTTTGTTTGTTTTTTTTTTTTTCTCATGGTTTTTCTCTTTTGGTCTGACTTTTCTTGCACAATATGACAAATACAGAAATGTGTTTTAAAAACTGCACATACTTAACTTGGATTACTTGCTGAATTGGGAAGGAAATTAAGGGATGGAAGGAGAAAAAATTGTTACAAAGTCTTACAAAAATGAATGTTGAAAACTATTTTTATGTGTATTAGAAAAAATAAAATACTATTGAAAATTTAAAAAATGCTGCAAATACATTTTAACATTGGCTTCACCTAATTGCACTCTCTTTGCATGTTAAATTACCTGATGCAATTTGCATAAAATATAACAAGATATTGTCATTGTGAATATAAATTGTTTCTTTCTTTTTTTTTTTTCCCCCCCTGAGGCTGGGGTTAAGTGACTTGCCCAGGGTCATACAGCTAGGGAGTGTTAAGTATCTGAGATCAGATTTGAACTCAGGTCCTCCCGAATTCAGGGCTGGAGCTCTATCCACTGCGCCACCTAGCTGCCTTGCAATGTATTTTTTCTTTGATATTATCACATCAGAGTCCATTCACGATCATACCCTCAGTTCATGTGATGTCTCCTTCTGACTGCCTCAGTGACAGATACAGTTCTCAAAAGTTATAAATAGCTGCCCCCAGTTGTTTCTTTTTTTATATTTGCATTCCCAATGCCTAAGAAAATGCCAGGTAAACATTAAGTACTAAATAAATGCCTGTTAGTTGATTGATAATGGACAGAAAGTTGGCTTAAGAGTCAGGCTTGTCTCTGATGTATAATGATTTTGAATTTGGATGGGTTACTTAAATTCTCACTGTGGGACAGTTTCAGATCTACAATTCTGGAAGGCATATATATTTAATGAGAATTTCCTACACTAATGAAATCCTAGGTCTAATTTTAAAAGATTAGTTTACATCACTTTTCCTGTAATAGATGCAAAGTACTTCATGCATGTACTTCATGAAGGAAAACATAGAAGGACACCCAGTGTAATATTCTGGTTCTTTGAATGTTAACTCTAGCTATGTTGAGATCTCTTTATTATTTATTTATTATTATCAAATATTATTGTTTATTAATAAACTATATAATAAAAGATGATTTAAGTTCCATTGTACATTTGATGACTGATTCCTCATTTGTCTGTTCTTCATAAAGCTGATTTATAACAAATTCTGTCTTCAAAAACCTTGTTTACCCAAGTAAGATAATGTTTATCCAAGTAGGATAATTTCAGTGATTCTATCTTTGGGTTTCTGCAGTTTCTTGAAGTGGTGTAGGAGTGTTTTCTTTTTTTTTTGCCTTTATAGAATTTAATATATCAGTATATTCATAACATTCTATTTTATGTTTTGTTATTCATTCATTTGCCCATTCATTAATTTTTCCTGCTAGGTTATAAACACTTGGAAGATGGGGAACACTTTGTCTTATTTTCCTAGTACCAAATTCAAAGCACATGGTATGCTTAGAAATGTTTGCTGAAGTACTAATAATCATTTTAATGCAACCTATAGCTCATTTGATAAATCTAATTGTCACATAATTCATTATTCAAACATCTCTGCTTATTTATTTTTCCTTTCTTAGGAAATAAGAGGAATTCAAGTTTTAGACGCTATACTGAACTCCAATGTGAGGACCTGTAACATGCATTTTTGTGCATTAACAATTTTTTCATGTTGATAATCATAACTGATCAAGGCATAAAACTATCTCTACAATTTATTTAAAAAGTCCAAAGATGAAACTTTTTTTCATTTCCTGATAACACTGACATGTATAGGGATTTATTTTGTAAAATAAAAGAGATCCAGATAATAATTTGAGTCAAATACAATACAATCTTTAAAATATATTTAAGCATTTAAAGACCATGTCTTTATTCACAAAGCATTGAACTTATTTTGATGGATAGCTTTTTTTTTGGGGGGGGTATTACTTGATCAGTCAAACCTACATAAATATACTCCAAAATGCTTTGTGCTATAATTTATTTTTGAAAGTGTTTTATTTGATGTGTTTCTTTACTTCTTTGGTGAAATTTCCAGTTAGTCAAAATGTAAGTATCACTCTAAACTGATTTTCTGTTGCTAGGAAATGAGAGAATCCTAACTTGAAGATAACAGAGGAATTATGTTTTTCATCTTTATGCTTGAAAACAAAGTATATTTATGATGAAACAATTTATAAAATGAAATAGAAAGAAAAATTTTCTTTTGTATTTATACGTTTTAATTGTTTTATAAGATTAGCTTGACTTGGAAAGACATTGCTTTTTCTGAATTGTTTTACTGGTGACAGGATGAAAACAAGGGAAACATACAAAAGCATGTAAAAATCTTAACTTTGATAAGCAGTCTAGGGGTTTCATATTTTTTTTTCTACAAAGTTGAACAAGTGTTGAGTGCTTCTTTCAAGCAAGCAAGCAGTGCTTGATTCACTGTAATTCAGTTATTGTGTAATAATGAGACTGAATAGGAAAGCCTGCCAAGTTGGTTTCATAGTATGAATGTGTAACTAATATAGTTTAAAGATCATCTATGAGATCTTGGCTTAAAACTGAAGTTGTAGTAGATTCTTTTCCTGAATCTGTAGCTAAAATTCAGAATTTAAATTGTCAGTGGGATATAATTAATGTCTTAAGGGAACACTACTTCCAAAAGATATATAACTGTCTCCTTTTAGTCATAAATCATTATTAGAATCACAATAAGTTCATTATCAATAGATATTCCATTTTTAACAAAAATTATAACTATCTTATGTGTATGTATTATTTAATATTTAATTTGCATTGTTTTAAAAAGTCTAGAAATACAAAATTCTGTTTGACATTTAAATTTCTTCAAGATTTGACCCTATTTTAACTTCCTAGACTGAATATATCACTAAATCACTTACCTCTTCCCCACCAACCAATGTGAATTTGTGAAAACCTTAAATAAATAATGCTTGCATCAGATCTCTAATTGTCCTTTCTCCTAAATTCTCTCCTATTCTCCATACAGCTGTCAAAATAATTTTCCCAAAGATGACCTTGTTATTTATTCTCTAAACTTCACTATCTCTCCATTGATTACAGGATATAAATCCTTTAAGCTAGTGTTAAAAATTATCTCTACAACCTGAGTTATTTTTTTCTACATTCTCTGTATCTCAGCAAAACTACATTGTTGATGTTTCATAAAATTGATGCTTTGACTTCATGTAATTGTGTAACTTTTCTGTCATTCCTTGAACATATTCCTACCCTCCTCATTCCACTGAAGAAACCATTGGCTCAGTAGTAGTAGTTTTATTATTTCTAAATATGGAAATATTATGAAAATATATTTAAATATGGCATCATCATACAAATACAATGCTTTTCAGCATTGTTTTATTAAATTTACTGATTACAAACAGATTTTCATTGGCTTATAAAGAAGTATTTTCAATTAAAATAAAATTTGAGGATATTTTTATCCTTCTTATGTATTTCACATAGTTTATTTTTCAGGTATTAAACTACTGCATATTCAGTTATATATAAAGTGCCTTTGATACATTTGATTTCTTCAAATAAAATTGGTTTAGAAATAAGCAAGATTGCATTCTCAGCAAGAAATTTCTCTACTAACCTCTGTCACTATGATATGCATGGGATTTGAGAAACATTCACCTAAGAACATACAGATAGCCAGTGAAACACATAAACATATACATACCCAAAGACACACACACAGAGCTAACAATTCAGAGCTGTAAATCAATATAAAATAAAAAACAATACTTTCAATGACCTCTCTCCCTTTTATTTCATCACTACGCTTTCTTTAATAATCAAAAATATATAGAATTTTTAATGGAAGAACTCAAAGCAAAATCCTGTCACAGATTTTGTTTGATTAAAGAGAAAGAATATCATTAAGTAATCCTACAGAAGTATGAGAGTATAACTACAACCTGTTCTACATAAAAGGAAACATAATGAGTGAATGTGTATCCTTTCTCCTCTAGTTCATCTTTAATTGTCATGACATACCTTTATTTCTAGTCAGTGTCTTGGAGTTGAGAGGTTATTTTAGAGATGTGTGCTTTCTATTTACTTATATCATATGGATATGATGTTTTGGATAGAGATAGATAGAGGTTTGAAAATACGCAAAGTATTCTGTTTGATTAGCCATATATACTTAAGACATAGTTCATATATGTACTCATATATGTATTAAACAGTAAAGTTTAATTGTGTTAGTACTTTCTATAGCACATTGCATAGTATGTTAACATATAATATGCAATATTATATGAAATGTATCTAAATACATTTCATATATATTTCACAATATATAATATATAATCTGTTTTTGTAGAGAGCACTAGTGATTAATATTTGTATGCAGACACGTCTGCAGACACACATATTATTTGTCTATATAATATATAATATTTTATACAGAAGCATTAGTGTTTAATTTCCATAGTAAGGAAGATTAGCAAATTCGTGAATTATCTCTTTGTTAATTTTTCCACAAGCAAACCAATTATTTTATTACCTAACAGAGTATGCTATAATTTAATATCATTTAATGACCATTAGAAATAAAGGATTTGTCTCTATATTCCTCTCTTCTCCTTCACCCCTGATTTTGAGATGTAATTGAAGTGGTAAACAGATTTATTTTTACCTCAAAATAGACAATGTCATTGAATTAATTTTAATAATAATAATTTGCATTTATATACTATTTTAAAATTCACACATCACTTTATTAGTACTATCTTATTAAATCCTCATAACAACTCTGGGAGGTAGGTATTATTATTACTCAATTTATAGATGAAGAAAAAGAAGCAAACAAAATTTAAGTGACTTGCTTAGGGTTATATAGATAGTAAATATATGTTCTAGATTTAAAATCATCTTCTACCTTCTCTACTCTATACTACGCTTCATTAAAAATTTATCTAGATTTCATTTTTCAAAAATATGAATATCAAATGTGGCGACCCCATTAGCACCCTGGATATCTTAGAATTAGCTGGAGTCAGGATAAGCAAAAGTCTTTATTCTTGGTCTTTAGCAATAAAAGTGAAGTGAATGGCTGTGTAGGATCTCCACAACCTCATCTCCTCCTCTCCTGCCCAGAATGAGTCTGGCTGATCTTACTGCACCTCCTAATCCCATGTTATAAAAGACCTGTTATATTATAGATACTGGTTAGCTCTTTTAGGGTGCTAACTCTCTTTTAGGGCTAGCCTGCTAATCAGTGGCATAATCCCCTTCCTTTGCTAATCCCTTTTTGGAGTTAATATGCTAACTCCCTTTGGAATTTAGTCCACTCTTAGCAGTGTAATAAAATCTTTGTTCCTTGATTTGGAGATCTATGCCTACAAATTCTTTTGGAATGATTCACAACACTGGCCTGTAGTCCCAATATACTTTTTTGGGTAACACCCCCATACCTCATCATTTGATTGCCAAACCCACTATTTTGATGGCCCGGTTTGGGATTGTACCAGTAACGTCAATGATTATGCCCATATTATAGATGAGGAAACTGAGGCTGAGAAAAGTTAAACGATTTGCCCAGATCACACAGCTAGTATACTTCTAAGTCTAGCCCTCTATCCAAAGTATTGCCAGGATGGCTTCAAATGAAAAATGTTTCTTTAATCCTGACAGCATCTCAAAATATTTCTTTTTCTTTTTTCCTTCCCTTTTTTTTTTATTATTTTTCTAGAAAGAAATGATTCTATTAACCAACCACCATTTCTTAAGGCCTTTGAAATCTAGCTCTTGATACCACTGATCTTCAGAAACTAATCATTCATAGTTATCCTGCACTCACTTTATTACTTTGTATCAAGCTGTTTTTTCCCCCCCAGCTCTTATTGTTCCTTATTCTTTCACCTGCTTCATTTTCCCTTTCAGAGCCATCTGAGTTCAGTGGCCTAGGTTGGGATGACTGGAGATGATCCTGGATGCAATGGCAATTATTTTAAGATAAGATCTTTAACAGATCTCAGTTTCACTGAGGCTACACTTAGTGATTAAGGGTAGGTAGAAATTGAGGCACAAGAAAGGCCTATTTCATTTACTGAACAACAACAAAAGAAGCTAAATAAATAAATGTGGAAAGGGAAGACTTTCAGGATGTCTGGCCTAACTGAAATGATTGTTATTTGCATCGAGCACTTGGGGCTTAATTTCCTAGACTGAATCACTCCCTCTTCCTGAATATTATCTTCCTTTACTTCTACACTCAGTTCACTTCTTTCTTCTCTTATTTATTTTCCCTCAAAATCAGTGAGTTAGCTCTTATTAGGTGGTTTTCCCCTTTGCTTAAAAATGGCCAAGGTCTCCTACTGCATCCTGGGTCATTTCCAGTAATACTCATCTATATCTGGCCACTGGTCTCAGATATCTTTGGAGGCTGGTGACTTTGTACAGCCTTCTCTCACTTAAATCTAATTCATTTGCAAGTAAAGACATCACCTTCCTGATGTCAAAGGTCCTCTTCAAAAGCTAAGGACAAACCACAACAATAGATGTCTTTCCAAACCCTTCCTGGGTCCATTTGGCTCTTTATTTGTCTATTCTCATGGGTTCAATCATCATCATGCATAATACATAATTTGATTGTGCTGCATGTAGGACTTGCATCTGATATTTCTCACTCTTGCAATGATTGGCTTACCTTTTTCTATATCCTTTATGTTACTTCTAAAGTACATTAATTATTAATATTAGGCAAACTTAGATGTTTTTCCTGAATTATAGAATATATATTTAATAAAGCTGAGGAACTTCAGTTTTTAATATTTCATAAAATATAAAAGTAGAAGAGTACTTAGAGAAATCACCTAATCCAATTCTTCATTTTATATATGAAAATTGAGACTAAGAGGTAAAGTAACTTATCTAAGTGAACTATCAAAAAATAGATGAAGTCTTCTTTACTACTTTTAAATAAAGACAACTAAATAATAAATGTAAAAGACAAGAAATTGAAATACTCTGGTATTAAATATCTTCATGAGGAGAACATAAAAAATGATTGAAAATTCAAGAAAAGGGGATTAAGATACAAATATACAGGGATCCCAAAAATCTTAGTATAGTTTTAAGCTATTTAAAGCACCTTTAGGAACTCCCTGCGTGTTAAACCAATTAATGAATTGTGTTTTTTTTTAAAACTATCTACTACAAAGCCTAGTCTCCTGAGAGTACATTTTTTTCAATCAAGAACTTTCTTAACAATTCATGGTTTTCTATCAGTGTTCTCACTTCTTCAAGTATTAATTGTTACGTATTATAAAAGCAAACGATGAAACTGAGACACATTTATATTCTAGAAGAGAGAAGTACTAAAAGAGAAGTCCTGCTTTTTTTGGTGAGATTGAACAGAAACAAAAAAGAATGTAAAGCTCCAAATTAAGTGGGTAAGGGAAAGCATAAAGTGAGAAAATACAAAGCCAGTGAGGTAAAAATAAAAACGAAAAACAAAACAAAATCAAACAATCCAAAATTATAGGAAGATAGATAAATATCACAATATAAGTTACAAAATAAAAAGTTGAAAAAGGAAGACTTAATGGAAAATAATTTTATTTGAAACATTGTTATAATACATGATTTTATAAAAAACAATTTATCTTTCTTTAATCAATTTGTAAATTTTCATAGATTAGGGGAGGATTCTAGGAAGATGACAGAGTACATTGGTAAATTTAAAGTTCTGCAGATTTCTTCCACAAATAGAACAAATTTGCTCTTCAGGGTGAATATAAACTGGTAAAAATATCAAGAAGATGCTGGCCAGAGCAGGGTTCTCCAGGTACAGTCCAAGAAAATCTGAAGAAAGACCCTGGGTTAGGGATTAATCTGTGTGAAGTACAAAAGCATCAAATTGGGAGTCCTGCTGTAGAGCTGGCTTGGCTGTAGCCTCGGCAAGAACTACAGACATTTTTACCTCTTGGACAGCTTGAGGAGTCTGAGTCCTGGAAAATAGTATGTACCTTTGCTGATTAGGAATGTCAGGTTCAGCTGTGCTGAAGAGATGAGGCTCTGTATGAGAAGGAACCAATATACCCAGTAAGTGTAGAAGCAAAGAGGTGGTGGCTGTGGGCACTTACTGGAGGGTGACCTCTTGGTTTAGGTTGGTTACTGGTCAGAAGGAGAGCTCAAGTAAAAAGAGAGGCACCATTTCTCCACCTACAACAATTAGAGGTGCTTACACCAGTATGTCTTTTTAAAAAATGAACTAGCAAAGAAGAAAAAACCCACCATAGAAATTTACTATGGGGGGGGGGGGGGCAGCTAGGTGGCGCAGTGGACAAAGCACCAGCCCTGAATTCAGGAGGACCTGAGTTAAAATCTGGTCTCAGACACAACACTTCCTAGCTGTGTGACCCTGGGCAAGTCATTTAACCCCAGCCTCGGGGGGGGGGGAAAGAAAAGAAAGAAAGAAAAGAAATTTACTTTGGGAACAGGGAAGACTGGGGTTCATCTTCAGAGGGGCAATAGTAAAGTAAAAAAAAAAATTCTACACCACAGAGTAATGTGAAATAACTCCCTGCCCAGATAGAATTTATAGATGAACTTAAAAAAATTTTTTAAAATCAAATGAGAGACAATGAAAAAAAAAAACTAAAAATAAAAACCATCCAAGAAAAACAAGATTATGAAAAAAAAATTAACCAACTAGAGAAGGAGATATAGAGTCTCAATGAGAGACTAAGAAATAACAAAACAGATTCTAAAGAATGGAAAAATAAAATGGAATGTGAAACATAAGAAAAATGACATATTTGGAGAAGAGATCAAGAAGAGAAAATATGAGAATAATTAGACTGTCTAAAATTTGTGACCAAAGTAAGAACCTTGACACAATATTGCAAGAAATAATCCAAGAAAATTGTTCTGGAGTTGTAGATATGAGGAGAAAGTAAAAATAGAAAAAATCCATTGATTCTTTTTTTTTTAAATTTTTTAAAAATTAATTTTATAATTATAACATTGTTTTGACAGTACATATGCATAGGTAATTTTTTACATTATCCCTTGCACTCCCTTCTGTTCCGAATTTTTCCCCTCCTCTCCACCCCCTCCTCCCAGATGGCAGGCATTCCCAGACATATTAAATGTGTTATAGTATATCCTAGGTACAATATATATGTGCAGAACCAAATTTTGTTGTTGTTGTTGCAAAGGAAGAATTGGATTCAGAAGATAAAAATAATCTGGGGAGAAAAACAAAAATGCTAACAGTTTACACTCATTTCCCAGTGTTCCTTCTCTGGGTGTAGCTGATTCTGTCCATCATTGATCAATTGGAATTGGATTAGCTCTTCTCTATGTTGAAGATATCCACTTCTATCAGAATACATCCTCATAAAGTATCATTGTTGAAGTGTATAATGATCCCCTAGTTCTGTTCGTTTCACTCAACATCAGTTGCTGTAAGTCTCTCCAAGCCTCTCTGTATTCATTCTGTTGGTCATTTCTTACAGAACAATAATATTCTATAACATTCATATACCATAATTTACCCAACCATTCTCCAATTGATGGGCATACATTCATTTTCCAGTTTCTAGCCACTACAAAAAGAGCTGCCACAAACATTTTGTCACATACAGGTCCCTTTCCCTTTTTTAGTATTTCCTTGGGATATAAGCCCAGTAGTAGCACTGCTGGAACAAAGGGTATGCACAGTTTGATAACTTTTTAGGCATAATTCCAGATTGCTCTCCAGAATGGTTGGATTCTTTCTCAATTGCACCAACAATGCATCAGTGTCCCAGTTTTTCCACATCCCCTCCAACATTCATCATTATTTGTTCCTGTCATCTTAGCCAATCTGACAGGTGTGTAGTGGTACCTCAGAGTTGTCTTAATTTGCATTTCTCTAATCAATAGTAAAAATCCACTGATTAACAACTCAAAGAAATTCTTTGTGGAAAACACATAGAAATATTATTATTGCCAAATTTTGAAGCCCCCAGATCAAAGAGAAATTTTTCAAGAAACAAGAAAAAAAAAAACAAAAAAACAATTCCAATACACTGGAGTTATCATTAGAATTGGACAGGACTTATCAGCAACCACAATAAAAGATTGCAGGTCCTGTAATCATATCTACTTGACAATCAAAAGAACTAGGCCTGTGGCCAAAAATATCATAACCAGCAAAATTATGTATAATATTGAATGAGAAAAAAATGGACATTCAGTGAACTTGCAGATTTTCAGGACTTTCTAGCAGCCAAACCTGAACTTAATAGAAAATTTAACATATAAAAGCCAATATCAAAGATTGATTTCAGGGAACTCAACATGGACAAATTGCATCTGTTTATATATATATATATATATATATATATATATATATATGACATCACAGAAAGATTGGGGCAGAGTTAAGGTTAAAATAGTAATTATGTTGTATGAAGGATGTGCGAAGGAATATACATACAGTCATTAGAGGGGGGAGGAGGGCTCACAGTTCTGAAAATCCATTTACATCAGGAATAGATTAAATAAGCAATACTATATCTATACCATGAATAGTATAGCACTCTCCAAAATCTATAAAGAAATAAGGAGGGATGATTGACTGGATGGGGAAGAAAAAGTGAGGAAAAAAAAAATAGCAAGGTCAATGTTCCAATGAATAATCATAGCGAGTTACAACTATGACCTTGAGAAAGAACTTTTGTGAATGATAACTGATCAATGACTCTTCTATCTATTTGAGTTCACTTCAAAGTGAAAAATGAATTCAATCAAAGTGAATTTTAATAAAAATGAAATACAATCATTGAAGCGGCATCCTATTTCATAAATAGTACCATAAGCTGAGTGGTAATATAATATGTGTATTATTGTTATGTCTGCAGTGATCGTGAATATAATTCATAATGTGTTTTGGAATGCAGAAGCAATAAAATATTGATCATCAGGATGTTGAGCCATTATTTAGATTAGATCAATTTATTAGTGGCAATAACTTGTAAAAGAATGGCCTTCTTAAGAGCCTTAGGAAATTCCAGGACTAAGTGATAAACTATCAGGGTTTCTATATGATAGGAATAGATATGTGCAAAAATTAAATGTCAAAATAAAATAGATTTTCACACTTATCTGAGGACATTTTGAGACCATATCTGGGAGAAAATAGTTTTCAAAAATATTATTATTCTTTCATTATCTAGTTGGGAAACTGATTTATTATAATATTTTCTTTTTTAAAAAAATTTAATAAATTTGTTTCATTTGTTTTTTTGGCCAAAAGAAAGCCTATTTTCAAGGGGCAAAGATTAACAAAGTATATCTAAATATCAATAAACAAAACAAAGAAAGAATAAGAGAAGGCTTTCTTTAAAAAAAAAAAAAAGTAAACAGAATTAGACATTCCAAAGCATTTCAATGTTATCACCATTATAAGGAAAAAATGATTTTTAGAAATTAAAGCAAACAAGATAAAAAGGTTTTTAGTTTTGTTTTTAAGAAAATAGAAAATATTTTACTCCCTAGATAGAATCTTAGGAGTAGGGCATATTGCATGTATCTTCAGACTTTTTGATATTTTAATCAATGTTGTTAATTTTGTTTCCTTTTTTTGTCTTAAAATACATGTTTATTGATATCTTTTGTATTTTTACATGACTAAAATTTCACCAGTTGTACCTCTACTTACCTCTCCTGATAGTCAAGACAGATAAGAAATTATATTTTAAAAATACTCCCCTCCTCCCACGCTCACAATCAACATTGTATTTTTGAGTGACACATTTGAAGGAGTTAAAGATGAATGTGTGAGTACAGAGCATAGCAGGCTAGATTAAGCTGAATCTGGGCGTAGGAAGCAGAACAGACAAATCCTAACTAGTAAAGAAAGGGAAAGAAAACATTGAAATGAAATAATGATGTTGTCTCAGACAAAAAGAGATTATTATTTTTCCCCCTTTTCTTTTTAAAAGATAGATTTTTCTACCTAGAGGCCCAATTATGACTGTAACCTTTCTCAGTCATAATCTAGAATGGTACCACTTTCTATTTACCAAATAATAGAGGAACAAAAAACTATTTATACTAAACCATATGAGTCACTCAGTTTGTTGCAATAACTTCTGATGACTTAATCAGGTGACAGTCAATGTAGTCCATACAGTTTTCTTTAATCAGATTCCTTACAAAAGCCATATCATCAAAGCTGTATGGTTCTGTCCTCTACAGCTAGGTTAAAAACACACATTTCTTCATTAAGAATCTTTCAGGTGGCCATGTATCTTAATTTGCTTCTAGTCAGTCAATTAAATAAAACCTCACTCTGAAAGACCAGTGTACTGTCCTGAAGTACAGCAGGGAATCATTTTATTTATAAAGATCTCATGCTATGCTCAATGACAGTTTCTAGAAGGTGGACATTTTTTTTTTTTTTTTTTTTTGTCCTTTAAATATTTGTTCTCTTTCAGGGCCTGACACTTCTATTCATGGCATTTCTAAACCTTTGTCATCTGCTCTTTGGCACACAGAGAAAATGAATAAATCAAGGTCACATCCAAAGTCAAGAAGCATGCAGCAATAAAAGAATTTAAATTTGACACTATTAGTCAAGAAAGAAAGAAAGAGGGAAATGTTCAGCCATGCGTCTGTTAAGGAGGAATAATTCCTAAGTAATAGTGTTAAAAATAGCTAAAGCATTATATATAGATATATAAAAAAATGCTTAAAGTCACTATTGATTAGAGAAATACAAATTAAAACAACTCTGTACCACTTTATACCTCTCAGATTGGCTAAATGGCAGGAAAGGACAATGATAAATATTAAAAGGGATGTGAGAAAATTGGTGGAAGCTGTGAAATGATTTTTTAAAATTGTTTCCCTAAATTGGCAGATCTCACTTTTTTTTTTTTTTTTGCTTTTAATAGAATTTCCTTTCTTACAATATGACTACATTGGTTGTTATGATATTCCTTGAGTTCTAATAAATAAATTAAGTTAAAATAAAAAATAAACTAAAAAATTATGGCAAGCTTTATTATTTTCAGCATACAAACACACATATATCTTATACAATAAATGTATATATCTGTAATTGTATTAAAATGAGTAATTTTCTTTATGTTATCAAAATAACATAACTCAATGAAAAAGTAATAATTTATTAACTTTTTAGAAATTAGTTGACAATAACTTCTGGTTACATTAATTATGTAAAAAAAATCAAATAAAAGTCCATATCTCACACATGTTTTCCGATGATGATTTAAAAATATACCTGCATTCTATCTGTGTAGTTCTGAACAAGTCACTTAATCCCAATTCCCTCAGCCAAAAAAAACCCTATATACACACATACATATATATAAATACTTAAGATTCCACTAAAAGATAATCAATAGCTGGGAACTTTTTACTAGTGAAGTCAGCAGAAGTGTGGGATGAACAATTATGCTTCTCTTTGAACTGATAAGGTTCCAGGGCTCTGTGAGGATTGGGGATGGCAAAGAATTCCAGAGAGTAGAAATACAAGTAGCACAAAATAATGAAGGAAAAAAAAATCAAAAGACTTAAGAACACTGATTCCAATGACACTTACTACTTGTCTTCAAATAAAGAGGTAATGAATTATAGATGAAGAATGAGACATGCATTTTGGGTATGGCCAATGGGAGCATTTGTTTTGCTATACTATACTTCTTTAAAATAAAGGAAAAATTCTTGGAGAGTGGGCAGAATTGAGGATGATAAAGGAAGTTGATGGCAACAAAATAAGAAAATGAAAAAAGAGAAAAAAAATTGTTATGGAATTGAAGCAATTTTTCCTCACTTTCCTTACTACCAGTCAGTTATTTCCATTTGAAACACATTTACTCCCCTAATCTAGTAAAGGACACCACAACAACAGAGGTCTAAGCCAAAAACTCAAGATGGGAAGCAGTTCTGAAGAGTGCAAAAGTACGTCAGCTTTGGCTACTAGGAATGGAGAGGGGGATGGATACAGAAAATACATTTGATCAAACTGATTATCAGGAATGTTGTATCCAGGAAGAAAAAAAAAATCATGAAAAAGCAAAGGATATCATGGATCAATAGTGCCTTAGGCATGTGTTGCCTTGGCTATGTTATGTGTTGTAGGATATGTGTGTAACCATTATTTCTAATCATTTTGGCTAAAATTACCCCAAATTTATAGGGACAATGTTTTGTAGCTACTGTTTAAAAAATGCCATTTGAGTAAATGCCTTTGCTTTGAGTTAATTGTATCTTCTGGCTCACTATTAAATAAATTGTAGTGATGGGATCTTTTGGTCTATAGTTTTAAGAATGAAGGGGCACAGTAACTAAGATAGTCATCCTTTCCATCCCTCTTCCTACCCAATCTATCATTATAAATTAGGGTCAGAACTTAGAAAGGAATACTATTTTACGATGAAGTTCTACTGCAAGGGTTGTATCATCAGGACATTTAGTTTGCATATTTTTGTAAAAGGAAGTAGTACAGTGTTAAGCACATTATATTTGGAGGTAAAGAAAGTAACTTCAAGTCTAGTCTCTATCACTTCCCTTATCTCTAAATACTTTAGCCCGATTGATTTTATAGTGGGCATAGCCCCTTTAAGATTCCTTGTCTGATCTACCTTTGGGACAAGATATTCCTAAGGGAAAAGATCTGTATCTGACCCAGTTTGGGCTGTACCCAGCCCCCAATTGGTTTGGGTTTTCAGCCCCCTTTGATACAAGATCTGGTCGGAACTAGTTTGGGCTGTACCCAGCCTCCCCACCGAATCTGAGCTGGCTTGGATAAAGCCCGCCAAAAATCTGGCCTTCAAGGAATTAACCTGAGCTCCGCCCATTACTTCTTCAAGCAGATAAAAAGAGCAAAGCTAGAATCATCTTGGGTTCAGAGATTTGAAAGATGGCAGCTAAGATGCTTGCATCAGAGATTCTCTGTACCCGCCGCTTTCGGCATATATCTTCCTCTATATAATGCCTTTTACTAACCAGACCTTAACCTTGCTTCCAAACCTAGCAATAAACATCTTTTACCCATCTAGGTTTTTGGCCTGTAAATTCATTTACAGGGGACTCTAGCCGCCACTAAACCTGATTTATATCCTTGCGTCAAATCCTAAGGGGATTGTAGGGGAGCTCCATGTGACTTCCTGTATCCCGAATCCTGCCACTAGACCTCAATTAATTGGGTTCATGTTACCTCATCATTATGAGGTTCCCTATTACCTCATCAATTTTACCTTAACCAGTTTTTCTGAGATTCAATTTCTTCATCTATAAAGAGATTGTTGGAGTAGATGGCTAAAAATCTGTGAATACATTTTGTCATTTTTTCTCTAATTAGAAGGAAAAAGATAAAAAAAAAAAAAAAACCCTGAATATCTTCCAGTATTATGCATTTATTAAAATCAGACGTGCTTAGAAGTGCACAGTACAAATACATAACATCCACCACATAGAAATAACCACATACTTACATGTAAAATTTTAAAAAGAAAAAAGGTGAGGTGGTTTTGATTCTCCTTAGTATTTTATATAACACTTCTAGAATTTTACCAGAGCTTGTTTTCTCTTAACATATTCTAATTAAAATATCTTTGATTCTAAAGTAGATTTCTTTCAGGTACCTTCCTTTGGATCTCATATTTTAGAAAGGTGTTAAATGTAGTGTAGAAGAGAGATAACAAATCAGTTTTATCATTTTTTCACAACAAACAAACTGATAAGAGGTAGAAGATAGGAAAAAAATCTTATCAGAACCTGAATTTTAAACTAGAAATAACACTTGCATCTTTGCAAAATAGAAAAGATGTTTTAAATCTTTTAAACCTTATCATAATTTTCTATTTCCCCCCCAAATAAGATCATATTTTGATATGCTTAACAAATCAAAACACCATTAAAATATCAAAACTATTGAAATATGTACAGAAATATGATTCTCATTTTTAATGAATGTCTTCCAAAATTTATTAACTCAAAGTACAAAATAAATGTGAAAATGATCATCAACAGAAAAGCTCATACATATATTGCTTATCTGGTGAATGCTGAACATGTTAGCCAACTTAAAATGCAAACATCCCTGTCAGATATTTTCCAAGCAGAGTTTAGAAATTTAGCATAGTAGACATATACTGTGACTCCAGAGAGAATCATTGCAGAAATAAGAGTGTATTTCATATATGAATTACAGGTTATAAAGACAAGATAAACATTTCAGGAATGATTTTAATAAAAAAAAGGCAGTACCTCCCAAGGGATTCTATGCAAAGAAGGTAGTTGCAGGAATAACCTGAGAGGATTAACAAATTCTAAAATGCATTCTGTAATTATGACTTCTATTATTATAACTTTTTATTTTTATAGAAAAGTAATACTAATTTCTAATTTTTAACAAAATTATAGTTTTATAGTCACTATCCTGAAAGTAATTTTGTTCTTTATTATCAGTAAAGATAGATTTGCCTGAAATCAATGATGCTATATGGAGGCAATTATAGAAGTAAACTAAGATCTGCAGGTGCCCCTTTTGAAAGATGATTATGTCTTTGTCAGGTAAATTGCTTTAAAATAATTTCTGGAGTAAGATTCTTTAAAAAAAGTATAAAACACAATATATAGATATATAGATATATAACTATATCTATATCTATGTACTTACATATGTTCAAATTACCTCTTCTGTCTAAGATTTCACAACATTCACTTGAAAACAAGATAATCTCCTGTTTAAAAAAAAGCCTAATGATATGTGTGTATATATATATATTTTTTTCATTTATATGGGAATATATATATATATATATATATATACATATATATATATTTATATGTGTGTGTATGTGTTTATATATATATTTATATGTGTGTGTATGTGTTATGAGTTACAGACTGTATTTTTTTAATTTAATGTAATACAATACCTTAATATACACACAAATAGTTTATCTCCCATTGCAGAAAGATGGAAAGGACTAAAGAAATGCATATTTTCTACATAAGTTTATCAGGGAATGAATCATTCCTTGAATGATTAGAAAGATTTTAAGGTGGAAACAATGAAAACATGTAATGAAGCATAAAGAAAAGGGAGAAAGGGAATTACTATTTAAAAGAAGTAAAGTGGAAGCATATAACACAAAAATGGAAGGGAAAGAGAGATCACTGAAGACTTGGAGCTAAGTTTAAAAAAATAATGAGACTTTTATTATAGAAGAGTAGTATAGTAATGGTAGAAGGTGCTTATTTTTTGAGAAATTGACTTTTTATGCTCTAAGATATAATGATGTTCACTTTCAGTTAAGTGACATAATGGATAGAGTGCTAGACTTGGAGTGAGAAAGATTTGAGTTTAAGTCCAGCCTCAGATAGTGACTAGTCACATGACTATCATAGTTCACCTTACCTCTCCAGATGCCAGTTTCCTTTATTTGTAAAATTGGAATAATAATAGGAATTACCTCACATGATTAGTGTGAGGATCACATAGAACAGCATGTAAATTGTTTTATAAGCCTTCAAGTGCTATATAAATACTAGTTATTATTATTTACAGCTTCTACTAGGAGAAAGATTATTTGTTAATGAATAGAGTATTTTAAAAATGAGTAGCAGTGATTGGGCTCTCCCTGCTGAGAGATACCAAGTTGGCACAAACACTATAGAAGTCTAACAGTATAGGGAGATGTCCAGATCAATTCAAGGAGGTGAAAATATTTTGTATGGAGAAGAAAGAAGAGGTGTAGAGAAGTCATAATCATAGCCTTAAAGTATTTGAAGAGCTATTATGTTTAGAAGCAATTACCCTTCCCAGCAAAGAGAACTAAAAGGTAAATATAAAATACAAATTACAAATAGGTTGATTTTGTCTTTTACAAAAAGAGAGGAAAAATCTTGCTGTTCCAAATAGAAAGAGATGTCTTGGCAGGGAGCAGATTCCCTTTCTCTAGAGGGTTCTTAAGTTACTTAACATTCATTGATATTTTGTAGAATAGACTTTTTATCCAAGTTTGTGCTGTATTAGAAGACCTCTTCTGTTCCTTCTAACCTAACCTTCTGTGAAAGTGCATACTCATTTGATTCAACACTCCTGTAAGAAAATGTATATGAAATTACTTTCAAAGGTGTAAAATCCTATGCAAATACAAAATGTTATTTATTATACCAGTGGTCAAAGGATTCTGTGTCTCTAGAGACATACTATACCAAATTAGATCTTCAAATCAGATCTTAGAAGAGTATATTCAGTGAGCACAGGAGAAGATTGTATTTTTCAATTGGATTTTGTGGAAATATCTCCAAATATATTTAGCAATCAGCACTATATTGTTTTTCCTAAAACTTCAGAAAAATTCTACCTAATTTCCTTTTATTTAAACATAAGTATCTTAATTCTTCCTGAAAATAAATATTACTAATTTGCCAGCTGCTTATACTTTTCTGTGCCTCATGGTATATAATGTATCTAAAGGAAATAAGCATAACTTTGCAAAGCAGCAAATAATGAAACAAAGAAAAAGTAAGGAAAAACGGGAAAGTGAAGAACACTGGAGTCTTTTTTGAAATTTTCATTTTTATTATGTATTGGGTTAATGTTTCATTTTTTTATGTATTAAATTTTGAAAGGCCTATCTATTTTTCTGGATAAATTTAAGATATAATACTTTTCTTCCATTGCAATTGCTTATTTACTATATGATTACTATAGTTGTCTTAAACAATACCAAAATATTTTTCTCAGGAAAGGGACAGAAAAATGAGAGAAAGGAAGAATGCAACTGAAAGTAACTTTTAGAGTTTTAATTATACTGAAGTAACAATTCACTCCAGACATCATAACACTTCAACACAATATTTATACATGACACTGACAAACTTATTTATGTCAACTCACTTCTAAAATGCTAATATATGCTAGGCCATTCCCTATTCACAGAATCCCAAATAAACATTGAAATTTCAGGATCCACTTTCTGTAAAAATTTTCATATATAAAGACCATATATATTTAGCCTAACAATACATATAATTATGGAGGTAATATGAATATCTGACATATAAATTGAGGTAAGCAGAAGCTAGTATATTTATTCCAAGCATATGGCAATGACATAGAAGTATTCCAGCTTTATTTAAGAAATATTCTGTTTCATTATATATACCATCATACTGCCAAGTTATATTGAATGACTATAAAATGGTGCACAATATTTTTGTTACAATGATATCTTCAGGAATATCAATAAGGTTAATACTCTCAACAAGGAACAGATCACTAACTTCACCAAAGCTATGAATGGTAACTATGGTAGGAAAATATACTAATATTACTACATTGTACAGTATTATAATTATCATGTCTCTATTCTATAGGAATTTCAGCTTTAACTTTATTGCTCCATTTTTTAAGTTTTGTATTCACTTTCCAATTATAATTTTGACACCATTAATCCACAAAGCTTATAAAGATCTATTCTCTAAGAAACTATGAAGGACAATGTTCTCAAGTTTTAATAGAACTAATGACATTCTTTTCTTGCTCAAAATTACCACACCCTGAAATTTATAAACACTTTCTTTCTAAAAGGAAAACAAACAAACAAACAAAAAAACACCAACATTCATTCAGACAAGACATGCAAGTTCCAAGACAATGGACACAGTTAACAAACAAAACATTTAATGCAAAGCAGGAACATTGCTAAAGTCAGTGATTAAATCAAAACTCAAAACCACCTACCTGGAATAAGGTGGGCTAGTAATGGAGGGTTTGGAGATAAGCTGAATACAGCTATTGTGATGAAAAAAGGAAAATTTTTCCATTTCATTTTTATTGGTCCTTATGTTAACACGAGGTCAGTAGTACAGGGAAATGTTATCTGCAAAACAAACAGAAATAAGTTTTTAAAAGAGTTTTGTTATTTTAAAATATAAGCAAATTGAAATATTACAAAAGTTGAAGTATATAATTTAAAATATGAATTTCAAAATGTAAAATTACTTTATTTCAATTAAAACTATATTCTCAGTTTAAAATGTCACCACAGTATTTCTTATATTGAAGTTATGTTTCAGAATTTGAATAAAAGTAACATTTATTAATAAACAGCTTGTTTAAAGTCAAGGAGTTTTCCACTTAAACTAGTAAAACTAGTAAACTAGTAAAATGTTTTAGTAAAACTAAAAATTACAAGTGATAAGGAGACAATGAAAAGTAAAGCTTAAGCCCTTTTAGGTATAAATGAAACAGTACACACTTAATATTAGATACAGAGACTCTGAGTAATTTAGTTGTAAAGAAAAAGACTAAAAAGAGACAATGAATTTCCCCTAGAAGTTATAGACTATCTCCGTACAATTGCCCATACAATTGTTTTGTGCAAAACCTAATAAAATATATAAAATGTGATGATCAATGTAAGTTAGGGTTTAGTTCTTCATTGCAATATAGGTCTGAAGGAAGAATTTTTGAAAAGCAGAGGAGCATATGTTTTTAAAATAAAAAGCTTTAATTTAAAAAAAAAGAAAGGAAAAGAAAATGCTAATGCAGATTGTAAAAGAAAACATTAGCTGAGGGAAAACTGAAGGAAAAAAAGGAATATCAAGCCATTAAGTTGAGTTAATTCAATCTACTATGCAGTGAAAAGGGAAAGAGACTTTCAAGTTTCTCTTTGACAGACTGTCAAATATAAAGAGTGATAAAAGAAGATATAATAAAATGGGAGGAAGTAGATGCCATTCAGAGGTATGTCATTGTCTGAAAACTGAAGAGCTACACAATTAGTCTTGGGTACAAATGAAAGCAGTCAGATTTTCATTAGCTATTGGACAAAGTAGACTACTTATTAATAAATTGCTTATTTATTTATGATTTCCAAACTGCAAAGAATGATCTAACTTGAAAAATGTCATTTCAACTTAAACATTATCTTGGCATGTACCATACTTATTAGGCAATAGATCTTCTCTGTTCATAAATATTTAAGGTAAATAAAGAAATTAACATGTGACCATTCCACTGGGAGAAGTAAAGGATTAAGGGACCAAAGGTTATCACCATCTGATTTAAGGGCAACACCAATTGAGAACAGGCAAGGAACCAGAAATATCTTCTGCTATAACTGCCCTGACTGTATATGTGAATTATATTTACACTCAATGGAGGAATGAAAGAGATTTCCAGAGGACGTTACACTTAAAAGAAAATATGTGGGGACACCTAGGTGTTGCAGTGGTTGACCCTCAAGTCTGATGGCATGAGTATTTAAATTTAGATTTGGCCTCAAACTCTTACTAGCTATGTGAATTTAGATAAATCGTAACCTTTGTTTTCCTCATCTATAAAATAGGGATAATAATAACCCCAATCTTCCAGAGCAATTGTGAGTATCAAATGAGATAATTAAGTACCTAGCACAGTGCTTGGCACATAGTAAGCACTATATAAATGTTATTTATTCTTCTTATTACTGAAACATTTATGCAAAATATTAAACTCGGTATATCATAGGATGAATTAATGTATTTTTATTCATGTAGAAAAATCATGATTTGCCATGGTTGCATAGTATTGAAAAGATTATGTTTTTCATTAGCTATATGAAAAAAAGACCTTTGAATTTACATAATATCTGAGTTCATTATTATTTAACTCAATGCTTTCCAAAAACATTCCCATTTTCTGAAATTTTTCATGATCTACTCTTAAGAATCATGGTTATATTGAAAATAAATACAATTCTCTGACTTTTTTCCCCTCAAATTTTTGTCTTATACTACTAATAATAGGGAACAACTTAAGTTAATTAGAACCTTAAAACATGTTCACTAGTAATGTCACATGTTCATGGTTAATGTTACATGATTCATGGACGGTTTAGTTGAACTGAGCTCTATCTCATTGTTCCTTGTTTTAGTAAGATAAAAGCTGTCCAGATTGCCCCTTCTTCACTCTTTTTACTGAGTAGAAACAGTCATTTACATGATCTTTGAGCTACAAAAAGCCTGACACTAATTCAGGCTCAAATAGAAAGACAAAAATTCTCCTAGGCACTTCAGAACCTTGCCTCAGAACCAAGGCTACTCCTGTTACTCTGTTTTCTCTCTTGCATGCATTTCTTGCTCCTTTTTCTTGCTTTCTGGGAAAAATCTTGACAATTAGAGTGTTACTTATTTCTTGTCTACCAAGTTTCTTGCTCAAACTTTTATCTTGGATCTTATCCATGTAGAATCTAACTTCTGCTTAGTGGCTGTCCTCTGATTCACAACTTTATCTTGATCTTTGATTTATACATGCATACAAGTCCTTGATCTAATTTACCTCCTCATGCTTTGCCACTCTAATTTCTTATTCTATATTTTTAAACCATAGCCCTAACACTGTCGAAACACTTTCTGTAAGAGACCCCAAATAAAAACTCCAAGTAATATTTTAGCTAAATTTCAGAACTATCAGACTAAGGAAAAAATATTACAACTAGCCAAAAAACAAAACAAAACAAAAAAAAACCAAAAAAAAAAAAAAAAAAAAACAATTCAAATACTAAGGAGCCACAATAAGGATCACTCAGGATCTAGAAGCTTCCACATTAAAGGGACTGGAATCTGATATTCCAAAAGACAAAAAAACTCAGAATGCAACCAAGAATAAACTATACAGATAAGCTGAGCATTTTCTTCCAGGGAAGAAGATGGACATTCTTTTTTATTTTAATATAGCTTTTTATTTACAAGATATATGCATGGGTAATTTGAATAGGGTCACATCTATCAAAATTGATCATCATATACTATTGTTGTCAACATCAGTTCATGTAAGTCACTTTAGGCCTTTCTGAAATCATTCTGCTGGTCATTTCTTACAGAACAATAATATTATATTATATTCAAATACCACAATTTATTCAGCCATTCTCCAATTGATGGGCATCTACTCAGTTTCCAGTTTCTGGCCACTACAAAGAGGGCTGCCACAAACATTCTTGAACATACGGGTCCCTATCCCTTTTTTAAGACCTCTTTGGTATTAAGCCCAATAGTAACACTGCTGGATCAAAGGGTATACACAGTTTGATAACTTTTTGACCATAGTTCTAAATTGCTCTCCAGAATGCCTTCACAGTTCCACCAATAATGTATAATGTATACAGAATGGTATTCACAGTTCCACCAATAATGTATCAGTGTCCCAGTTTTCCCACATCCTCTTCAGCATTGAGCATTATTTTTCCCTATTATTCTAGCTAATCTGACAGGTGTGTAGTGATATCTCAGAGTTGTCTTAATTTGCATTTCTCTGGTTAATAATGACTTGGAGCATTTTTTCATATGGCTAGAAATAGTTTCAATTTCTTCATTTGAGAATTTTCTGTTCATATTCTTTGACCATTTATCAATAGGAGAATGGCTTGATTTCTTATAAATTAGAGTTAATTCTCTATATATTTTGGAAATGAAGGCTTTATCAGAACCTTTAATTATAAAAATGTGTTCCCAGTTTATTGCTTCCCTTCTAATCTTGTCTGCATTAATTTTGTTTGCACAACAGCTTTATAACTGATATAATCAAATTTTTCTAGTTTGTGATCAATAATGAGCTCTAAGTTCTTTGGTCACAAATTCCTTCCATCTCCACAAGTCTGAGAAAGAAACTATGCTATGTTCTTATAATTTATTTATAATCTCATTCTTTATATCTAGGTCATGAACTCATTTTGACTTTATCTTGGTGTACAGTGTTAAGTGTGGGTTCTTTACCTTTTCCAATTCACATGTGTTTTCTTGCACTTCCTGGGAGTTCTTTACCTTTTCCAATTCACATTTCCAATTCACAGCTCTTGCATAGCTTCTCTTTCCTTTCCCCATTTTTCTTCGAGTTCTCTTAAGATTTTTTATAATTTCTTCTAGGAGAGCTTTGTGTGATGGGGACCAGGTTACATCCTGCTTTGCTGTTTTCTCTAGAGATTGTCTACTATTAATTTCCTCAGGGTTGAAAACCTGGTCTCTTTCTGTATAGAAGCTATCAATTGTCCTTTTTGATTTTTTTACTCATTTTTTTAAAAAGCCTTTAGGGTCTGCCTTCAGTGCAAAGAGGTTACCAGCTTCCTCTACAGAACAGGGATAGATATTTGGACATTCAATGAAACAGGTGAATTCCATTTATTCCTAATGAAAAAACCAGAGCTAAACAAAAAAAATGACCTTCAAATATAGTACTCAAGAGAAGCATAAAATATAAAATGAACTGTTATGGACATACATAAAGAGTGTGTATATAATTTTATTTTACTGTAATAATACAAAAAAAATGGAAGTAGAAGTGGAAAGGGGATAGTATCAGGAAAAGGTAAAAGGGGAGATAAAAAGAAGGAAATTATATCCCACAAACAGGCAAAGGAAAACTATCAAATCTGAGGGAATATCGGGAGGAGGAACATTGTGTGAATCTTACTCTCATCAAATTTGGCTCAAAGAGAAAATATTAGACATAATTGGTTTACAGAGAAATTTCTCTCACCTAACTAAAAAAGTGGGAGAGGCGAAGGGAAAAGGAAAAGTGTAATAAAGTAAAGGTATAAGAAAGAGAAAGGGACTCAAAGAGGGGATAGGAGGGATTCTAAAGAGGGAGAGTTGCATGAGGCAAGTGGTGCCCATAAGTGTAATACTGGGGAGGGGGGTAACTAGGGAAAGAAAAAGAAAAGCATAATGTGGGCTAATAAGATGGCAGGAAATACAGAATTAATAATTTTAACCATAAATGTGAATGGGATGAACTCTCCCATAAAGCAGAGGCAGATAGCAGACTGGATCAAAAGCCAGAATCCTACAATATATTGTTTATGGGAAACACATTTAAAGCAGGGTAATGCATACTGAGAGAAGGTAAAAGGTTGGAAAAGAATTTATTATGCTTCAGGTGAAGTAAAAAAGCAGGGGTAGTCATCCTTATATCAGATCAAGCAAAAGCAAAATTTGATCTAATTAAAAGAGATAAGAAAGGAAACCATATCTTGCTAAAGCATAGACAATGAAAGCAATATCAATACTAAACATATATGCACCAAGTAGTATAGCATATAAATTCTTAAAGGAGAAATTAAGAGAGTTGCAAGAAGAAATAGACAGCAAAACCATAATACTGGGAAATCTCAACCTTGAACTCTCAGAATTAGATAAATCAAACCACAAGACGAATAAGCAAGAACTTAAAGAGGTAAATAGAATATTATAAAAAAAAATTAGGCATGATAGATAGATATTTGGAGAAAACTGAATGGAGACAGAGAAGAGTATACTTTCTTCTCAGCTGTTCATGGAATGTATACAAAAATTGACCATATAATAGGACATAAAAACCTCAAAATTAAATACCGAAAGGCAGAAATAGAAAATGCATTCTTTTCAGATCACGATGCAATAAAAAATACATTCAACAAAAAACAGGGGTAAATAGACCAAAAAGTAACTGGAAGCTGTGAAACCACAAATCATAGACACAATTAATAATCACCAAAGAGAATTATGACAATGAGAAAACACACTAAAATTAATGGGATGCAGCCAAAGTAGTAATAAGGGGAAATTTTATATCTAAAGAGGCTTACTTGAATAAAATAGAGAAAGAGAAGATGAATGAATTGGGCTTGCGCCTTAAGCTAATAAAAGCAAACTAAAAACTGCCAATCAAATACTAAACTTGAAATTCTAAAATTAAAATGAGAAATTAATAAAATTGAAAGTACAAAAGCTATTGAATTAGTAAATAAAACTAAGAGTTGGTTTTATGAAAAAAAACCCAACAAAATAAATAAACCTTTGATAAATTTGATTAGAAAAGGAAATAAGAAAATCAAATTGATACTCTCAAAAATGAAAAAAGAGAACTTTCCACCAATGAAGAGGAAATTAGAGCAATAATTAGAAGTTCCTTTGCCCAACTTTATGCCAATAAATTTGTTAAGTTAAGTGAAATGGATGACTACCTTAAAAAATATAGACTTCCCAGATTAATAGAGGAGGAAATACATTTCTTAAGTAGTCCCATTTTAGAAAAAGAAATAGAACAAGCTATTAATCAACTCCCTAAGAAAAAATCCCCAGGACCAGATGGATGTACATGTGAATTCTACCAAACATTTAAAGAACAATTAACTCCAATGTTATATAAATTATTTGAAAAAATAGGGAATGAAGGACTCCTACTTATTCCTTTTATGACACAGACATGGTACTGATACCTAAATCAGGTAGGCTATAAACAGAGAAATATAATTATAGAGCAATCTGTTTAATGAATATTGATGAAAAATTTTAGATGAAATATTAGCAAAAAGATTACAGAAAATCATCCCCAGGATAATACAGCATGACCAAGCAGGATTTATATCAGGAATTCAGGGCTGGTTCAATATTAGGAAAACTATTACCATAATTGACCATGTCAATAACCAAATTAACAAAAACCACATGAGCATCTCAATAGAAGCAGAAAAAGCATTTGATTAAATCCAACATCCATTTCTATTAAAAATACTTGAGATATAGGGACAGGACTTTTCCTTAAAATAGTCAGTAGCATCTATTTAAAACTCTCAGTGTGCATCATATGTAATGGGGACAAACTGGAACAATTCCCAATAAGATCAGGAGTAAACCAAGGTTGCCCATTATCACCATTACTATTTATATTAGAAATGCTAGTTTTGGCAATAAGAGTTGAGAAAGGTATTAAAGGAATTAGAGTAGGTAATGAGGAAAACAAATTATCACTCTTTGCAGATGATATGATGATATTTTTAGAAAATCCCTGAGATTCTACTAATAAGCTATTACAAATAATCCCCACCTTGAGCAAAGTTGCAGGATACAAAATAAACCCACATAAGTCATCAGAATTCTTACATATCACTAACAAAATCCAACAGCTATAGATACAAAGTGAAATTCCATTAAAAATAACTGCCAATAATATAAAATATTTGGGAATCTATCTGCCAAGGGAAAGTCAGGAACTATATGAGCAAAAGTATAAAACACTTTCCATACAAATAAAGTCAGATCTAACCAACTGGAAAAATATTTAGTGCTTTTGGATAAATCAAGAAAATATAATAAAAATGAAAATACTATCTAAACTAATCTATTTATTTAGTGCTATACCAACTAGACTCCCCCCAAACTATTTTAATGACCTAGAAAAAATAACAACAAAATTCATTTGGAAGAGCAAAAGGTCAAGATTTTCAAGGGAACTAGGGGAAAAAAATCAAATGAAGGTGGCCTAGCTGTACCAGTTGTAAAACTATATTATAAAGCAGCAGTCACCAAAACCATTTGGTATTGGCTAAGAAACAGACTAGTTGATCAGTGGAATAGGTTAGGTTCACAGGACAAAACAGTCAATAACTTTAGTAATCTAGTTTTTTGACAAACCAAAGTCCCCAGTTTTTGGGACAAGAATTCACTATTTGACAAAAACTGCTTGGAAAATTGGAAATATTAAAGGATCTGGGGGAAGATAGATTCTTTTGTTTGCAGTGCTAGAAGCTGTCTCAAGATCAAGTTAAGTTCTTGGCAAGAGATACTGAAGACTTTTGGCCCACTTCTTCAGTGATATGTTCACCCTCTCAGTAATTATTTATAAATCAGAGTTGATCTCTGCCTATCAGGGATACCCACTTTTCCAAAGGTATTTAAGAACTCCATGACCTCCCCGGTTTTTTGTCTTTGGCCATCACTATTCATTTATTATTTGCCATCTAAATTTTAAAAATTGACTATTAATTACTCAGAAATTCTGTCTTTTTGGCTTTTCTTTCATATCAATAATCCATGGCTGCCTCTTTGTAGTGGCAAGAAACTGGAAATTGAGTAGATGCCCATCAATTGGAGAATGGATGAATAAATTGTGGTATATGAATAATATATGTTCTATAAAAAATGACCAACAGGATGATTTCAGAAAGGCCTGGAGAGACTTACATGAACTGATGCTGAGTGAAATGAGCAGGACCAGGAGATCATTATATACTTCAAAAACAATACTATATGATGATCAATCCTGATGGATGTGGCCATCTTCAACAATGAGATGAACCAAATCAGTTCCAATAGAGCAGTAATGAACTGAACCAGTTACACTCAGCAAAAAGCTCTGGGACATAACTATGAACCACTACATAGAATTCCCAATATCCCTATTTTGGTCTGCCTGTATTTTTGATTTCCTTCACAGGCTGATTGTACACTATTTCAAAGTCTGATTCTTTTTGTAGCAAAATAACTGTTTGGACATGTATACATATATTATATTTAATTTATACTTTAACATATGTAACATGTATAGGTTAATCTGCCATCTGGGGTAGGGGGGTGAGGGGAAGAAGGGGAAAAATTGGAACAAAAGGCTTGGCAATTATCAATGCTGTAAAATTACCCATGCATATATCTTGTAAATAAAAAGCTATATAATAAAAAACAAAAATAATCCATGGCTGCACTCAACCTCTGAGTTTGTACTTTGCCTGGGTTAATTTGGGAGCTTGATGAGAGGTGGAATTTGTCAAAATTCTTCTGGACTTCATTCAAGAATTCCCTTTAAGAGCATTGGAATCCTTCCTTCCTTCCTTCCTTCCTTCCTTCCTTCCTTCCTTCCTTCCTTCCTTCCTTCCTTCCTTCCTTCCTTCCTTCCTTCCTTCCTTCCTTCCTTCCTTCCTTCCTTCCTGCAATTCTTGCTCATTATAAGCCGACTCTCTTTCCATTAATATTTGCTTGGATTTGGAACCCTTCCTGCCCCCATGCAGCCATGCATTTCACTAAATCTCTATACCAAAATTTCTGTCTTATGTTGCATCCATTTCAGCACATTTAGAGGCCCCCGTGAGATTATTGGCATTCTTTGTTGCCAATGAAATTCTTGGAACCTTGGAAGAGGATGGAAGAATAGACTATTCTTTGAGTTTCAGGACAGCAGGCCGCTATTGATGTTTCAGGGCCCTGGAAATGAACAGTTTCAGTCTTTCGGTCTTAGTATATGTCTTCTCCTTAGTATACCTCAATATACTGAGATCCTTATTCTGTGATTGTGGATTAATAAATTCTCCAGAAATAAGTAAAATCTCTGGTTCCGTTTTGAATCTAGACATCTGGTGAGAGTGGGTTGGAAAAGTCAGGTGTGACAGTGACTCCTTTCAGGGTGTCTCTGGGATGTTAGGATACATATCTGTTTCTGTAACATGGGAAAGAACATCTTCCCCTCATCCCACCACCTTTTGAGTAATTTTCAAGAAGATTTTAAAGATGGTGTTGATTATGGGGTCAGACTGACTAAGTCTAAGTTGATTTGTCAATTTAATTCTATTCTGTCAAAAGGAGTAGCCAAGGGAAATGTCAGTCAGCCTCTGCATCTGATATTTTAATATATTAATTATGTAATTAATTTTATCTTTGTAAGTAATTTTGTGTAAAGTAATTTTATCTTTGCCCAGTTTTCTGATCTGTAAAGGCAAATAGTTGGTTGTTGTGAGGATAACATGATTGCAAATGTACTTAGCATAAAACAAATGCTATGTGAATGCTTAGATGATTTATTGGAAATAATTGTTTCATATTTGATTTTTCTTTAAAATGTTATTTGAAATATGTTAGTAAAAGTAATTTTAAATTAAAGGGACTTGCAAATTGAAATCTCTTTGCATTGACTGTTAACAGGATTTGGGGAGTTTAGGGAAAAACAGAAAAATGCTTGGCTGCATTTAAAATCAGGCTGCAAACTGCCTAGTCTGAAAGCCTAGTCTGATTCACAAAACAAAACAAAACAAAAGTAAAACCTTATCTGGATCAGATTTGCACTTTAAAAACCTGAAGATCTGAGAGTATATATCTCTGAGTGTGGGTTAGGTACAAGAGGCCAATCAAAGAAAGCAAACAGACAGGAAGTAGAATCTTTCTCTGGAATTTCTCTTAATTTGTAAATTTGTTAAACTTCTTAAATTTTTGTAAAATTGTAAAATTTGTAAAAAACAAATTTGTAAAATTAAGGAATAACTTGTTTGAGTTACATAGGTCTCAATGAAGGAATGAGTTTACTGATAATCTACAACTTTGTTAAATAGAAACAACTTATAGTGATTGGCTTTTACATCAGTTTTACATTTGTTTATTTTAAACACAAGATCTTAGACTTTTTGAATATTGAATAATAAAATATTGAAACATTAATACTGGAAATTTAAATTTGCATTTAACTTGATTTTTAAATATTAGGTTATTAAAAAAAGGTTCTGGTAGCTTACCTTAAGGGGTCACATTTTTGTATCCCCTAATTAGATGAAATATGTTGCTTTCTAAAAATGTACATTGGGTAATTTGTGAAAATAACGAATTATGCTTTCAAATTTTGTCAGTTCTGTTGGGCATATGTATAAGTTTTATGAACTTTGGTCCAAAGTTATTTAGATATTAGCTATATAGTGAATCTTAAAGTTTAATAATAATAAAAAAATGGTTATTTTAAAAATCAGGAACAAGAAAGATTGATTTGCAAAAGCAATTAATAATTTGAATGGAATTAGAATATCAATTAGAATATCACAAGGTAAAATACTGATTTTTAAAATAGCTTTTTAATTGGTGTATATGTTAACATTGGAAACAACAGTAAATTGCATGAGATTCCTTCCACTTTTGTGAGAGGCTATATTATGTTTATCTAGTTATCACTTATGAAAATTGTGAAATTGTTAATTAAGTTATTTGGGGTTATTATAGTATTATGGAAACCCAAAATTGTTAGGTATTATGTGGTTTATGTAGACACCACATGATGATAGTTACCAAAATTGGGGTTTGGTATATGTGAGGAATTCACATTGGCTATTGTCTTTGGCCAAGGTAAATTCATTATAGAAAGGGCAAGCTCCTAATGGAACTTGCCATTTGCCAGGGGAAAGGAAATACCCTATGAGGATGGGACATGTTCTTAGCTGGCAAGATAAATCCTCAAAGGGACTTAGCACCCTAAAAAAGCTTTTAGGAGGAAGAGAATTGGGGTGGGGAAGCAAATGGAGTTAGGAGAGATACCATGTAGAGTGGGGGAAGGGGAAAGAGAAAGATCTGTCTTCTTGGAAAAGTGATGATTTAACTCACCCTTACCCCACTGGATGTGGCTGCTTCTTAGAAGTGAGAGAACAAACCTACTCACTGGAGTTCACTTCTTCCCCTCACCTCCAACTTCTGCAAAACCCTCCTTTGCTGGTTAAATTGCTTTAACATTAATTGCTTTTATCATTTGAAGAAATAGCTTACATTTACATGGTGTTAATAAGCGAATGTTTTTATTTTTCTAGTTTATGGCTGCTTTAAGGGAAGATCATTTTTGATACTATATCAAAGATTCAACTGCTTACCAATACAAGGAACTTTTAAGAGGCTTGTTAGAAAATTATTTCTGCCAAGGTCTCCATCTATCTTCAGCAAATTATTTAATATTTATTTTAGTGCATAATGGTCTCCTGGTTTAGTGAATATAATAACAAATATGAACTATAGCTTTCTTGAAGTACCCAGAGCAGAATGTTAACCTGATATCACTGCACTAGTTTTGACTGTATTTTGCTGATGCATTTGATTAGATTATTCACAATGGTTTTTAAGATTTTTGGGGGTTTGTTTTTATCCTGAAGCCCCTGATTTTGGGGGACTAATATTGTTTTGTTTTGAATTCTGAATTTGGATATGATTGCCTGATGGATCATTAAGTCAGTAACCCACCATTACAAGAAATGCCATAAGTTACTCAGAGGAATGCCTTCCTGAAGTATTATAGGTGGATCTTATCTGAGTGACCGCTAAGAGGACAACCTTAGCCTGTGTTTAAGGTGGGATCCTTCTGATTCAATTTCTCAATTCTATTTCTTTACTTCCCACCTTATTATTCCTGAGTCTAGCTATGAGGTGTAATTGTTACTGCATGATTGGTTGTCAGAGCTAAGGATACTTAGCTCTGTCGTGTTTATGCTTCCAAGCCTGAAGGACCAGTTTTGATATTCATGCCCCTGTTTTTTTCCTGTTATAGCAAATTTCTCTATTCAGAGCAAATGGTCAATAGAAGCCATGAGCACAATTAAATTATGTAACATCTTGATGTTTTCAATCTTACTATATGTAGTCATTATATCCTAAATAATTAGGTGAATATTTGGCCTAGTTATCTATCATTTACTAGAGGTTTGTATCTATAGAAAATAAGGTCCTTAAAGGTTTTCAAAATAATGTAAGAGTAATTGACTTAATTGTCTATTAGACCTAACTGCTATTCTATTGTTTATTGAAACTAAAGCTGGGCAGGAGTCCTTCCCCCCAAACATGGTATCCTTTTGGCCATGTAAGGGTTTCTGCCTGCCCAGCTGCCACCTTTGGCCCTGGAGTCTTTCTAACTGAACTTTACTTCCAAATTTCTACAATAAACCTCTTTTTATCAATCCAAAAAAAAAAAAAAAAAAAAAGAAAGAAAGAAACTAAAGCTGACACATCTTTAACATTTGTCTGTATTGTGTGTCTTGTGACACAAACATATTTTCTTACATAAAAAGTTTCTGGCCAATCTATATAGGCCTCTTTACATCTTATAGCAGTCCTTGTGAATCAGTCTTTCTATTTCAGACTATTCTAACCTCTATTTGTTAGACTTATTTTTATCTTAAATTTTATTCAGTTATAGCTGTGTTGACCACCTTCAGGGACCTGAATCAACCCCTTGGATGCTTCAATCAATTCTACTATACCACCCCCCCCAAAATGGGATCCTGTAGGATGACCCAGCTCTATACCCATTCTCGGCAAGAAGTAGTTAGGAAGATGAAACCCTCACTCTTACCCCCGCAAAGGACTTTGGGTGCCATGGATTTGGGGAGGAACTGGAACTGATAGGTGAATGAACACCAAATTCTGAGTGGGTCCCCAATGTATTTGGGACTTAGGATGGAAAACATTGGCTTAAGATTTGGGTAAATGTTACTGAAAAAGGATTCACCACTAATAACTCAGTGTGATGTTTGTCAAATTATAGAATGCATCTGTATTATCTAATTGAAAACAATGTTCTTTTCAGAATATGTATAGTTCAATACAAAAGGAGAACTCTCAAAAACTATTGATGAAATAAGATGCTCAAAGCTTGCTTTCAAATTATTTGAAGAATCATTAAATAAGTACCAGAGTAAAAAACCCCTTTTTCAATCAGCCCTTTTCTTTGTTAACCACCTGGAATATCTTGGACAGTATGAGATCTAAAAAACATTCTGGTAATCTCCAGAAAACTATTGCTTATGGCAATATGGCTCTTACTCCTTATAAGCTTGCCTCTCCCTTCATTAAGACCTGCTCAGATTTGGGACTTTTACTTCCTTCTTACAGCCATACATTTCAGTAAATTTCCACATTAAATTCGTGTCTTATTTCACATCTGTTTTAGTATAATACTTTCTCTTCTCTTCTCTTTCTCCTCTCCTTTCTTATTTGTTTTTGAAACTGGTTTTTATTATCTTATCCAAGTTCATGGGTCAACACTACTTCTGAATGCCATGGAACAGGGGTTCTCAAACTACAGCCTGTGGGCCAGATGCAGCCCACTGAGGACGTTTATGGGGCCCTCCTGGTTATGGCAAATGGGCTGAGGAACAAAGACAGAGTGTGAGTTTTTGTTTTTACTATAATTCGGCCCTTCAACAGTCTGAGGGACAGTGAACTGGCCCCCTATTTAAAAAATTTGAGGACCACTGCCATAGAAGTTTTGTCCTTCTCTGTTTTAAACATGGTCTGCTTTGTTGCTAACCTTGTGGTTCTCCCATCTCAGAAACTAATCATATTGATAGGGTAGAGCTTCCAGGGGAAATATAACAATAATCCTAAGGTCCTTGAGTGCTATTGTTCTAACAATAAGTTTTTTGGCCTTAGGGTGGTCCTACAAATAATGCTGACTCATATATAATCTGCTGATCAGTGATAACCAAATTCCTGAGACCACTCCTCAGTTCTATCTTTGGGTCATAAAATTAGCATATCAGTGACAGGAAGAACTAGATAAATTTGTCTCCTTGCTCCTGGTTCTTTGCTTTTGGAACTTATCCAGCATTACAATTACAATAAACTTTGCCCCTTGCCTTAGAGATGAGTTCAAGCTTGCAAATTCTTTTGAGACATCTTGCAACACTGGACTGTGATTCCAACTTTTTGGGGTCTCCTTTCTGAACATTTACAATATTGGTGCCAAACTTAGTGTGCTTGGCTTAGCACAATGAATTTAAGAGGTTTGCCAGCCTCCAGTAGCAGGGATTACAGGAATAAACAGTTCTACATAACTATTGTACTACATTGTGATTGAAGACTTCCAGAAAAGGAAATTTTTTAAAAATTAAAATAATTTGCACACTGAATACCTTTTTAAATATTACATATATTGCTTTCTATGATACATATTAAACTTAGTTTCATTCCTTCAAAAGTTCATTTTAATTTATATAGAAACCATTCACACCCTAACAAAACCAAATATTCACAATATAAAAATAAAAATTTTAAAATGGTAACTCCGACTGTGGAATATAGAACATGAAAAGTGTAAATTTAAAATATCATATTAGGAAGAAGGGGAAATAAATTAGGAAGTTATTTATTTACTGAATAACTAGAAATCTGTCATGGTAACATAGAGAATTATAAAGTAAATGTGAAGTGAAAACCCATTTCAACAGAGGACTAATCCTTTATTGTAGTCTAAAACAAATAACAATATTCCTTATTAATTAAGTGATAATTTGAAAGACTATTTTGACATACTAACAAAGCTTTTCATCTTTATCTTTGTTATTTGAGATGAGCAGGATAAAAGGAAATTTAAAATTAAAATTATACATTAAGGAAGTAATTTAGTTTCAAATCTGTAATTGAAACATATTAAAATCATTAAATAAGTGTTTCATGCAGCACAGTAATAACAGATGAGATGTCATGAGAGGCAGGTGTCTCTTATGCTTCTCTAATATTTTACAATCATCACTTGTGAGTCAAAGCACTTCAGCAAAGTAATTACTATCATTATCATCATCATCATCATCATCATCAACACTAACCAACACTCGGAACAGAAAACAATGGAACAATTATTAATTGAAAAGGATATGATGCATAGTATCTTGCCTGGAGTTGGGAAGACCTGAGTTCAAATCTGGCCTCAAATACTTACTAGCTGTGTGACCTTGCCTTTTCTCTGTTTCCTCATCTATAAAATGGGGATCATAATAACACTCCTCAGGATAGTGATGAGGATTAAATGAGACAATATTTAAAGTGCTTAGCATGGAATCTAATACATAGTAAACACTATATAAATACTATTATCATGACTGTTGTTGATATTTCTGTTATTATTTTTACTTTGGTGGTCATAGAATCAATTAAAATCCATTTACAAGTCAGATCTGCACCAACCTGATAAATATTTTAAAAAGCAGATGTATATTTAAAAAACAAGAGGTACTTTTCCATTTTGGGTGTGATTTTTATGACAGAAAAAAAAAAGTCTTGAAGAATTTTTCTGTTGCTGAAGGTGTTTTTATACACTTCATTAGGTGATAAAAACAAAAAAACAAAAACAAAACAACAACAACAAAAAAAAACTTCAGGAAAAGAAAAAACAAAACAAAACTGAGATCGGTTCTTATATGCCTAGGAATGTTGTAATGAAAGTAAGAAATTATGGTGATTAGTGTTTACCAGAGTTCATCAAAAAGGTATATTTTCATGTTTATGCATTTAGCCAGATCTACAAAAAATTTTACTATTATGTAGTGAAAAAAGCATTCATTTTTAAGTCAGAGGACCTACATTCAATTCCTTTCTCTACCCTAGGCAAGTCATTTAGCCTAAAAAATCTCAGGTTCTCAATGAGAAAAGAAGGGGATTGGACCAGAAGGCTTTTGAGGCCCCTAGTAACTCTTGATCTATCATATGGCAATTTTCTATCATAAGAAATAACTTCATGACATAAAATTAAAAAATAATTTAATGTGAGAGAAAAAGTTGCCTACTCTCTCATTAATGTCTCCTAACAGAATATAAACTTCATTAGGGCAGGGTCTGGGTTTTATCTAAAAATTTCCCCATCATAGTAGGTACCATAGATACTTAATAATGATTTGATTGATATTATTTTTAAAAGAAATTTTAAAATTACAATTATAAATTTTCAAGATGGGTTTTAAAAATATTTTTGTGTATGTCATGACTCCCTTGACTATTTGATGAAATTAAATTAATAAGATAAAGAAAGAGTAGGTACAAAACAATTTTAATAAGCAGAAATGTGTAGACAAAGGTTTATTGTGAAAAGATTAGCATACTAAAGACCATTCATGAAAAGCAATATTTAAAAAAAAAAACATTATGACTGCATTTTGGCTCTTATGTTGTTGAATACTTTCTTAGAAAAGACAAAGGTTTTTCAAAGGCATTTAGCTTTAAAATATTCACAATTCTTTTGAATGCCCTTAGCAGGACAAGAAAAGAGGGATTCAATTTTCAAAGATAATTGTGGTAGATAACTGTCTCATTCCCTTTCAGCCACAATCTGATAAATATCTAATTACTAGTCAAGAAATTTTAGACTAGCACAGCTGGACCTGAGAGAAGGCCACAGGGGATGGTTTGGTCCTTCAAAACTATCAGATTAAAAAAAAAAAAGTAGGATTGCAAATTCATTTCATATTTTCAGATAATAAGATATATAATATTTGTTGGGGAATGGGAGAGAATAAACAAACCCACAATTGAAATTTCAGTATAAAAGCCTTTTAAAAAAATGAATGAAATTAGAATATGGCAATAAAACTATTCTCTTCAATGCAATTACTTATCTTTTAACTTAAAATCATGTCACTTTAACTTTCATTTACAGTACTGTATTTCAGTAATCATGTTGATGAAGGATGTTATAACTGAAATTCAATTGAAAATCAAGACATTTCTCTTATTCACCTAAGAAAACTGCATTGATTCAAATGTATTGTAGGTATCAAGGGCTACCTTGTACTATTATTTTTCCTCTGAAAATATCTGCTCAAAAGACAGCATCCGGTGGTCTTCAGAAAAGTAATTACTTTCTTTACATGATCAAATGTTCAGAATGTAAATAATTATTTTCAAACTTTGATTGTTACAACTGCAAATTGCATGCAATTTATTTTGTTTAAGGATTCTCATTACCATAATAAACATACTTTTGTGGGGAAAGAAGAAAACAAGTATTGTCAAGCATCTATTATGGGTGAGGTACTGAGCTAAACACTTTATTATCTCACTTGATCCTCAGAACAGCTCTATTATGTATGTGTCATAATATCCCTATATTATAGTTGAGGTGACTGAGGCAGAGTTTAAATGACTTGCCCAAGATCACAAAGCTACTAAATGTCATATTTAAATTCATATCTTCTTGACTCCAGACCCAGTGCTTTTTCACTGTGTAATATAGCTGTCTACTTTTATTTTGGAAAGTTTTAATTAAATAAAGTTTTACAATATTTTGAAGAAATCAAATATTTTTATTTGCACAAAGCTTTTTGGGAGGAAATTATTTTTATTAATTAAAAGAATATTTGTAAATATATTTTAGATTTATGTAAATCATCTGCATTCTTTTTCTTATGTATTCTTATATTTTACTTGGGCTGATGCAGGATTAAAAATTATGTCTGAGTAACAAAGTATGTGGTAGGCTCTATAGTATAGGTTAATAATTCTATGTTTGTTGTCAGAAGATGAACCTGGCTAAAGTTGTTAGAACCTTATACTTCTACAATAGACCACTATATAATATTTTTAATAACAAAAAAAAATTCAAATAAAATTTCTTGGAGGAGGGGAAGATAGATGGGTAGGAGTTGCACTCTGTTTTGGTGAAGGGAATACCAAGTATAAAATAGCCAATCCTTAAATTACTAGAGACTTTAACATTAATTTAACAGATACATCGTATGTGTGTGTGTGTGTGTGTGTGTGTGTGTGTGTGTGTGTGTAGTGTGTGTGTGTGTGTAGTGTGTACACCAAAATGAATGAATACAGCAACGAAATTTATGACATTCTTGAAGCCATATCCTGCTCCCTAGCTCCTCATTCTTTGGTGAGTTAGATGATATAATGGCTGCATGCACAGGACAGAACAGTCTTTCTCTTGTACATTTTGTTTGATCCTCCCTTGTTGATAACAGAAGAAAAGTAAAGAAAGAAGGTATGGAGGCTTTTTAAAAAAAGACTTTGCACAATAGGTTCATTAGCATTTTTGCATATTACAAAGCAAATTATAGGTACTATTGCTATAAAAAACAAATTAAAATATGATAAATTCAATTTTTCTGAAAAATGCCCAGAAAAATCCAATCAAGTCACATGTAGTATAAAGAAATAAATATGTACATATATGTACATATACATTATCCAAACACATACATATTTGGTATGTGTGTAATTATATGTATCAGCATATACATATAATTAATTATGTTACAACTTTGGAATATAAAATAAACTTTATTGAACTAAATTAATAACTTATATGTTTCTAATTTTATTACTAGGTTTTACTAATATAAAAAAATTCTAATCAAATTATTCTATATATTTAGTACTATATGCTACATATTACTACAAAGATAGCGCTGTTGGAATACATGGGAGTCACCTGACAATGGCTGCTGGAAATCCAACCCAGACCTGCAGAATGGATTTCCTCATGTGAGAGGATGATATAAGGAGACTGAGAGGCGGTTGCTATTCTCTGACCTCTCTGACTGAGAGCCCATTGTGTTGTCTGACCTCTCTCCTCTTCCCTCTGCTTCCAATTTATTTCATTCACAGTCCACAACACCTATGTCAGCAAAGGCTGCCTTGCAACTCCTTCAGATGCTATGATCCACAACTGTGGAGGCTCTCAGAGAATTGACCTACCCCTTGACAATTCCCTGGTTTTTTTTTTTTTTTTTTTTTTTTTTTTTTGCTGTTATTTCCCTCCAAAGCATGGTCTGCACACTGAGGCAGCACTATCACTTGTGGATGGTTGTAGCAGGTGTTGATCTTGTGAGATGTCATGAAGGCAAACTTTCAAATGGAGAAGAGTACTATAGTCAGAACAGGCATTTAAGTCTCTCATTAGTCTCCTGGCTCAGCTGTTTCATGTGTTGGCCCATTTAATTACCTCTACTAACAAAGTCTTACTGGGGCTCTTCTTCCTTTCCTTCTCCTTGGGTTACCAAAGGAACTCTGTAAGGATCCTTCTCATGAACAGCTCTGGAATGCTGCTGGTACTTCTTGTAATTATTATGCTTCTTAAGGAGTTGCAGAGCAGCCTTTACTGACACAGGTGTTGTGGACTGGGAATGAAATAAATTGGAGGCAGGAAAGAAGACGGAGAGGCAACAGCCTCTCAGTCAGAGGTCAGAGAATAGCAGCTGCCTCTCAATCTCCTTGTATTATCCTCTCACATGAGGAGATCCATTCTGCAGGTCTGTGTTGAATCTCCAGCAGCTACTGTTAGGTGGCTCCCATGTATTCCAACACAATGCAATTCATTTGGGGAAAATAAATAGTAAAGAATTTCAGGGGGATAGGGGTAAAAAAAATGAGAAATTGGGGGATTTGAGACTACAAGATATCAAAAATATATTTCAAAACAGTAATTATGATATTTAGACTTGTACTTTATTTAAAAAATAAAGTATATCAGTGGACAATTTCAGTAAACCATGGCAGGCATTAAAAACTTAGATTTGAACCCAGTTCCTCAAAAAATGCCATAACAAAGAATCAAACAGGATGCTGATTGAACCAATAAGTAAATAACAAGAAGAAGGAAAAGAAGAAAGAGAAGGAGAAGGAGGAGAAGGGGGAAGAGGAGAAAAAAGAGGAGGAGGAAGGGGAGGAGGAACAGAAGAAGGAGGAGGAGGAAGAGAAAGAGGAGGAGTAGAAAGAGAAGGAGGAGGAGAGCTAGCCACACCAGGAAATCAAGGAGACAAAAGACCTTGAAGAGATATTGAAATAAGTATGATATTTGTTAGCAATGCTATTGTTAAGTAAATTTTCTTTGGAAATGTTATATATACATATTTAACCACTAAACTATTCTCAGTCAGGTTTTGCCTATTACAAAATCCTTATACTATTGTGTTTAGGCAATGACAGTAGAATACTGACTTCAGAGAAAACAATATTAAGATCTAGCTTCCATAATCTTAAGAGTAAAAGTGGGGAAAACCTTGACCCTGATTTTAAAGAAAGAGTCCAAAATAACACCATAAGTCTAAAAAATTTGGTAAATAAATAACAAGTTATGAATATATTGAAGCAAACTGCTATGTAAAGGAAACCAAGAGATAAATTCAAGATAATAACTTCATAGGTAAAATTATAACTCAGAAAAAGCAACAGTTCTCTAAGTCCTCAAAGCCCTCTAAGAATATATAAACTACTTTGTTTTCTTTCTTATTTGTTTTTCCTTTTTGATCTGATTTTTTTTTCTGCAGCATGATAATTGTGAAAATATGTATAGAAGAATTGCACGTGTTTAATATATATTGGAATGCTTGGTGTCTGGGGAGAGGATGGAGGAAAGGGAGAAAGAAAAAAAATTTGGAATACAAGGTTTTCCCAGAGCCAATGTTAAAAATTATTTTTGTGTACATTTTGAAAATTAAAAAAATTTCATTTTAAAAAAAGAAAATAACAAAAATAACAACAACAACAATAAGAAAATAATAAAAAAGTTTAAACTAAGTATGTGTCTATGAATTTGGGAGTGAAAAAATAAAAATAAAATAGGATACAGATTGATTGTTTATGTTATAAAGAAAAATAACTGTGGAATTCAGAGAAACAGAGGAAGACTTGTATGATGTGATTTATAGCAAAATAAGCAAAGCAAAAAGAAAAATACTTGATGAATATATATATATGTAGCGAGCTGTCGTCTCCAGAAGCTGCCGGATTGCTCTCTGGGAAGAGATCTGCTGTGTCTACTCAAATCTTTCAGACAGATTCTTCTTCCTGTAGTGAACCGTTGTCTACAGGCAGTTGCTGTTAACTCTTGTCCTTAGAAGTGACTTCCCTTCCTGCAGAGAGCCCCGTCAAGCCTGATGCAATGCAGAGTCTTTCTTCTTGAATCCTGGCTCTGAATCTCCTCCAGCTCTTATCCTTCTCCAGGCCGATCTGCTCTCTGGGCCCAATGCTGTCTCTTTTATCCTCCCAGAGAATGGGCGTGGGATAATGCAAGGGCTTCTGGGAAGAACCACTTCAGCCAATGAGCTTGCTCCTTCTATCAAGTCAACCTGAGATCTCACCTTGTAATTGTCCAACCTGAATTCTCACCTTGTCACTATCCAGACAACCTGAGTTCTCACCTAGTAATCCTAACATCTCCCCCTTTCTTTTGATTTAGAACATAGGACAGTCATGATCTTGAAACATAAATCCATCAATATGGGAAGTATTACACATAATTACATAAATTACATAAGCACATAGTAACATAGTAACATAATACATGCTAGAAGTATATGACAAATAACATAATCAAATAATCATAAATTGAAAATTTATAAATGTCCATAAGTCCATTATCCATTAGTCTCATCTTGTGTGAGGAAGTCCAATGATTCCTGCTGGTTTTTAAAGTTCTTTAACAGTCTTCTTATTATCCATGCTCTTTCAGTGTCAGATGTTTCTTAGATCTTCTCCTTTATTTTGAGGTCTTTCTCTTTTTCTGTCTCTCTCTGATGGACAAGGCGAATATGACTCGTTGGCACCCATCTGATTCCTTCTCCTGCTGAAGAAATACAAGCAAACCCTCTCCCCCAGGCAGTTAACCTATCTGGTCCCTTCCATTCACCACTTTCTGGATCTCTCCACATCACCTGGCGATTATCTAAGGACAGTGGAGATGCTCGCACTGGACACTGCCCTTCTGGTGGGTTATAAAACCTGTCTGCCGGAGCTAGTGCATCTTTGTCAAAAATTAGAAAATTAATGGTATCAGATGTCTGGTCATTATTTCTGTAGCTGAATTTTCTCCAATAGTTCTTTTGACAGCAGTTTGCAAACGTCCCACAAAATCTGCAAAAGGTTCATTGGGACCTTGCTGTATTTTAGTGAAAGCCTCTCCACGATCTTTCTGTCCAGGAAGGACACCCCAAGCTTTTATTGCAGCCTTAGCAATTTGCTCATATATTGTCATGGTATAATTAATCTGTTCCGAATTCTCTCCATACTGACCTTCACCAGCTAAGTGCTCAAAAGTGAATTGTGTGTTAACTCCTATTTCCAAATTGCATCTGACTTGAATTTTACATAATTCATGAAATTCCGCAAGCCATAATAAATTTTCTCCAGGTTCCAGACATGTCCTTGCTATGGATTTCCAATCATTCAGGGTTAGGACTTCATAAGACAAACCATCTAGTAACATTTTGACATAAGCTGATGTAGCCCCATAAAGGGTACAACCTTTTTTCAAATCCTTAATTTTATTCAAATCTAAAGGTGCATATCTTCTCCTTTTTTTACCTACAGAGTCAGTATTTTCAATCACAGGATATGCATGTATAAAATCACTTATATCCTGTCCTTCTTTCTTAGCTTTAACCAATGCTTTTTCTAATCTTGTCATAGGCTTAGGCTGCTTCACAGGCAATTCTGTTTGTGTTTCTGCCTCTTCCCCTCTTTCTTCCTCCATCTCTGAAGGTGGGGTTGATGTGGGCCTGTCAATAATCTGTTCTCTAGGCAGAGTTGAAGCTTCTTCAAGAGAATCATACCATAATTCCTCATTTAAATCTTCTTGCTCTAGGGCAAGATCTTGATCTTTCCTTTTTTTCCTCACACTTCCTCCTCTGTTCATTTTTAAAACTTTTCCTTCTCCTACAACTTGCTTGATAGTTTAAGGCTAATTGAACTATGTTGTAGATATAAAATACTTCTGCAGAAATTGAACGAGGCCCATTTTTTGCTTGAAATTCTTTCATTTCATATCCCACTAGCTTCCATTTATCTACATCTATCTTTTCTTCCTCTAAGAACCAAGGGGATGTGCGTCTTAATGCAGCCAAGAGTTTAGCAATCTGTACCCAGGTTACAAGTAAACTCTGCTCCTCAATTATGTACCACTATAGTACCACTCCTGAATGGGGGTGGAGCTGAGGTTGCTTCTGGGGCTGGGTTTGAGTCGGCTGAGGTCCAGGGATTGAATATAGCTAACATCTGCCCCATTTCAGCTATAAGAGATTCCTGGTTTATCCCTTAACAAGTTAAGTTCCTTATTTATCTATTAGCACGCTCACTTAATCTTTAACAAAGTTTCCTCGTTACTCACGGTTCTGGGTCAGAGAGACTGAGATCTAGATCAGAAGCTTTTCCACTGGAATCAGGACTGTGTCTGTCCCTGTTCGGGCGCCAAATTGCGAAGGTCTGGTCTAGCTCCTCTTGTCAGGATAAGCAAAAGTCCTTGCCCCACGTCTGATCTGAGGTCGCACGTTGGGCGCCAAATGTAGCGAGCTGTCGTCTCCAGAAGCTGCCGGATCGCTCTCTGGGAAGAGATCTGCTGTGTCTACTCAAATCTTTCAGACAGATTCTTCTTCCTGTAGTGAACCGTTGTCTACAGGCAGTTGCTGTTAACTCTTGTCCTTAGAAGTGACTTCCCTTCCTGCAGAGAGCCCCGTCAAGCCTGATGCAATGCAGAGTCTTTCTTCTTGAATCCTGGCTCTGAATCTCCTCCAGCTCTTATCCTTCTCCAGGCCGATCTGCTCTCTGGGCCCAATGCTGTCTCTTTTATCCTCCCAGAGAATGGGCGTGGGATAATGCAAGGGCTTCTGGGAAGAACCACTTCAGCCAATGAGCTTGCTCCTTCTATCAAGTCAACCTGAGTTCTCACCTTGTAATTGTCCAACCTGAATTATTCTCACCTTGTCACTATCCAGACAACCTGAGTTCTCACCTAGTAATCCTAACATATATATATATATATATATATATATATATATATATATATATATATATATATATATATATATTAGCAGAAATGAAGAGAAAATTAAAGGCAGAATAATTCTGCTCAAACACATTGACAAATGTTGGTGCCTGAAGAGGGATATTGGAATGCACTTCATTGGTATCTTGTGAGAAATAGTGGAAGGGACAGATTATTACATATTCTGGCAGTCAAGCCTATTTTATTAAATAATAATGCTTTGGGTTTTGTTTTGTTTTGTTTTGTTTTTCTTTGCTGCACAAGAAAAATCAGATCAAAAAGGGAAAAAAGTGAGAAACAAAATGCAGGCAAACAACCAAAAAAAAAAAAAAAAGTGAAAATGCTATATTGTGATCCGTATACCATCTACACAGACTTCTTTCTGGATGCAGATGATCCTGTGCATTACAAGTCCACTGAAAGGGGCAGAGTCAAGATGGTGGAGAGGACACATGCTTCATTCTGAGCTCCCTTCTTACTGATTACCAAATTCAACCTCTGAAATAGTGATTGACGGGTAGAATACACTTATATTAGGAGTACAACAAATTTCCAGCTGAAGATAATCTGGAAGATCACTAGAAAAAGTCTGGCTTGATGAGATGGGAGGAAGCCAATGCAGGCAGGGAGGCAAAACATGGAAACTATTGCATGCTGAGTGGATCCAAGTCAGGCTGTAGTCTGTGTGGGTAAAGAAATTGCAGGGAGGATTCTACCACAGGTTGGTTACTCTGCTTTGGTTGCAAAGCAGTAGATCAGCAGAGAAGTTACATAAACACCAAAGGTAGAGTGTACCCCAAAACGCCAGAGTTTCACAGGACCTGGTAACATCCACCCAGACCAGGAGTGAGTCAGCACGACCACAGTGCAGCTGCACAGCCTCCTTCCGCAGTGCAAGGCTCTTCCCAGGATAGCTACACTTCCCCAGAGTGACTGCTCTTCCCAGCCCATTTCCAGGACAGATACTGTCCATCTGTTCTGTAGAGGAAGCTGGGAACCTGCTTGCCCTGAAGGCAGATCTCAAGAGGTGTTAAAAAAATTAAGAGGCAGATAGCAGATTGGATCAAAAGTTAGAACCCTACAATATATTATTTACAAGAAACACATTTAAAGCAGGGAGATACATACAGAGTAAAGGTAAAAGGCTGGAGCAGAATCTATTGTGCTTCAGGTGAAGTCAAAAAAGCAGGGGTAGCCATCCTTATATCAGACCAAGCAAAAGCAAAATTTGATCTAATTAAAAGAGATAAGAAAGGAAACCATATCTTGCTAAAAGGTACATAGACAATGAAGCAATATCAATACTAAACATATATGCACCAAGTGGTATAGTATTTAAATTCCTAAAGGAGAAGTTAAAAGAGTTACAAGAAGAAATAGACAGCAAAACAATAATAGTGGAAAATCTCAACCTTTCATTCTCAGAATGATATAAATCAAAGCACAAAACAAACAAGAAAGAAGTTAAAGAGATAAATAGAGCACTAGGAAACTTAAGTGTGATACATCTTTGGAGAAAACTGAATGGGGACAGAAAGGAGTATACTTTCTTCGCAGAAGTTCATGGAACCTATACAAAAATTGACCACATATTAGGACATAAAGACCTCAAAATTAAATGCAGAAAGGCAAAAATAATAAATGCATTCTTTTCAGATCATGATGCAATAAAACCTATATTTAACAACAACAACAACAAAAATAGTGGTAAATAGATCAAAAAGTAATTGGAAATTAAATAATCTCCTTCTAGAGAATGAATGGATGAAACAGCAAATCATAGACACAATTTCACCCAAGAGAATGACAACAATAAGAGAGCATACTAACATTTGTGGGATGCGGCCAAAGTGGTAATAAGGGGAAATTTTATATCTCTCTAGAGGTTTACTTGAATAAAATAGAAAAAGAAAAGATCAATGAATTGAGCTTGCAACTTAAACTAGAAAAAAGAGCAAATTAAAAACCTCCAAAGAAGAGGCAGCTAGGTGGCACAGTGGATAGAGCACCAGCCTTGAATTCAGGAGAACCTGAGTTCAAATTTGGTCTCAAGCACTTAACACTTCCTATCTGTGTGACCCTGGGCAAGCCACTTAACCCCAGCCTCAAAAAAAAAAAAAAAAAAAAAACCCAAAAAACAAACAAAAAAAACCTCCAATGAAATATTAAATGTGAAATTCTAAAATTAAAATGAGAAATTAATAAAATTGAAATTTAAAAACTGTTGAATTAATAAATAAAACTAAGAGTTTTTTTATAAAAAAAATATAAATAAACCTCTGATAAATTTGATTAGAAAAAGGAAAGAGAAAAATCAAATTGTTAGTATTAAAAAATGAAAAAAGAGAACTTTCTACCAATGAAGAGGAAATTAGAGCAATAATTAGGAATTACTTTGCCCAACTTCATACCAGTAAATTTGATAACCTAAGTGAAATGGATGACTACTTTAAAAAATATAGACTGCCCAGATTAACAGAGGAAGAAGTAAATTGCTTAAAATGTCCCAGTTTAGAAAAAGAAATAGAACAAGCTATTAATCAGCTCCCTAAGAAAAAATTCCCAGGACCATATGGGTTTACATGTGAATTCTACCAAACATTTAAAGAACAATTAACTCCAATGTCATATAAACTATTAAAAAAAATAAGGAATGAAGGACTCCTACCAAATTCCTTTTATGACACAGACAAGGTTTACTGATACCTTAATCAGATATGTTGAAAACAGAGAAAGAAAATTATAGACCAATCTCTCTAATGAACAGTGATGCTAAAATCTTGAATAAAATATTAGAAAAAAGATTACAGGAAATCATCCCCAGGATAATATGCCATGACCAAGTAGAATTTATACCAGGAATGCAGGGCTGGTTCAATATAAGGAAAACTATTAGCATAATTAACTATATTGATATTTGGTTATTGATAACCAAATTAACAAAAAACATATGATCAGCTCAATAGATGCAGAAAAAGCATTTGATAACATCCAGGATCCATTCCTATTAAAAACACTAGAGAGTAAAGGAATAAATGGACTTTTCATTAAAATAGTCAATAGCATCTATTTAAAACTGTCAGTGTGCATCATATGCAATAGGGATAGACTAAAACCATTGCCAAGAAGATCAGGAGTGAAACAAGGTTGCGCACTGTCACCATTACTATTCAATATTGTATTAGAAATGCTAGCTTCAGCAATGAGATGAAAAAGAGATTAAAAGAATTAGAGTAGGTAATGAGGAAACCAAACTATCACTCTTTGCAGATGATATGATAGTATACTTAGAGAACCCCAGAGATTCTACTAAAAAGCTATTAGAGATAATCACAACTTTAGCAAAGTTGCAAGATACAAAATAAATCCACATAAACCATCAGCATTTTTATACATCACTAATAAAATCCAACAGCAAGAGATACAAAAAGAAATTTCATTTAAAATAACTGCCTATAGAATAAAATATTTGGGAATTTATCTGACAAGGGAAAGTCAGGAGCTATATGAGCAAAACCACAAAATGCTTTCCATACAAATAAAGTCAGATTTAAACAATTGGAAAAATATTAAGTGTTCTTGGATATGTCGAGCGAATATAAAAAAGATGACAATACTATGTAAACTAACCTATTTATTTAGTGATATACCAATCAGACTCCCAAAAAACTATTTTAATGATCTAGAAAATATAACAAAATTCATCTGGAAGAACAAAAGGTCAAGACTTTTCGGGGAACTAATAAAAAAAAATATCAAATGGAGGTGGCCTAGCTGTACCAGATCTAAACCTATGTTATAAAGCAGCAGTCACCAAAACCATTTGGTATTGGCTAAGAAATAGACTAGCTGATCAGTGGAATAGGTTAGGTTCACAGGACAAAATAGTCAATAATTGTATCAATCTAGTGTTTGACAAATCCAAAGACCCCAGCTTTTGATATAAGAATTCAGTGTTTGACAACAACTGCTGGGAAAACTGGAAATTAGTATCGCAGAAATTTGTCATTGACCCGCACTTAAGATAAGTCCACCAAGATAAGGTCCAAATGGGTTCATGATCTAAGGATAAGAAATGATATTATGAATAAATTAGAAGAACATAGGGATAATTTACCTCTTAGACCTGTGGAGGAGGAAGGAATTTGTGACCAAAGAAGAACTGGAGATCATTATTGATCACAAAATAGAAAATTTTGATTATATTAAGTTAAAAATATTTTTGTATAAACAAAACTAATGCAGACAAGATTAGAAGGGAAGCAACAAACTGGGAAAACATTTTACAAAGATTCTGATAAAGGTCTCATTTCCAAAATATATAGAAAATTGACTCTAATTTATAAGAAATTAAACCATTCTCCAATTAATAAATGATCAAATAATATGATATGATCAGACAATTCTCAGAAGAAATTGAAACTATTTCTAGCCACATGAAAAGATGCTCCAAGTCATTATTAATCAGATAAATGCAAAATAAGACACCTCTGACATTCCACTACACACCTCTCAGATTGGCTAGGATGTTAGGTGAAGATAATGCTGGCCTTTGGAGGGGTGTGAGAAAACTTGGACACTGATACATTGTTTGTGGAATTGTGGAACCATTCTAGAGAGCAATTTGGAACTATTCTCAAAAAGTTATCTAACTGTACATATCCTTTGATCCAGCAGTGTTACTACTGGGCTTTTATCCCAAAGAGATCTTAAGGGAAAGGGACCTGTATGTGCAAAAATGTTTGTGACAGCCCTTTTTGTAATGGCTAGAAACTGGAAATTGAATGAATGCCCATCAATTGGAGAATGGCTGAATAAATTGTCGTATATTATGGAATATTATTGTTTTGTAAGAAATGACTAACAGGATGATTTCAGAAAGGCCTGGAGAGACTTACATGAACTGATGCTGAGTGAGATTAGCAGAACCAGAAGATCATTATATGCTTCAACAACAATTCTGATGGATGTGGCTCTCTTCAACAATGAGATGAACCAAATTACTTCCATTTGGTCAATAATGAAGAGAACCAGCTACATCCAGTGAAAGAACTCTGGGAAATGAGTGTGAACCACAACATAGCATTTCCACTCCTTCTGTTTTTTTACACTTGCATTTTTGATTTCCTTCTCAGGTTATTTTTACCTTATTTCTAAGTCCGATTTTTCTTGTACAGCAAAATAGCTATATAGTTATGTATACATATATTGTGTTTAACATGTACTTTAACATATTTAACAAATTTAACATTAATATTGGTCTACCTGATATCTAGGGGAAGGGGTTGGGGGAAAAGAGGGGAAAAGTTGGAACAGAAGGTTTTGCAAAGTCAGTGCTGAAAAATTACCCATGTATATATCTTGTAAATAAAAAGATAGATATGTGTGTGTGAGTCTATGTGTGTATACATATATATATGTATATATATATATATATGTATACACACATATACATGTATCTAAAGAACAATTTTAAAAATGTCCATTGGAATTGGCCTGAATTACCTCATTGTTGATCATTCTATAATCTTCTTCTTTCTTTATACAATGTTTTCTTGGTTCTATTCACCTTACTTAGCATCATCTTATATAAGTCTTTCCAGGCCTCTCTGAAATCATCCTGCTGATCATTTTTTACAAAACAATAATATTCCATATCACTCATATACCATAACTTATTCAGCCATTCTCCAACTGATGGTCATTCATTCAATTTCCAGTTCCTTGACACTAAAAAAAACCAAAAACCAAAAACAAAACAAAACAAAAAAAAAACTTTTTCTTATTTCCAAACTTCTGTGATGAAAATTTTTATATTAATGAAACCTTTCTTTCTTGAAATATATGCTTAGTACTAGGATTTAAATGTCAAAAAATACAAACAAGCTTAGTAACTTTTCTTGCTAAATGCTAAACTGTTTTCAGAATAATTATAAATAGCATATTATAGTGGATTGGGCATAGAAAAATGCAATTCTAATGCTTAATCCATGTGACCTTGGACTTATACCGCAATTTCCCGATCTGTAAAATAAATATGTTAAATTATATGAGGTCTTAAAATTTATGATCATATGACCCAATGAATCCCAACTCTGCCAAGAGATTATTAATATGAAAGTATCCATATATTTTCATCTTGCATTACCTTTATCATTCTATGGACCAATACACACACATACATAAATATATACACACACATATATGTATATACACCAATGTATATGGATACACCATATACGTATTGTGTATATATACATGATGTATATAGATATATATGTACATGTGTTCATTTTTTATATATCTCAAGCTTCAGACTTTTATCAGAGATGCTAAATGCAACTCTGTCTATAATCAACTTCTCTTTTTGTTTTATTTAATTTTATTTGTGCAAAATCCTTTTAACTTTTCAGTACTTTATTATCAAAGTAGTCCATTTTGTCTGTTGCAATCTCCTGTTTTTCTGTGTTTTGCTAATCTTAGTTGTGGAACATACAATTTTCCAATCTCCTTTAATTTTTATATACATTTTTTGGATCTTTTGCATTTTAATAACATTTATCCTTTGGATTTTGGATCTCATTTATTTAATTGATCTATACATCTGCTTTTCCACTGTTATTGTTGTTTATGTATTATTCTGTTATGAGAGAATCTTTCTGACCCCATTTAGAGTTTTCTTGGCAAAGATACTAGAATGATTTTGCCATTTCTTCCTTCAGCCCATTTTACAGATCAGGAAACTTAGGCAAAAAAATTAAGTGAATTGCCCAGGTTACCTAGCTAACAAATATCTAAGGCCAAATTTGAACCCAGGAAGATGAGTTTTTCTGACCCTAGACTTGACCCTCTATTGCTTATTAACTTTAATTTTATTGTAGTTTCCATATTCCAGAAATATTTTGAAATTTTAATATGCACCAAAGAGTAAATATATTTTATCTGAAGGCAAATATGAATCCAAATTAAATAAATGTTCATTTTAAAGAATTTAAATAGATATATTTTTCTGAGTATGATGAATGAAAGTTACTCAATAGAATTATATTTCCAAAAATATTTTGTGGGTTAACAGAATCTTTGTTACTAAAATTCAGCACGTTATACATAATCATTTTTCTTTACCATGGGAGATGTATGATCTGAAAATACTATATTACTTCCATAAGCAATAATATCTAACCCAACTCAGCATATTTAATTTTATCTCTTCTGTTTTTATCAACTTTCCTATCTATCATCAAAGGTTTTGCAAGAACGAATGGTGAAAACTATCTTTGCATATATTTTGAAAAATAAGAAGCCTTCATAACAAATAAAATAAAATTATCCCTCTTCCCAAAACTGAACCTAATTTTACATTTTCATTCCTTTCATGTGGTTTGCTTTCCTCTTGCTCTTTATCTGTCATAAATTCCTAACTGTCCTGAATAATTCTTCCTTCTTTTCCCTTCATTTACATATATATTTTTCATTCTTTTCCTTATTCCATTTTGTTGTCTACTTCCTTACTTGTTTTATGTTCATAATTACCACTTATTCCCTTGTATTTTTATGATACTCTTATCACAATTCAGCTTCCTGTGGAATGGGGAAGAAGGAAACAGGGAAAATAATGTGGACTACTTGCATTTTTCTTTCTTCCCAGGTTATTTTTACCTTCTGAATCCAAATCTTGTGCAACAATAGAACTGAACAGATCTGCACACATATATTGTATCTAGGATATACTTTCACATGTTTAACATGTATAAGACTGCCTAGACCCATCTAGGGGAAGGGGTGGAAGGAGGGAAGGCAAAAGTTGGAACAGAAGTGAGTGCAAGGGACAATGTTGTAAAAAATTACCCATGCATATGTTCTGTCAATAAAAAAGCTATAATTAAAAAACAAAAAAACAACAAAAAGAAAAAAGAAAAAAATGTTATTAGAACTGGGACAATTACCTGAAATAAAACTGAGTTAAAGTTCATATATGTGCTCTCAGATTGAAGACCTGAAAAATCAGTTTTTATTGATTAATATTATATTATAGCCATGCACCTGTGTTTTCCTTCTATAGCAGATTTCTATAATCATAAAAAATAGTCAATAGAAACCATTAGTATAATTCAATTAGGTAATACCTTGTTGTTTCCAATCTGATTAAATGTAGTCATTATATCCTAAATAATCCCCTAGCCTCATAATCAAGAACATTGTATAATTCAAGCTAGAGCTTGATCAAATCTTGACCAAATATTTTATACTGATGCTCAAATCATGTTTCTTTGCTTACTCAATTTTAATTCTATATGTGGACCATGGAAAATGTTTAGCCAATGGCAGAGTTCTACCCCTAGGTACCACTTTGGTACAGTAAAGCATTAAAGGAAAGTATTAAATTAGAGTTAACAGTCAGTAAGTATTTATTAAAGTACCTATTATGTATCAGACATTGTATTAATCTAATAGAACAGACAATAAATAAACAGATATATACAGTATATATTCAGTATATACATGAAGTTATTAACAGAGGGAAGGCACTAGAATTAAAAGGATTGGAAAAAAGGAATGTCATAATTGTGGTGAATAAATACATTACAAATTCATATTACCCAAAAATAAAGCCTCACTGCAGGTAAGCAAAACTTTTAGTCCTCAAAGTAAATGTAAATTGCAATCTTTTCAGTTTAGTGTCTTTCCCTCCCAGATTGATTTTTTTTTAGATTAGGTTTAAAAAAAAGCCATTTTTTGTCTGAATACTTACCTAGCCTGAGTCATTGAAAGGCAATGCCTTAATCAAACTTAGTTAAAGATCTTAGCTTAAAAAAACCAATGTCTTTTAATGAATACAGAGACATTTCTAGTCATCCTGTCAAGTCAACCTGAGTTCTCACCTTGTAATGCTAACAACTTTAAAACTTTAAACCCAGCAGGAATCATTGGATTTCCCAACACAAGATGAGAATAATGGACAATGGACTTATGGACATTTATAAATTATCATTTTATGATTATTTGATCATGTTATTTGTTACATACGTCTATTATGTATTATGTTACTATGTGTTTATGTAATCCATGTAATTATGTGTAATGCCTCCCATATTGATGGATTTATGTTTCAAGGTCATGACCACCCTATGTTCTAAATCAAAAGAAAGGGGGAGATGTTAGGATTACAAGGTTGTCTGAACAATTACAAGGTGAGAACTCAGGTTGACTTTACAGTTCCCTGGTTCAGACCTTTGTTTCAGGCCTTTAAAGGGAATTTACACCTTAGGAATTCTAAGAGGAGCAAGTTCAATGGTGGAAGTATTTCCCCGCGCCCCATTGAGTTCTCACATGCTTATTCTCTGGGAGGATAAAAGAAGGGCAGCATTGGGTCTGAGAGAATCTACTCTGGGATAGAGTTGTGACGCCAGGCAGGCTGAAAGGAGACCAGTCTGATTTGGGGAAGGACAAGAGCTGGAGGAGACTTAGAGCTCCCAAGAAACCTGCACACAGAGGAAAAGATTTTACAGATCTCCTCCCAGAGAAGGATTATAATTGAGCAGATGACTGGAGTTCTCACCTTGTCACTGTCCAGACAACCTGTGTTCTCACCTTGTAATCCTAACAATTGGACTCCAGTTTTGCCCTTTTTATAATAGGGGGCCTTTTGATAATCTGAAGGGGCTTGTGGGTGGAGTCTCAGTTTGGCTTCTGGCTTGAGCTTCAGCCAGTGTTAGAATTTGAATAGAATTCAATGGGTTTTTAGATAAGGAGGAAACTGTTTGTGCTTGGGGTTGGGAAACCTGAGCAGATCATTAGAATGGGGACTGGGACAGCCCAAGTTGGCTTCAGATCCGATGGGGGCTGGGAGAGCGTGGATATTTCCCATTGGAATTCAAAAGGGTGCTTTTGACCAGGATTTGTGAATCAAAGGTCCTAGCTTCTTCAGCCATGGGGGTTGGGAATCAGAAAGAAAGTTTAAAGGGACTATAACCCATATCATTCCCCCCTCAAGCAGTTAAAACTTAAATTCATTTAAGAAAAAAAAAAAAAGACTTGGGACAGTGTCCCTTATTGAGGTAGGGCTGAAGATTTTCTCCAAGGATCTTCAGAGTAGCAGGGTCCCCTCTTCAAGATCATTTATTCATTTATGAGAAAAATAAACACTTTAGTTAAGGAATATGGCCAAGTTAGGAATTAGAAACAAAGAGAAATGCCAAAGTTTTGTGTCCAGTAAAGTAATGGCTGGAATTTACCAACATTCACTAGGAATGACAATACCAGCAAGTAGTCAATACACAAGCATTTATTTAGGACTTACTATAAGCCATGCATTACACTAAGCACCAAGAACACAATGAAAGGAAAAAAATAGTTCATACACTCAAGGGCTCAGTTTAATGAGAGAGACAATATATATAAATTGGAGATAATAAACAGATGGTGAGAATTTTAAACATGGAGGACAGTTAATGAAAATGTGTGAAGAGAGAAGATGGAGTATCCTCTGAGTGGAACAGTGAGAAAGCCTGCAATGCTTTATTATCCATTAAACAGTGACATTAAGAGACCAGTATAGAATAAAAGGAGTTAGATTAGCAAACTACTTAGGAGCTTTGCCAAGAAACTCCAAAATGGGATCACAAAGAGTCATATATAGATGAAACTATTCAACAACAGAGAGTAATATCTATCAGAAGAAGCAATAACCAAAAGAGTCTATTTATCATGCTTATATACCTTCAGAAGCTATATGCTTGGCAACCTCATAAGTTGTACAAGATCAGAAAGAACAGATCTAGAGATTCCCGTTGTGTTACAAGAATAAGTTTCTCTTTAAGTATGCTCTGGCTACAAGTTCCCTACATGTGCCTTTCTGTTCATATTCTTCATGTATATCTTCTCTTCTTATTGATGATATTTGTATACACAAAGTTCATGGGGAAAATGTTGTCTTGTTACTTTTTTTGCTATAATATTTCTAGATCTAGTGCATGTGAAGGGCAGTTCTGATGGCAGCTCCCTATCTGGAGAAGTTAAGGTTCTCCTACCTTAAGGAAAAATGGTTTGGTATGTAATGGTATACCTTATAGAGACTGCAAAACATGTAGACCATCTATGACTAATATTAACATGCTAATCACATGGTTCAAAGAAACCTTTTTGAAGGCAAGGAAGTCTCTTGAAACAGCTTATGTTTAGGGCATCTCAGAGTATGGGCATCCCCTCATGTTACTGTCTCATGGTTAGAGTTTTTCAGCCAGATTAGCACTGATGCTCTCAGGAGCAAAGTATGGCCTTTAGTAGAGATGGTCAGGAATCAACAGTGTGTACCTATGATGAGGATTTATTCAGCAGTCAAACCACATCTGGATGAGAACATAGTATGTTAAAAAGAAATTATGCTAAGTGTTTCTGGGAAAGTGAGTCAAAATGTACTTGTTAACAATAGATGTTGGAGTCAGGAAGACCTGAGTTCAAATAATGCCTTAGATACTAACTAGTTTTGTGATCCTAGGCAAATCACTTGAGTTGTCACAGTCTTAGTTTCTTCATATGTAAAAATGGAGATAACAATAACACCTACCTCACAGGGTTGCTGTAAAGATTAACTGAAATAACATATATAAAGTATTTAGTGTTTTATTCTAAAGGACTATGTAAATGTGAGTTTCTAAATAAGCTATTATTGATTAAATGATTTTGTTTTAAACATTGTCTTGTGGTTAATGCATAAATGTAAACATATTTATAGGGTTTCCCAAGCCTCCATGATGCTCAATGAAAACAGACTTTGATTTTGATGAGTTCTTTTATATAAGTGAGAGAGATACCATCAGGTATTATATATATATATATATATATATATATATATATATATAATAGCAAGCTAATATTAAAGAAATTACTTTGGAGGTCAGTCATAACTAAGAACATTTTAAGAGACTTCTTAGACAAGCTTGGAGCATAAAGAGAAACCTTTTTGGTGATGACCACAAAATAATGATAATTCAGGAAGAGAAATAAAGAATACCAACGACAAAACTCAGTAGTTTACTTTTCCTACTAGATTGTCAGTCTAGCAGTGGGAATCTTAATAAAGGTCCAAGTTCAGCAGCAAGTTGACAATTCATAATCATCCATGCCAAAATAAGTTGAAGAACAACTTGCAAATGTTTATAAATATCTTTGCAAAGTATTAGAATTTGTGATTGATAAGAATTTATATTCTTTTAAAAATCACATTTAAAAATGACAAGATGCTGTATCAATCATAGTATATACCATTTTCTTTAAGGATATTATTTTATTTAGTGCAAAATAGACTTTGATAAGTCTCTTTTATTTTTAGTTTTAAATGGATATCTGGGTTATTATCTGCATATGTAGTGTTGAAAAAACAAAAGACTCAGCAAAAAACATAATTTAATGTTCAAAATAGCAATGCCTTTATTATTTATAAAATATTCACCCAAATGTTTCATTAGTTAACTAATGTAATATTAATGAGAAAAATAAATTCAATTTATTGGCCACAGCAACTGAGTACTACCAGTTAATCATGAAATCCTCATTCCATCTTCACTTGGTTTCATCTGCAAAGGTTCTCTCACAGATTCCTATTTACAGATCACAAAAGAACAATTTGCATGACTTCAAGAATTAATTATACATTTGTATGAAAGCCACTTAAACAACTGCTCCTCTGGTGAGTTCATAAAGATGTTTAATCTGTTCTTATATTTTCACTGAGAAAAGCTGGCAATGCTACAATAAAACATAGCATGAATAGACAGTAAGCCAAATTTCTTCCTTATTTGTTCACTTGCATTTACCATACTCATTTAGACCATCAAAGCACCAACACCTTTTAACCTTACCAGTGACACAGCTGGGGCATTTTTCACACATAATGCAAAGTGACTTGGAATAATGTGCTCCTTGTCAATCTCTGAAGATTAAAAATGTATGGTCTTTTCTTCCATGAAAAAAATAATCTTAAAAAGCTCTTCTCTATATATAATTTTTACCACTAATTTATTCAATTCACAATAATTATTGCTGGAAAATTATCTTCTAAAATAAGATACAAGTCTTCTTTTATCTGGTCAACTAAAACATTTTGGAGCAAATTTAGATCAGTCATTAAAATATTTTAAATAAGGTGGCTTACTTTAGTATATGTCCACTCAATTATCTAACTTTAATTTGTAAACATCCAGAATTTCAATGGGACAAGGATGTACATCATGCTTATGATATAAGAATTCACATTGATTTCAACAATGTACTCTTATTAATTAGGTAATAAAAATATAATGTAAGCCATTCAAACAAACAAACAAAAAAGTTTCAAGAATTGCCAATTTTGCACTCCTGGAGGGGACTCTAGTGCTTAACACTTAAATGTCATGCAGATATTGTCTCTCTGGCATGCCAATATTTATGCCCATCTGTGAGGTTGGCACTGTGCCATCACAATGTACAATGCTGGTTTCAGCATATGTAGGTGCCAATAATATGCTCAGAATGATAGCCTGTGGAACACGTCAAGTAGCTTATCTTTTACAAGACAATCCATCCAATTGTGAGCAATGCCAAATAAGGTGCAACTACTTTATTACAAGGCATCACAGATGTTGATGCTTGTGGGCATTTATAACATCAATAAAAAAAAATCTCCCTAGCTATCACTGTTAGCAATTTGTCCAAAACCTAATAATTCTGGATGTTGAAAACAAAATTAATGTGCATAGTCTCAACAACAAAGAAACTCGGTTTTCTTTGCTAATGCTTTATGTTTCTGTGGTCTTTATTGTCAGATTTTAAAATTATTGCTAATCTGGTTTCTTTTTAAATTGGGAAATAGTATCCAACTTTCTTTCATCAATTCAAACTCTCCATTGCGAAAAAGAAAGTGAACACATCTACTGTCCCATGTTACATTTTAATCTTCCAGTCATATACATTGTAAATAAGAGGAGGGAAAAATGTTTGGTTATCTCTTCTCAGGGACGATAAATTAACACTATCATTAAATTATGAAGTATATATGAATTTTCTTTTTCTTTTTTTTTCCTGAATCTTTTTTTTTTGGTATCTATGCCTAGTGGTGATGTTGTTAGGTCAAAGGATATGCATGAATTTATATCCTTGGGTACAGATCATATCTTTCTATTATTTATCATTTGGCTCTTATTTTTTATATATTTTTGACTATGTTCCTTCTACCTTTGAGAAATGAGGTCTTATCAGAGAAATGTGGTTTGAAAAAGTTTTTACAACTACTATTGTTAACTGTATTTCTCACCATTTATTTTCTCTCTCCTTTTACCCTGTCCCTCCTCAGAAGTGTTTTGGAACTGACCACTTCCTCCTCCAATATGTCCTCTGTTTCATCACCCTTCCTGACCTTCCCATATCCCATTCTCCTCCTATTTTCCTGCAGGATAAGGCATATTTCTAAACCCCTATTGTGCCTGCATGTTATTATTTTTTTGAGCCAATCAATTTTGACAAGACTAGGGTTCACTCACTCCCCCTTTTCTCTCCTTATTCTCCCCCACTTTAAAAGTTTTTTCTTGCCCTTTTTAAAATGGGAGATAATTTGCACCATTCCATTTATCCCTTTACCTTTCTCCCATTAAATTCCTGTCACACCTCTTAATTTCATCATTTTAAAAACATATTATCTCTTCATATTCAACTCATACCTGTATGCTCTCTCTCTCTATATATATATATATATTCCTTATAACTGCCATAATAATGAGAAAGTTCTAATGAGCTATAAATATCATCCTCCCATGTAGTAATTTAAACAGATTATGGTATTTCTTTTCTGCTTACCTCCTCATGAGTCTCCAGAGTTCTGTATTTGAAAATCAGATTTTCCTCTCAATTCTGGTCTTTTCATCCCGAATGTTTAAAAATTCTCTATTTCATCGTATGACCACTTTTTCCTCTGAAGGATTATACTCAGTTTTACTGTGTTGGTGATTCTTGATGCAATTATAGTTCCATTTCTCTCTGGAATATCATATTCCAAGCCCTCCAGTTCTTTAATGTAGCAGCTGCTAAAACTACTGAATCCTAATTACCCTAATTGTGGCTCTTGAATTGTTTCTTTCTGGATGCTTGCAATATTTTCTCCTTGACCTAAGAGTTTTAGAATTTGGCTATAATAATCCTGGGAGTTTTCACTTTGGAATTTCTTCAGAAGGAGATTGGTGAATTCTTTCAATTTCTATTTTACTTTCTGGTTTTTGAACATAAGGACAGTTTTCCTTGATAATTTCCTGAATGTATTTAAAGATGACGTCCAGGTTCTTTATTTGATCATGACTTTAAGGTAGAACAATAATTTTAAAATTATCTCTCCTGGATCTATTTTCCAGGTCAATTATTTTTTCCAATGAGATATTTCACATTTTTCTTCCTACTTTTTCATTTTTTTTGTTTTGCTTTATTTTATCTTTTTTTTTTTTACCTTAAACATTTTATTTATACTTGTCAACATGTGACTTCAAAATAAGATTCCATGTTTTCATGTCTATCATTTCATATTCTTATTTTTTGTAGTAAGTTTATTTATTTTAATACACATTGCTTTATGAATCATGTTGGGAGAGAAAAATCAGAACAAAAGGAAAAAAAAACACGAGAGAGAAAAAAAAGAAAAAAGAAGTGAACATAGCATGTGTTGATTTACAGTCCCCTTAGTTCTTTTTTTTTCTGGATGCAGATGGCATTTTCTGTCCAAAGTCTATTGGGATTGCTTTAGATCACTGAAGTACTGAGAAGACTTTCATAGTTGTTCATTATACATTTTTGCTTTTATGGTATTACTGTATTCATGGTTCTGCTTGTTTCACTCAGCATCAGTTCATGAAAAATCTTTCCAGGCCTTTCTATAATCAGCCTGTTCATCATTTTTTATAGAACAATAATATTCCATTACCTTCATGTACCACAACAGATTGGTTCAGTCATTTCCCAACTGATGGGCATCCACTCCTTTTCCATTCTTTGCTTCTACAAAAGAGATACTACAAATATTTTTGCACATGTGCATCCTTTTCAAACCTTTATGATTTCCTTGGGATATAGACCCAGTAATGATACTGCTAGTCAAATGGTATGCACAGTTTTATAGTCCTTTGGGCACAATTCCAGATTGTTCTCCAGAACAGTTGGATCAATTTCACAAGTCCACCAACAATTCATTGGTATCTCAGTTTTTCCACATCCCCTCCAACATTTATCATTATCTTTTTCTGTCATCTTAGAGATGTGAGGTAGTATCTCAGAGTTGTTTTAATTTGCATTTCTCTAATCAAGAATGATTTAGAGCATTTTTAATATAACTATAAATGGCTTTAATTTTGTCATCTGAAAATTGTTCATATTCTTTGACCATTTATCAGTTGAGTAATGACTTATCTTCTTATAAATTTGACAGAGTTTTTATATTATTCTAGAAAATAATGTTTTCTCAAGTTTGATTGGTATGGAACTGAACAAGTAGATCAATTTGGGCAGAACCTAGCCACGAAAAATTGATATTTTTCCAATTGTTTAAATCTGATTTTATTTATGTGAAAAATGTTTTGTGATTGTGTTCATATAGTTCTTGTGTTAGTGTTGGCAGGTAGTCCCCCAAATATTTTATTTCGTCTACATCAATTTTAATTGGAATTTCTCTATCTCTTGCTGATGGGCTTTGTCATTTATATAGAAATGCTTATAATTTGTGTCAGTTCATTTTATATCCAGCAACTTTGTTAAAGTTGTCAATAGTAGGTTTTTGGATCACTTTCCAGAATTCTTTATGTATATCATCACATCATTTGCAAAGAATGATTGTTTTATTTCTTCATTTCTTATTTAATTCCTTTAATTTCTTTTTATTTTTTTATTGCTAAAGCAATATTGCTAATACAATATTGCATAGCAGTGGTGATAATGGGCATCCTTGTTTCAACCCTGATCTTATTGCGAATGAATCTAGCACCTCTCCATTACAAATAATGCTTGCTATAGATTTTAGATAGATAAAAAAAGCTTATTATTTTAAGGAAAGCTCCTTTTATCCTTATGCTGTCTAGTATTTTTAATAGGAATGGGTGCTGGATTTATTTTATCTTTATTTCTCAAAACATTATTAATTTGAATTTGCTCAAATCTGTTTTTTTAAAAGAACTATTTTCCTCAGTATAAAGTATAAAAGAGGTATAAAGCCTCTTTCCCCAATTGGCCAATTTTGGTTTTTAGGGTATTCTCTTAATTTTTTTTGTGTTTCCTTTTGCATCTTTCTCAATTCTTTTCCTAATTTTTCTTCTATCTCTCTTCCTTGATTTCAAAATCACTTTTAAACTCTTCTATGTTCTGAGTCCAATTCTTATTTTTCTTGGAGGCTTTGGATGGAAGCTTTGACTGTGTTATTATCTTCTGAATGTGCATTTTGAAGTTCCTTGTCACCATAATAACTTTGAATGATCAAAATTTTTTTTTGTTTTCTGCTCATTTTCCTAGTCTGTTACTTGGCTTTTGACTCTTTGTTAAAGATAGTATTCTGTTTCTAGGGTGGAGGGTACATTATCCCAAGCTTCAGTGGTTTTATGCACCTTTTTTTCAGATATCTTTCTAGGAACCTGACCATAAGCACTCTTTTCTGGTCTGGAGCTGTTAAGAGTGTCCAGCCCCAGTGTAGCTGCAAGATCTAGTTTGCTAAAGCAACTGAGTCTTGTTTCACTGATGCTGAAGTCTCTGGGATTGAGACTGGGCTTGTGCTGGTGTGGCCTACACTAGGACTGCATACCTTACTCACACCTTATTGTCATGGACCTTCTTCACTGACATTCCAAGTGCTTCCTGGTTTCCCTGGGATGAGATGTTCAAAGGCCTCTAGTACTTCTACTGATTCAGAGGTCCCACCTGATAGATACTGTGGTCTATGCTATCTAGGTTATATAGGTTTGGGGCTAGGGGTTGTTCAGGTGTAGCCTGATTGGGATTGCATGGTAGGGTACCACCTTGGTTCCAGTTTCTGCTGACTTTCCAGGTTCTCTTTGGAGTTTCAGGGCTAGAAGCCCCTAATACTGCTGCTGATTCACAAGTCAGGCTGGGACTTGCACTGGGTCTGTGCTGTGCTTATGCAGTTTGCACTGAAACTGCATGCTGGACTCCTAGCCTGATGTTACAGACCTTTCTGCTGAATTTCTAAAATGCCTTTGAATGGAAAATGTTCTACTCTGTCTTTTTGGGTATTCTGATGCTTTAACATTTGTTCAGAGTCATTATTTAAAGGAATTTGGAACAGTTTGGGGGAAAGATTGGGCAAATTCCTGCCTTTACTCTGCTACCTTAGCTCTGCCTCCCTAAGAGTGACTTTTAAATTGAACATGGCAGGTGCTCAACAAATTGCTGAAGGATTAGATTATGTAGCAATATAGTTAAGTTATTTACACATTCTTAGATGTACAGGCTTATATGTATTAATTAAGATGAGTTCTATGACATCAGGAATATGAGATAATATTGGAAAAGTTGTCCTACTTATTAAGCATAATGGAAGGAAGGATTTCATGCTAGACTAAACTAGAGTCTAGTTATAATTAGTATGTGTTCCAAAGCTCAACATGCATCTCAAATATGATTTAGTTGCAGCATCAAGTGTATGTTAAGGGAACTGAATATTCAACAAGTACCTATGGACAAGACATAAAAACACACTTTCTCTATTCTTATTTATTGTTTGGAAGAAAGATTCTTTTCAGAAAGAGTTAAAGAAAGCAGTTAAGAAGAAGAAATAGTTAAACAGATAGTACTAATATTTCCTCCCTTCAATTTAGATGTGTTTGTGTTGACAGAAGTTTATGAAGGAAGAAACGAATACCAATTTTAACAGCAATGACAATGACAAAGACCACAACAACCATGATAATGATAGCTAAAACTTATAAAGTGCTTCAAGGTTTTCCAAAAATACTTGACAGATATTATCTCATTTGAAGGTCTGTTATGTTTGTACATGCAAGGTTTTGTATGAAAGGGAAGGCCAATTTTACATTTTTTTTGTTTGAATAGTTTCGGGTTTTTTATTTTTTTCCATTGTCTTTGCTGTTGAGATTTCAATGATGTAATCTTATAGGAAAACTCATTTTTTAGGATCTATACTAGGAATAACTCTGAACAATAACTATTAACAATAATGTCATTTATCTATAAAGCTGGGATATTTTATATGTACATCTTCCTCACAGAGTTGTTTTTTACAAGTACTTTATATACTTGAAAAAATTACAAGATTTAAAACTATATGGAAATTTAGAACTCATTGATTCTAGCTTCTTTATTTTGCTAATGAGGACTTGGGGCTCAGAGAAGTGATATAATTAGATAATTTAATAATTTGGCAAAAGAGGCACAAAAATCCTAAAGAAAATAGATTCTTAAAAGTTAAAAATTGGCCTAATTATAACACCTCAATAAAACCCTAAAAATCGAATTGGTCAAGTGGATATTAATAATTCCATGAAATTTTAAGAAAAAAAGTCAAAAGATTGAACAAATAAAAAAGGTGAAATAATTCATAGGAAACACAACTGACATGGAAAGAATTTCCAAAAGACAACTGAACAATTTTTGAATTACCTGAACGTCATGATCAAAAAGGAGAATCTAGGCATCATAGTTCAAGAAATTGGCAAGGAAAACTGGCCCAGGTGGCTTACCAACAATAGACAAAACAGAAATTTAAAGCATTCAACAGTTACTGCAATAAATTCTAAAATGAAAACTCCTTTCAATATTATAGCCAAATTATAGATTAAGAAAAAAATATTGCAAGCATACAGAAAGAAATAATTTCAATAGCATAGACTACACTCAGTATTATATAGGAATTAGCAATTACAACAGTGAAGGAGTAGAAGGCTTTGAAGATGATATCCAGAAGACAAAGAAGCTAGAATAACAAGAATAACCTATGAAGCGAAATTGGGAATAAGGAGGGAAATTAATATTTATTAATTAATTAGAAGATATTTAAGCATTCCTGATGAAAAGACGAGAGTCAAATGAAAATTTTAACATTCAAACGCAAAACTCAAGAAGAACACAAATAGATAAATATGAATGAGAAATCATAGGGAATTTAAGATTAAACTGTTTACATTCCTATATGGGATGATGCAACCCTTAAGAAGGTCATTTAGAAGAAGCCTACTTAGAGAGCATAGGTATGAGTTTATTGTATTGGAATAAGCTCGAATGAAGAATATAAGGCTGAGAATGAGGGATCCATTTGGAAAAGGGGGAAGGAAGAGAAGCAAGAGGAAAACTATCTTATAAAAGAGTTACATAAAAGTTTATGCAACAAATAGGGAAACTGTGGGGACCAGACAACTTGAACCCAATTTTCATCTATATTCGTTTGAGAGGAAATACACAGACACAGTCAGAATTTGGTAGGGAAATTAATCTTTTTTAAAAAGGATGTGGGTGGAAAAAGGAGCTAAGATAAATAAACCAGGTGATTAGAGGAAGGGTTAGAATATCAGAGCCAATGGTTAGAAGAAAAACAGAATTTGGAAAGGGGAAAATGTAACAAAGAGAAATAAATAGAAGAAAAGAGTATGAAGGAAAAAAGTTAGTAATCATGATTTGTTGATGGGAATTGGATAAAGTTACCAAAAAATTGAAATAGGAAAGCAGACTAAATTAGAAATCAGAATCCAACAATATGTTGTTTTACAGAAGACAAACAAAACATAAAGACATTCAAAGAGTTTAAATGAGGGTGTGGAGAAAATTGTATTATGCTTAAGTTGAAAAAAAAAAAGGTAGAAGTAGCAATCCTGGTCTCAAACAAAGCAAAAACAAAAAGAAACAATTAAAAGAGATAATCATGTAAATTACATTTTCTTAAAAGTAGCAAAAATAATAAATTACTTTTGATATTGAACATATATGCATGAAATGGCAAAACATAAATTCATGAAGGAAATGCTAACTAAGGTACTGGAAAAAATGGAAAGTAAAACGGAATTAGAGAGGAGCTAGTTTAGACCTTATATAAATCTAAACATAAAATAAATATGAATGAAGTTAAGGAAATTAATAAACTTTTAGAAAAGTTAGATACTAAAGAGTTCAAAAATTTTTTTTAATAAGACTAGAAAAGGCTGTACTTATATTTCATCTCTGCATGACACCTTAATAGAAATTGACTATGTGTTAAGGCATAAACTTCTCATAGACAAATATAGAAAAGCAGAAATATTAAATGCCTCTTTTCATACCATAATACAATAAAAAATTACATTCAATTAAGAGTCTCCAAGGTATAGAATAAAAATCATTACAAACTAAGTAATCTAATCCCAAAGAATTGGTGATTCAAACAGCAAATTATAGAAGCAATCAATAATTTTATTAGCAATAATGACAGGTAATAATTTATTTCTCTAAAGGCTTATATTAATAAACAAAAAAAGAATAAGCCAATGAATTGGTAATGAAACAAAAACTACACAAAAATAGAGAAATTTCAGGTTAAAATCTGCTATTAAGTACCAAAATAGAAATCCTAAATATAAAAAGACAAATTAATAAAATTGAAAAAAAGATGAATTAAGAAAAAATTAAAGTTGCTTTTCTTAAAAAAAAAAACAATAAAATGGATTAACTTTCGATTAATTGGTTAAAAAAAGAAGAAAACCAAATTACCAGTATAAAAATAAAACGTGAATGCATAACAAATAAAGATTGCTCACATTTATATAATACTTACAATATACCAGGCACATGCTGGCTGCTTTATAGTTATTTTCTCATCGTATTCTCACAATTATCCTGAAACATAGGTGTCAGTATTATCCCCATTTTACATGTGAAGAACTTGAGGAAAATAAGTGTTAAATGATTTGACCAGGGTCATATAGCTAGCTATTAAGTGTTTGAGGCTGGATTTGAATTCAGAGCTTTCTGACTACAGGGTTGGCACTTTTTATTACTACCTAACTGCAATTATTATGAACGAGTTTACTCAAATGTATGCCAATAAAACTGTGAATCTAAATTAAGTGACTGAATACCCACAAAAATATAAATAGTACAATTTAACAGAAGAAGAAATAATGTATTTGTATATTAGAAAAAAGAAAAAAAAGTCATAAATGAGACAGTTAAGAAAAATAATTCTCAGAACTGGATGAATTTATAAGAAAATTCTACTAAATATTTAAAGGACAATTAATACTATATCAAAAAAATTAGATTAAGAAAGCATCATATCACACTCTTCCTGTCATGGGGAGAGCAAAAATAGAAAAAGGAGTCTATAGATAAATATTAGCAAAGAGAGTAAAGCAATAGGTGGGATTTATAACAAAAATGGTTCAATATTAGGAAAACTATAAGTATAATTGAACATATCAATTACAAAAATTAAAAAAACTCATAATTATATTGATAGATGTAGAAAAACCTATTGAAAAAGTACAATGCTCATTCCTATTAAACAGAGTAGAAAGCAGAGGAATAAGCTTTTCTCAAAATGATTAGTAATATTTAAACTGCATACACTTCCCCACCAATTTATTTTATTTGAAGAAACAGAATAAGAAAAAAATATGAAAAGCAATACAAAACAAAATGAAACAAAAGAAAAGATAATAATATCATGTACCCAGAAGAACATCAGGGAGGACTGAAAGTATATACCAACAAATACCAATTTTTGACTTTTTTTCTTAAAATTTCATGGAATTATTAATATCCACTTGACCAATTCGATTTTTAGGGTTTTATTGAGGTGTTATAATTAGGCCAATTTTTAACTTTTAAGAATCTATTTTCTTTAGGATTTTTGTGCCTCTTTTGCCAAATTATTAAATTATCTAATTATATCACTTCTCTGAGCCCCAAGTCCTCATTAGCAAAATAAAGAAGCTAGAATCAATGAGTTCTAAATTTCCATATAGTTTTAAATCTTGTAATTTTTTTTGTTCCAAATCACTATTGATCAGAGAAATGCAAATTAAGACAACTCTGAGATATCATTACACACCTGTCAGATTGGCTAAGATGACAGGAACAAATAACGATGACTGTTGGAGGGGCTGTGGGAAAACTGGGACACTGATGCATTGTTGGTGGAGTTGTGAAAGAATCCAACCATTCTGGAGAGCAATCTGGAATTATGCCCAAAAAGTTATCAAAATGTGCATACCCTTTGACCCAGCCATACCATTACTGGGCTTATATCCCAAGGAATACTAAAGAAGGGAAAGGGACCTGTATGTGCCAAAATGTTTGTGGCAGCCCTTTTCATAGTGGCTAGAAGCTGGAAGATGAATGAATGTCCATCAATTGGAGAATGGTTGGGTAAATTATGGTATATGAATGTTATGGAATATTATTGTTCTGTAAGAAATGACCAACAGGAGAAAAACAGAGAGGCTTGGAGAGACTTACATCAACTGATGCTAAGTGAAACAAGCAGAACCAGAAGATCATTATACACTTCAACAATGATACTGTATGAGGATGTATTCTGATGGAAGTGCATATCTTCAACATAGAGAAGAGCTAATCCAATTCCAATTGATCAAGGATGGACAGAATCAGCTACATCCAGAAAAGGAACACTGGGAAATGAGTGTAAACTGTTATTTTTACCTTCTGAATCCAATTCTTCCTGTGCAACAAGAAATTCGGTTCTACACACATATATTGTATCTAGAATATATTGTAATATATTTAACATGTATAAGACTGCCTGCCATCTGGGGGAGGGGGTTGGGGGAGGAAGGGTAAAAATCTGAATAGAAGTAAGTGCAAGGAATAATGTTGTAAAAAATTACCCATGCATATGTACTGTAAAAAAAAAGTTATAATTATAAAATAAAATTAAAAAAAAATAAAGAAACAATTAGTAGGCTGATCTAAGAATGGCCTGGGAAGACTTACATAAGTTGATGCTAAATAAAGTGTGTAGAACCAAGAAAACATTGTACATGGCAACAACAAGTTTACGTGATGATCAGTTGTGATGGACTTGGTTTTTTTTCAACAATTACGTTATTTAGGCCAATTCCAATGGTCTTGTGATGGAAAAAGTCATTTCTACCCAGAAAGAGGATTATCAGGACTGAATTTTCACCTTTTGTTGTTGTTATTATTTGCTTACTTTTTCTTTCATTCCCATTTTTTCCTTTTTGATCTGATTTTTCTTCCGTAGCATGATAAATGTAGAAATGTTTAGAAGAACTGCACATGTTTAATCTTTGCATGTATTTTGAAAAATAAAAAGCTATTAATATTAAAAAATAGCATTTATTATTTCTAGTGTTTCTCCTGGGGCAAAACAGAACAAATCCTTTAAATACCAAGTCCTTTAAATGTTAGGAGACAGCTATCCTTTTACCTAAGTTTTTTTTTATTCTCATGGATCAATATTCACAAATTTCCCCCCTTTTTATGATTAATAAATTTATTTAGCTTTAATACATATTGCTTTATGAATAATATTAGGAGAGAAAAATCAGAGCAAAAGGGAAAAAATTACTGGAGAAATAAAAAAAAAAAGTTAACACAGCTTGTGTTGATTTACATTCAGTTTCCTTAGATCATTTTCTGGAGGCAGGTAGGATTTTCTGTCCAAAGTCTATTAAAATTGCTTTAGATCATTGAGCTTGTTTGTTCAGTATCAATTTGTGTAAAGCTTTCTGTGTCATTCTAAAATCAATTTGTTCATAATTTTTTATAGAACAATACTATTTCATTATTTTCATATACCACAACTTGTTCAGCCATTCACCATGGACATCTACTCATTTTCCAGTTCTTTGCTACTACAAAAAGATCTGCTACAAACATTTTTGTACATGTGTCTCCTTTTCCCTCATTTATGATTTACTTGGGATACAGACCAAATAATGGCACTGCTGAGCCAAAGGATATGCACAGTTTGATAGCCCTTTGGGCATAGTTCCAAATTGTTCTCTAGAATTGTTGGATTATTTCAAAATCCCACCAACAATGCATTAGTGTCCCAGTTTTCCCACATCCCCTCCAATATTTATCATCATCTTTTTTTTGTCATGTTAGCCAATCTGAGATGTGTGAAGTGGTATTTCAGAGATATTTTATTTTGCAATTCTCTAATAAATAGTGATTTTTACAGCATTTTTCATGTAACAATAGATGGCTTTAATATTGTCATCTGAAAATTGTCTGTTCATATCCTTTGAGCATTTATCAATTGGGAGATGACTTGTATTCTTAAATTTTGAGAGAGTTTTTATATATTACATTTATATATTATATTAAATATTAATTATATTAAATTATTTATATATTAATTTATATATTATATTAAAAAGGAGACCTTTATCAGAAACACTGAATGCAAAGGTTTTTTTTCCCAAGGTGCTCCAAATCATTATTGATCAGAGAAATGCAAATTAAGACAACTTTGAAATGAGCTTTTTATGCCCTAATCCATGGTCAGTGTTTTTGTAGGTCCAATGGACTGCCTTCAGAAAGATGTATTCCTTTCTGTCCCTTTTTAGTCATATTTAGATTTTCTAGGATTCCATTAAACAAAATAGTTTCCTTCCTTTTGTGGTTAGATTTGTCTGATATGAGAGAGGAATGCTGAGGTCTTCCTCTAGTATAGTTTTGCTGTCTATTTCTTCCTGTAACTGACTTAAAATCTTCTCTAGGATTTTGGTTGTTCTACCACTTAATACATAAACATTTAGTAACATTGCTACTTCATTGTTTATGATATCTTTTATCAAGATGTCCTTTCCTTTCTTATCTCTTTTAATAAGATCTATTTTTACTTTTGCTTTATCTGAGATCAGAATTGCCACCCTTGCTTCTTCTTCTTCTTCTTCTTCTTCTTCTTCTTCTTCTTCTTCTTCTTCTTCTTCTTCTTCTTCTTCTTCTTCTTCTTCTTCTTCTTCTTCTTCTTCTTCTTCTTCTTCTTCTTCTTCTTCTTCTTCTTCTTCTTTTTACTTTGGCTGAAGCACAATAAATTCTATTCTAGCCTTTTACCTTTATTCTGTATATGTCTCTCTGTGTCAAGTGTGTTTTTTGTAAACAACAGGATGTGAGAATCTGTTTTTTAATCCACTCATTTCCATTTTATGGGAGAGTTCATCCCATTCACATTCACAGTTATGATTACCAGCTCTGTATTTCCCTCCATCTTCTTTTCTCCCCTTTATATACTTTTGCTCACTCTTTCCATACTGTTCTTAGTCCTATTTTTTTACCCACCCCACTCACTATCTTATCTCTTATTACCCTGCCCTCTTTTCTTACCCCCCCCCCCAATGTTCTGTTCTCCTTTCTATTTTCCCTTTTATTTCCTCTTTCTCCTTCTAATTCTTTATAGAAATAGATAAAAATTTTATACTGAGTTGAATGATTTATTCTCTCTGAGAGCCAAAACTGATGAAATTATCTTTCAGACAATGTTCATGGCCCTCTTTTTTTCCCCCTGAATTGTAATATTTTTTTCACCTCTTCATGTCGTCTAATTTTTCCATTATACTTCTCCTTTCATATTTTTATAGTACAGATCTTTTTTCATCCCTTAATGTCTTTTTTCTTTTCTTTTCTTTCTTCCCCCCCCCCCCCCAAGGCTGGGGTTAAGTGACTTGCCCAGGGTCACACACCTAGGAAGTGTTAAGTGTCTGAGACCTGATTTGTACTCTGGTCCTTCTGAATTCAGGGCTGGAGCTCTATCCACTGCGCCACCTAGCTGCCCCCAGTGTATTTTTTTCTTTGATGTTATCACATCAGAGTCCATTCACGATCATACCCTCAGTTTATGTGATGTCTCCTTCTGACTACCTCAGTGACAGATACAGTTCTCAAAAGTTATAAATATAATATAATTTTCTACCTAGAGATATAAACATTTTAATCTTTAAATAATATGTGTTTTCTTCCTATATGCCTTTCTATGCTTGTCTTGAGTCCCGTGCTTGTAGAGCAAATGTTCTAATTCTTCTTTTTTCAATAGAAATGATTGAAAGTCTTTCTTCATTAAGGATCCATTGCCTATCCTGAGAGATGATGCTGAGTCTTAATTCTTAGGGTAGTTCTTAGTCATAACTCTATCTTTTGCATTCCAGGTCTTCCAATCCTTTTTTTTTTTTTTTTTTTTTTTTTTTTTGTCATGGCCTTCAGGTAGGCCAGTAATTTTTAAATTGTCTCTTTTGGATGTATCTAAATTGGCAATTTTAACAATAAGATACTTCACATTTTCTTTCATCTTTCTTTTTTTTTTTTAAGTTTGATAGGTTCTTGTTGTTTCTCAGAGTCATTAACTTTAATTTGCTCTGTTCTAGTTTTTATTATGTGATTTTCTTCAATTAGCTTTTGCATCTTTTTCCATTTGATTAATTGTAGTTTTTAAGGAGTTTTCTTCACACAATTTCTTTTCCTTTATTTTCCAAGCTGTTGACTCTCTCATGAATACTTCTCAATTCCTTACTCATTTTTTCTTCTACCTTGCTTATTTGCCTTTTAAAATCTTTTTTTTTTAACACTTCAAAGAAGTTTCTTTGAGCTTGAGACCAATTCATATCACTCTTTGAGACTTTTTCTATTGATATTTTGTCCTCATCTAAGTTGGTATTATAGTCTGGCCTGTCACTGTAGCAGCTTTCTATGTTCTATGTTCAAGGTTCTTTTCTGTTTCTTACTCATTTTCTTTTGATATTTTATCTCTCTCTCTCTTTATTTCTCTCTGTCTCTGTCTCTTTCTTTTACTTTTATGGTTGAACTCTCCTCCTAGGGTAATGGGGACACTGTCCCAAGCTTCCTGTGTAGCTCTAAACCTTGATTTTGAGCCTAGGGGCTCTTTGTGTTTGCATAGAATATGCAATACCTGCTGTTTTCAGGAAACACCCTGGTTTCCCAGAGTTTGCTTTTTGAGCTGGGACTGGAATCTGCCCCACTGATTTGCTTCTCTGTAAAGGGCCACAGGCAGTAGGGGAACTCTCCTTGAAGTTCTATTTAGTATGTTCACAGTACTGAAGCATTTCAGACAGTTTTGCAGTAGTCTCTCATGCTGGTTAGTTTGCCTAATAAAAGTATAAGTAAATACTGCTTTGGAAACAGATGAACAGTTTTACTTTAGGACACTTTACTTATGAACTGATGTTCAGGAACAGGTTTTGTCTAACAATTCGTTTGAATGAATAACTCTATAAATGCCACCTTTTAGGTGGCAAATATTTAGAAATATTTGTCTAGAACACAGAGAAACTCTTCAAAATAATAAAATTATTGACACAGAACTAAAATTGAATTATGATTATACACTAAGTGTGAAATACATTTTTGGACTTTGAAAATATGGGAATTTGTATTGTTTGACTATACATATTTGTTAAAGGCCTTAAGGTATTCTTTTTTCTTTTCTTTCTCAGTGGAGATTGGGAGGTAAGAGATAAAGAAATAAATACTTGTTGTTAAAAATAAAAATCACATAATTTAAAAATAGAATTTTGTTTGCTGATTGCCACTTTTGTTGATTTTATTATCCAGAAGGACTTGCTGATAATGTGGAAAAAAAGATGAACTTTGAAAAACAACCAGATACTACAGCCTAGCATCTCTGATCTATTGGTAAATTAGTACTTCCATAGTATGCAACTGTAGGATGAATTCATCCTACCCATTGTCCATTAGTCTGCCTCCCTTACAATTAAAATGCTGACTTTAGGGATAAAAAGCAGAGATGATAAGACCAACTTCATGGTGAAACCATAAGACATGTATTTTTTATTCCAAACCTAAAACAATAGGGTTTGTCTTCAATGTGTGAGCAATATTTATAAGAAAGATCATAACTATATACTAAACTAGAAAATGGGTCTCTTACTATGGCACTTACTATGGCACTTATGTTCTGTTCTAGCCTAGTAGCATAAGTTATGTGACACTAATATTTCCTCTTGAGTGTGAATCCAGAGGGAAAATAAGCCTTATAAAGCACAGTCGGCATTGCCAAACTTATAAATAGGTTCCAAGAGACTACTTGACCAAAAGAAACTTTATTGGTTTAGGTCATTAATCTGAACCCTCATCTCTCTCTCTAGTTAGAGAAACTAAGAGAATGGACTTAACAGACAGGAGAGTGTGAGTAACCCCAATAGGAGATAAACTATTCTTTGCATATTGTTTGTTTTTGTCCAGTTTTGCTTGGTTTAGGTATTAGTCGATAATCTACCTATATAAAACTCTTATGATGATTATACAATTCAATGTAGATAATTTAAAAGGAAAAAAAAATTGTCTTTCTTGCCTGACAAGCCAAACTCTTTAAGTAGCAGAGAGTACAGAGTATAGCACTCTGCAGTCCTAATTAGGGCAACTGCATGATTTATGATATTAGAGGATAGAGAAGGTCCAGGAGATAAGGATTTGTCTCTAGATTACAAGTCTTTTAGTCTGATTGTTCCAGGTTGTTTCAGCATAGGACCATCAGTACTAGGTAGCTTCACTACTTTCAATATGACTATCTTGCCAAGCAATACAAAAAGTTCAGAGAATCTAATTGTCATAAATGTCAGAAGTTTATGTGAATTATTCAATAGATAGTCACTGTGGAGGTTTCAAATTATGGCATTTTACTTTATTTTGTACCTTAAGAATTGTTTTTCACAGAAGAGGTAAAATATTGTTTGATTTTTCTGCTGCAATTAATAAATACTTAAGATTCACATACATTGTAATGATTTATCCCTACTAGGCCATTTCTTGGTCCTGGATCAATTTACATTTGGTATTATTATATAAAAACTTATTTAACAATCACATTGCCTAAGACTATGGGTACAGAGAAGTATCTTAACATTTTCCTTGTTGATAGAGTTTCTAACAATATCCTATGATTCTATGGTTTCCAGAATTCGATTCTGGGACTCCAGTGGAGACTGCACTCCAGAAATGTTTTTTTTCATGAATATATCTATTTTACCCAATAAAAAGGACTAGTAAATTGTTAGCAAGTGGATATTTCCTGATGGACTATTATTTGCTTTAACTTCTGGTATGGAATAAAACCTGTCCAAATGGTGCAGTCTACACAAAGATGACACAGTAAAAATATCAGAGGTCTTTGTTTGCATGTTTCATTAGTTGTAGAAGTGATATATTGTGAGTCTATGAACAAAGTCTCCTAACTCTCTAATGGTTTTTGTCCCTCATTTTGAAGAGGCCAAAATGATATCACTTTGATAGAATCAAGTTACAGTGGGTCCAACTGTGAGTGATCAAACCATTATAAGCTTGGAATACATTGCCACAGGTCAGGCACAAATAGTTTATATGAACATTTGGAGTGGATTCTCTAACTTTGCACATTTTGTGTTTCTTTTGAGCTAATTCAATTCTGTTTTGTTGATAAAACATAATGATGAGGATATGTCTCTAGATGGTTCTGTGCCAGTGCCTCCCATGTTATACAATCAATTCTAAAGTTCTTAATGACCTTGAGAGTGTCCTTGTATCACTTTTTCTGGCCATATGAACACTTGCTCTGTGTGAGTTCTCCACAAAATAGTGTTTTGGGCAAACATAAATTTGAATTTGGCATTTGAATAATCTGAGTAGCCCAATTGAATTGTGTTTTCTGGAGTAGTTTGAATACTTGGCAGTTTGGTTTTAGAAAAGACTTCAGTGTCTGATATCTTCCAGTGATCTTCAGAATCTTCCTAAGACAATTCAAACTGAAGCAGTTAAGTTTCCCAATATCACATTGATATATTGTTCAGGTTACAAAAATGAGCTCAGCATAATGATTTTGTAGACCTTCAGTTTGGTAGTCAATTTTAAAATCTCCCCTCTCCCACACTTTCCTTCAGAACTTCTCAACCTTTGAGTTAGTTCTGGCAATGTGTGTGTCAATCTAATTGTCAATGTGGACAACCCTGGAAAGTATATTGCCAAACATTCAAAACTTTTCAAATGAAGAATTTGCTTCAACCAATATGGACTAATAAATTGACTTTAGGAAATGTGATGGATGTGGTGAATGCAAGGAAAGTAGAATGCATTAGCTTGCATTAGGAATGGAGAATAAGGGAGAGAGAACAAAGTGTAAGAATTCTGAAAGGGAGGCATGGGGGAGGGAAAGAAGGGCTTTGAGTATGAAAGAAATTCCATATTTAATAGGATGATTAAATTAGAGTATTGAACAAGAAAGTGACAGAGTGAGATCTGAATTTTAGGAAGATCAATGTGATATCTAAATGGATGATGGACTAGAGTGGGAAAGACTTGAGGTAGATGAAGCAACCAGAGGGTTCTCATAGTAGTCAATCATTGAGCTGATGATGAATGATGAGATTTTTTTTCTTTAAATCTAAACTCTTAGATACAAAAGAAAGTCTACTCCTATGAATGTCTAATTACAATACTGAAAAAGTTCAAAGATCCTGCAGGGAAAGTTTTTGAATCACATCTGGGAAGTACAACTTTCACAATGCACTTGAAAAAAATCCTATCTGTAGAACTAATAGATATTTGTACTAAATCAATCAATCAAGTAATTTTATCATCACCTAAAAACTTGGACAACCTTTCTTCAGACTATAATAAAAACCACATAATGCAATAGAAAGTGTATCCAAACTGCTTGTTTCTATAATTTAATAATAACTCAAATACCAGAAAGAATTTTCTCCTAGTGTTCAAAAATCTTTAGAGGACAATTTTGTCCTTTGACATTATGACAGGATGTAAAGAATTTATGACAAATTTTTTAATTTAATGAAGAATGATTTACACACACACACACACACACGTATATATATATATTTTTTTCTAGGCAAAATACACAAAAGGATGACATAAATTTAGTGTGCTAAAATAATTTATTAGCAATGGCACACAAAGAAGACTAGTAGGCCACTTATCTCCGTGTCTATTTTTTTTTTCATGTTTTGATACATCTGAAAAGATTTCAGATTTGTTTTGTCACAGAGCTGGTAATGTGTGCAATAATATATTTGAAAGGATAGTTTTCCACCTTCCTATTTGATCTTTCACAATGATCTCTTGGTTTCATATCGTGTTTCTCTCAGAAATAAAATGCTTCCAACTGGGCCACTTTTCTTCCTTAGCTCTCAATAATGATTGCTTTAAATCAAGATAAAATTAGTAAGTCAAGTAAAATAAAAACATGCTTTCAAATACTGACTCTGAAAAATGCTTTTAAAAGGGAATAAACTAATTTTTTAATATTCACAGTCACTTAATGCATCTTTGAGTGTTAATCTGGGCTATAATTATGGTAGCACTATAAAAGTTTACTCAAATTTTCTTTTTTTTATTTTATAATTATAAATTTTTTGACAGTATATATGCATGAGTAATTTTTTTTATAACATTATCCCTTGTATTCATTTTTCCAAATTATCCCCTCCCTCCCTCTACTCCCTCCCCTAGATGACAGACAATCCCATACATTTTACATGTGTTACAGTATAACCTAGATACAACATATGTGTGTAAATCCCATTTTTTTGATGCATGTTAAGTATTAGATTCTGAAGGTGTAAGTAACCTGGGTAGATAGACAGTAGTGCTAACAATTTACTTCCCAGTGTTCCTTCACTTCCAGTGTTCCTTCTCTGGGTGTAGTTGTTTCTGTCCATCATTGATCAACTGGAAGTGAGTTGGATCTTCTTTATGCTGAAGATATCCACTTCCATCAGAATACATCTTCATACAACATTGAACTATACAGTGATCTTCTGGTTCTATTCATTTCACTCAGCATCAGTTGATGTAAGTCTCTCCAAGCCTCTCTGTATTCCTCCTGCTGGTCATTTCTTACAGAGCAATAATATTCCATAACCTTCATATACCATAGTTTACCCAACCGTTGTCCAATTGATGGACATCCATTCATCTTCCAGTTTCTAGCCACTACAAAAAGAGCTGCCACAAACATTTTGGCACATATAGGTCCCTTTCCCCTCCTCAGTATTTCTTTGGGATTTCTATAGCAGCAATGCTGGATCAAAGGGTATGCACAGTTTGATAACTTTTTGGGCATAGTTCCAAATTGCTCTCCAGAATGGTTGGATTCTTTCACAACTCCACCAACAATGTATTATTGTCCCAGTTTTCCCACATCCCCTCCAACATTCATCATTATTTGTTCCTGTCATCTTAGCCAATCTGACAGGTGTGTAGTGGTATCTCAGAAATTTTACTCAAATTTTCATGTGCAAATGAACATCTTAATCCAAATGCCATTTCTCTTAATATTTATTTGCAGTTTAATCTTATTGCATTTTAAAATATTCAATCCTATATTTGCATATTGTTCAAATGTACATGTAAGAGACATTTCTAGAATTTGTTCAGCTTTATCTATCCAAATTCATCTGACATGGAAAACCTCATAAATATATCATCATTGCCTAAATGGAAATATCATTGACTGACTGAGGGAAACAAGGGAAACAAACAAGTTCTCATTTTCTATTTACATTTACTTTACTTGTAATTTCCCATATAGAGTAATGGGGAACTTTGTAGTCATAGTAGAAAAAGTTAAATACATGTCATCTGCAAGATTTGATCTAGATACTACACACAAATAGGACTACATGTCTTTAATTTTCCTTTGAAACTCACAATCTAATAGAAGAGATAATACAAAGACATGATTAATATTGAAATATTTTGCATGACTTCACATATAAAAATCTATTATTTGCCTTCTCGAAGAGTGAAAGTAGATCTGAAAGAAAGGGATAAAATTTTGGAACTGAAAACAAAACAAAATAGTGATTAAAATACATTAAGTAATTTAAGATTTAAGCTTAAAGATCAGCAGATGGTTTAGGATTAGATAAACAAATGTTAGATTCATTTCATAGAGATGATAGTTTAATTCATGAAAATTGATGAGTTCACTAAGTAAAAAGAAGATGGTTCAGATGGCATGAGGGATACCCTAGATTAATAGGTGCAATATGCACTAGTAAGTCTAGAAGATCAGCAAAAGAAACTAAGAAGGAGCAGCCAAACCATCAGAATGGAAAGCAAAATAGAAGAGATTTTTTTTCTTTCCTTTTCTTCTTTTTGCTCCTCTTCATACTTCTCTCTCTCTCTGTCTCTGTCTCTGTCTCTCTCTCTTTCTCTCTTTTTTACTTTAATCTTAATCAAAACATTTCTGTAAACACTGCTATAATAATTTCAATTAAAATATATCATATGATATATATGACATATATAAATGATATATATCACACATATAGATGTAAAATATCATATGGATAGATAGAAATATATAGATATATAAATGGCTAATATTGAAATCTAAGCATATCTATGAAGCATTTCCCCAATGACTAGACAAGCTTCTAGAAGTAGTTAGAATAACTTTGTAAAATTTTAAACTTTGTAAAAAAATAATTGGTTATCTCTAAATAAAGATGGTGGAATCTCTATATATTATTTATCACCTGACAAAAATCTCCTAAGAACATAATTTTAAAAGTAGTTCAAAGGATTTTTTGATGTATTTCTCTTTGACAATGGTGGTGTTAAATAGTGTCAGAGGGCAAATAACCATAAATGTAATATTAGTATATGGAACATTCTTGTAAATAGATGTGAGATAGTTCTAGATCCTTTCATTTTTTCTATTATTTATCCAGTTTTAGTTATGGAATCATATGCATCAAGGATTATATAAAGTCACTGTTTCATTTTATATCTCTACCACATTTTGTGTGAATAAGGAGAGTAGACCTCAGTTGTACATGTACACCTATCTCAAGAATCTCTTCATCTATCTTTATAAAGTAAAAGAAGGGTCCCCTCTGCCTTTATATTAATAGAGGCTAAAGGTAAAGCTTTAATGTTCTTTGTATTAATCGACATAAGAAATATATCAAAGTTCCACCCAAATAAATAATAATAATTAAAATGTTATGGCTAAAATTCCAAGCTGCTAACACCATTGATAGAAAATCAATTTAAACTTAAAAAACTTCTTAAATTGGATGTGCATTAATTTTTTTTTTGTTGATTTGTTAAACCAGAGGAAATACTTCCTAAGCAGAAAGTATCTGTGAGAAAATGTATTAATATTTTCACTAAAGAAATAATACTGTCTTGTTGAATGGTTTTGAAAAAGAAGAAAATAATTTATAGACAAATACAGAATTATTTTTGGAAAGAAAAAGAGAAAAGGGATGATTTACAATCTTGTTGAAGTATAATTCTAAGGAAATATTTCTGATGTATTGAAGTGTGAGGGAGAAATAAAACACTGGAAAATAGCATAAATGTATCTTATTATTAGTTCAACAGAGGCACGTATTACAAATTAAGCAATCAACTAACAAACATTTTCACACTTTTCTAGGTACTGGATTAAAAAAAAAAAAAGAAACAATCCCTGCACTCAAGAAGTTTATCTTCTCTAGAGGAAAAATTATGACTATTTACATACATACACACACACACACACACATATATATGTGAGTCTACATGTGTGCATGTGTAAAAATTATGCAAAATAAATATGAGGATTTTTTTTGGTGGGGAGGACATTATCATTCTGTAAATCAGGAAAATTATGTAGGAAGTGGCATCTGAGATGAGTTTTGAAAGAAAGTAAGAGGCAGAGATGAGAAAGTAGTGTGTTCTAAGCAAAAAGAACAATATTTGGAAGACACAGAGACAGGAAATGGAGATTGCATGTGAAGAGCTTCAGGGAATACAGTTGGTCAGGAATATATATTATATCTTGTTTGTAGAAAAGCCAACAGGCAAGTGCATTGGATCAAATAGTGAGTGAGACTAAGGTGTAAGAACACCAAAAAGGGAGCAAAGAGTGGCATATGAAAGCTTTGAACGGCCAAAAGAGGAGTTTGAATTTGATCCTGAAGGTGATATGGAACATTGGAGCATAGGATATAGGTGATGACTTAGAAAAGGAGATTGAAAAGGAACAACCACAAGGTTATAAGAAAAATCATAATGAAAGTGACCAAAAAGAATAACCATATCCGTAAAAATAATATTTTTATTCTCTAAAACTTCAATTGCCATCAATTTGATATAGTTGTTGTGAGATAGATGAAGAAAATGAGATTTTTAATGTAAGAAAATATTTTAATGCATTTCCAAGTATCTCTTTGTCATACATAGAAGGCAATAAAAACTATTACTACAGAAAAAGAGTACTCAAGATTCTACTGAATTTGGCCCCAGCCAAACAAGCAAAGCCTTGGACAGTCATCCTTCAGGGGTCAGACAATCACATATGCAAGTATAACCTCAGGAAAGCACAAATATACCACACTTGGCCTCAGCACATGCCATGCACCACCAATACTACACCAGTTCAACACCGGGTAAGCTGCCAGAACTCTACAATTTCCAGAAGTACCAGCTGCTCTTTACCCAACCCTTTCTTGCACAGCACCAGACACAATGGTCCTTAGTGGACATCAAGGAAATATCAGTATAGTATTAAGTAAATAGTCAGGGTCTGTAGTCACTGGTACAAGAAGATTGAGACAAAAACCAACTGAAACAAGAATCAATGGGAAGTACAAACTTAGGACAAAATCTTTATAGTCAGTATTCCTGATAAAGGTCTTATTTCTAAAATATATAAAAGAGCAATGTCAAGTTCTGGGTCTGTATCCCAAGGAAATAAAAAAGAAGGGAAAGGACCCACATGTGCAAAAATATTGTAGCAGGTCTTTTTGTGGTAGCAAAATATTGGAAAATAAGTAGATGGCCATCAGTTGGGGAATGGTTGAAAAGATTGTGGTATATGAAAGTAATGGAATATCATTGTTTAAAAATGACGAACAAGCTGATTTTTAAAAGGCCTGGAAAGATTTGTACAAACGGATGATGAGTAAAACAAGCAGAACCAGGAATACATTGTACATGATAGCAGCAAAAATGTATGATGATAAACTATGAAAGACTTGGTTCTTCTCAGTAGTTCAGTGATCCAAAGCACTCCCAGTAGATTTTGGACAGAAATGCTATCCACATTCAGAAAAAGATCTACGGAGACTGAATGTGAATCAACACATGCTATATCACTTCTTTTTTCTGTTTTTTATCTTTCCCATGGTTTTTCCCCTTTACTCTGATTTTTCTCTCCCAGCATGATTCAAAAAACAATTTGCATTTAAAAATAAATAAATTTACTCCAGTAAAATAATAGAAAATTTATCTTCCTTTCTTCCTTCCTTCCTTCCTTCCTTCCTTCCTTCCTTCCTTCCTTCCTTCCTTCCTTCCTTCCTTCCTTCCTTTCTTTCTTTCTCTTTCTTTCTTTCTTTCTTTCTTTCTTTCTTTCTTTCTTTCTTTCTTTCTTTCTTTCTTTCTTTCTTTCTTTCTTTCTTTCTTTCTTTCTTTCTTTCTTTCTTTCTTTCTTTCTTTCTTTCTTTCTTTCATAAAAAAACAAAAAAAAAACAGAGAACATAGAAAGATATATGGAGGAAAATTACAAGCAGTATCTAAACATCAGCATGCATTAATTGTAATGGGAAAAAAGTTAAAATCCTTCCCAAGAAGATTAGGGATGAATCAAGAATGCCCACTAACACCACAAGTATTCAAAAAAATGCCAGAAGTGTTAGCTTATGAGCTTCTTATAAGAAAAGAAAAAGATACTGAAATAATTAGTATAGGCAATGAGAAAACAAAATTATTAATCTTTGCAGATGATAGGATGATGTCTACCTAGACAGCTTTAGAGAATCAATTTTTTTTTCCTGAGGCTGGGGGTTAAGTGACTTGCCCAGGGTCACAAAAGTAGGAAGCATTAAGTGTCTGAGATCAGATTTGAACTCGGGTCTTCCTGAATTCAGTGCTGGTCCTCTATCCACTGTGCCACCCAGCTGCCCCTTAGAGAATCAATTAAAAAAATTACTTGAAGTAATTGATAACTTTAGCAAAGTTAAAGATATAAGATAAAGTCACATGAATCATCAGCATTTCTTTATGACCAACAAAGTCCAGCAGCAAGAGATAGAAAAAGAAATTTCATTTAAAATAACTGTAAACAATATATGAGTCTACCTGCTAAGACAAATCTAGGAATTACATGAACACAATTATAAAAAAACAAAACAAAACAAAACAAAAAAAAAAACTTTGACACAAATAATGATAGGTTAAACAACTGGAAAATATCAATTGCTTCTGGGTAAGCCAAGTCAATATAATAAAAATGACAATCCTGACTAAACTGATTTAACTATTTAGAATCATATCAATCAAACTACCAAAAATTATCTGATAGGAGTAGGAAAAAACCCACTCGATTCATTTTGAATAACAAAAGGCCAAGAAGATCAAAGGAATTAAAGAAAAAATAGGAAGGAAGGAGCTTAGCAATACCAGATCTCAAAATATATTATAAAGAAATAATTGTCAAAAAAAAATCTGGTCCTGGCTAAGAAATACAGTGGTGAATCAAGAATAGATTTGATACAGAGGACATAGTAATTAACTAGTATTTAATAAACCAAAACAGTTCTAGGATAAGAAATCACTATTTGGATTGGAGGAGTCAAGAAGTTGGAGACTGAATGTGGCTTTCTGTGACCTCCTCCAACCATCTCTTCAAACCAACAACAGATAAAGCCTATAAACTGGTTTTGGAGTGACAGAACCCACAAATATTTGGAGTACAACAAATTTCCAAAAGAAGATACTGTGGAAGAACTTCAGAAAAGATCTGTTTCAATTGGGAAAGGGGAGAGGCTGCAGAACCCAGACTGCAATGTGGACTCTGGAGTAGGATGCCAGGTAGGAAGCCAGGGCATTGCTGTATCCAAACACTGGGGAATTTACTGCAAAGCTACTCTGTCCTGGTTGCAAATGGGAGTAAGCAGATTTGCTGTGAGACACCCAAAAGCTAATTCAAAAGGCAAATTGAGAGCCTCTGAGGTCAGGAAAAATGTGGGACCATCCATGTTTACCCAACACAAGAAGTCAGTCAGAAGAACTGCCCCAGGGCAAGCTTAAACAACTATCATCCTTTTGCCTTAAAAGCAGACCTCAACCTTTAAAAATGAGCAAAAAATCAAAAAGAATTCTGACATAAGCAATTTAATGATGAAAGATAAGAACAGACCTCAAACCCTGAGAATCCTAAAGGCAAACCAGCTTCAAATGAAACCCCAATGACATTAACACAAAAGTTGGGCCTGATTTCACAAAACTCTCTTGGAAGAATTCAAAAAGAATCTTACAAGAGAGTTAGAGAAAAAATGGGAAAAGAAAATGAGATTTTGCAAGAACATGTGGAAAAGGAAAACCAGAAATTATCTGAAAACTCCTTAAAATAGACTTGATGAAATGGAAAAAGAATATATACTCCTTACAAAATTTATATGAAAAAGAAACCAATTCATTGAAAAACAAAATCTGTAAAATGGAAAAATTGCAATGAACAAAACAAATGCAAATGGAGATAAAAAAGGAAAATAATTCACTAAAAATTAGAATTGAACAAATGGAAGTGAATGAATCAATGAGACATCAAGAATCAGCCAAACAGAATTTTGAAAATGAAAAATAAAGAAGAAAATGTAAAATACCTCATTGGAAAAACAACTGACCTTGCTGACGAATGTTGGAGGGGAGATGTAAAAACTGGGACACTAATACATTGTTGGTGGAAATGTGAACAGATCCAGCCATTCTAGAGAGAAATTTGGAACTATGTTCAAAAGTTATCAAACTGTGCATACTCTTTAATCCAGCAGTGTTTCTATTGGGTTTATAACCCAAAGAGATATTAAGGGAAGGAAAAGGACCTAAATGTGCAAAAATGTTTGGAGCAAGAAACTGGAAACTGAGTGGATATTGAATAAGGTATGATATATGAATGTTATGGAACATTATTATTCTATAAGAAACAATCAGGAGGATGATTTTAGAGAGGCCTGGAGAGACTTACATGAATTGATGCTAAGGGAAATGAACAGAACCAAGAGATCATTGTACATGGCAACATCAATTTTATGTGATGATCAATTCTGATGAACATGACTCTTTCCCAGCAGTGAGATGATTGATGCCAGTTCCAATGATTTTGCAAATAAAAGATATATCTCGCCCAGAAAAAGGACTGTGAGAACTGAATGTGGATCACAACATAGCATTCTCACTCTTTTTGTTGTTGTTTACTTGCATTTTGTTTTATTACTCATTTTCTTTCCTTTTTGATCTAATTTTTCTTGTGCAGCAAGAGAATTGCATAAATATATTTATATATATTGGATTTAACATACATTAACATATATTGCTCAACATTTAATGTTGGGGGTGGGGAGAAGGATGGGAAAATCTGAAACACAAGGCTATGCAAGGGCCAATGTTGAAAAATTATCTGTGCATATTTTGAAAATAAAAAGCTTTCAAAAGACAAAAGAAAGAAAAATAGTATCTTCATGATCTAAAGTTAAGAAAATGATTGATTTTTCATACATATACAAAATATTAGAGACAAAATTGAAATCTTCTGTGAGCAAAATTTAATATATTTTGAAATGTCTCTGTCACATTTAGAAAAAAATATTGCAATAATAACCAACATTCAGGCATCAGAAGGCAATAAAATATATCAAATGCTTGAAAATATAAAAACTAATAATTATAAATATTTAAAATGTGAAATGTTAAGCTGGAACTAAAAGTATCAGTCTGTCCAAGCAAAAGTAAGGTGAAAGATGTGAAAATTCTTTAAGTCTGCCATCTTCTGTGTAAATCCCTCAACGTTTTCACTAATTTTAAAATCTACTTAACTCTTAAATCTCTCTCCAACTTTTTATATTTTCAACTGTTGTCCCACATATTTCCTCTGATGTTTTCCACAATACAAAAACACAACAGCAAGAATTCCTACCGTGCATCAAGGCAATGAAAACTTTTGATGGAAAAGGGAAAAAAAAAGACTGATAATTATGAAAATGATGATGATGACAGTTTCTTTATATATCTCTAGGAATTAATGGAAAGTCACCTTCAATTGCAAATAGTTGCTTTGAGCTGTGTAAACCTAATTATCTGTAGTCTCAGGTGGCTGATTACTCAATTATCTTCATTGTTAAAAAAAAAAAAAAGATAAAATAAAAGAAACACAGCTCCATATTATAGTGAAATTTCTTCACTTTCATGATCCTCTTATTATCACAAATAATACCAACAAACTCAAATTGATGTTTTCTAAGAATAGGTTTTTTTCTTTTCATTTTAACCTTGTGTATTCTTGCTATCTGTTCTCAAATCTTCTTTTTAAATTCTTATGCCTTATTCATAGCAGTGTTCTGACAATTTATATTGTTCTCCACAAAATTTCTGAGAAAGTGACATGTTCATATAAAGAAAGCAATAATATACCAAATGCTACACACTGATATTATATAAAGGAGTCTCATATATCCTAACTGACTCTGCTTATACACTACAGAAGAATAGGATATGCAACTTAAGGAACATTTAAATCTATGTAAAACTGTTCTAATAATGAATATACGATGTTTAAACTATCCTGAATTAGCCCTTTAGTTATGTGGCAATTAAACTAAAATAGTTTGCCCACAAGTTATGCATATTATTAAGTAAAATATAGTTATTATAATTTGTCTTATTCTTAATAACACTCTTCTATCCCTACTCTCTTGCCAAATGTTTAATGATCCTAGAGGGAACACATGGAATGTTTTATCCTCATGCTCTCATTTATGACTGAAAGACATTCCTTATTCTCTTGGGGTCAGAGGTGAAGTTATTCTCCATGTTCCTTCTGACCTTATGCCTTCCTTAGCAAGAGACTGTTAACTGCTATATTTATGCTAAATTACGTGATGATTCTAATCCATTTCACTAAATGGAAGATCTTTGAGTAATAATATTTATCGATGACCTAAGAATAAACATATTTAGTAACAATTTCATGGTATTTAAGTTTAATCAAAAATAAATATAATTATAAGACCGTTACATGTATTTTCTATTTACATAGCTGTCTACTCCAATTATTTCAGCTTATTTAACATGGTCCAAAAGCTTTAACACTTTGAAATAAAAAAAATAAGGTTTGACTAATTGTTTTAAACTTTTTTGATACTTGCAAGTTATATGCTTAAAGTCAGAAGATTGTACCATGTCTTTAAATTTTTTTTTGTTATATTGTAATGTTCTCTTGTTGGGTTTTCTTTGGGGTCTCTGGGAGCAGCCTTCATTTCAGTTCAGTAATCACTACATGAGTAGTCTGGAGTTAAAGTACAAATCCTTTATTATCTCCTTCAAAGTCTTGTCTCTTTTCCTGGGGCCTGGTTAGCTTTCTTAGAGGTCTATTTCTCTCGTTGGTTCCGAGAGTTTGAGCTCCTACTGCCAGTCCTTTGTGTTCTCTGCCTCTGACAGCTTCTTGAGATCCTCCAGAATGTGTCTTGGTTTGTGTGGGGGAAGTAGGAGGACTATCACCACCATCTCTGTCTTCTAGTTCTGATTCTAGCTGTTTGTCCAAGCTTATATGTTCTGTTATCAAAGGTGTGAATCTTGTACCACTATAGTAAATATTAAATACATATACTGAACTAGAGAATGCTAAACAACCATTGTCTCTATCAATTCAACTGACTTAGCACCTTGTTTCAAGTTCTGGCCCATACTATTATATAGCACAATTACAACTATAAAAAGATAACTAAGTAATAGGAAACTTAAATCAAATGCATTAAATATTTTTTCTTGGGGAGGAGCCAAGATGGAAAGGACACACACTTCATTCTGAGCTCCCCTATTATGCTCACTATTGATTGCAAAATTCAGCTTCTGAAATAGAGCTTGACTGTTAGGATCCATGAATGTTGGGAATACAACAAATTATCAGCAGAAGATAATTTTGAAGATTACCAAAAAAGGTCTATTTTGATCAGGAACAGAAGGAGACCAGCACAGGGAGGGAGGCAGAACAAGGAGCCTAGCTCATGCTGAGAAAATTTGGGGTGGGGTGCAGTCTCCACAGGTGGAAGAATTTGTGGGGAGGACTCTACCACAGTGTTGGCTACAGCACTTTGGTTGTGGAGTGATGGATCAGGAGAGAGGTTATATGGGCCCAGAAGGTAGAGAGTATGCCAAAGCACTGAAGTCTCACAGGACCTGTCCACACACACCTAGCACAATCACAGCACAGCCACTCTTCAAAGCACAGCCACTCTTTGCAGTGCAGCCACTCTTTGCAGTCTGTTCTCAGCACAACCACTGTTCACAGCACAGCCACTGTTCATCCCTGGTCTATAGAAAAAGCTTGGAATCTCCTTGCCCTAAAGGCAGATCCCAATTTTTAAAAAAATTAAAAAAAAAAAAAAAAGCAAAGCGGGTTCTAACTATAGACAACTTCTATAGTGAAAGAGAACCTATTTCCAACCCTGAGGAGACTAATAGCAGACAGTCTCCAGACGATGCCCCAAAGAGGGACATAACCTGGTCCCCACTGCACAAGACTCTCTGAGAAATAATTTAAAAAGGATCTTAAAAGAGAACTACAGAAGAATGGGAAAAGGAAAAGAAAGCTCTGTAAAAGAGTATGGAAAAGGCATATAACTCATTAAAAGATAGGAAGGAAAAAAAGAAAACTCCCTGAAATGTGAAATGGAAAAGGTAAAGAATTCCCAGGAAAGCAGAATGTGTGAATTGGAAAAAGAAAAAAAAATCATTAAAAGTTGTGAAATAGAAAAAAAATCCATAGAAAAAAACAACAAATTAAAAAACCCAATTGGACATATACAAAAGAAGTAAAAAAGTAAATGGAGACAATAACTCATTAAAAATAATAATTGAACAAATGGAAATGAATGATTTGATGAAACATCAAGAATCAGTCAAGCAAAACCAAAAAAAATGAAAAAAAAAATAGAAAAAATGTTAAATATCTACTTGGAAAAACAACACACTTGGAAATAGATCTAGGAGAAATAATCTAAGGGTTATTGGACACCCTGAAAATCATGATGAAAAAAAGAGCCAGCTACCATTTTTCAGGACATCATCCAAAGGAATTGCCCAGATGTCATAAAATCAGAAGGTATTTGAAAGCCATTGGAAGAATTCATTGAACATCTCCTAAAAGAGATTCCAAAATTAAAACTCCAAGGAATATTGCGGCTAAATTTCAGAACTATCAGACTAAGGAAAAATATTACAAGCAGCCAGAAAAAAAAATCAAATAGCAAAGAGCCACAATAAAGATCACTCAGGATTTAGCAGGTTCCACATTAAAAGATCAAAGAATCTGGTATTCTAAAAGGCAAAGGAACTTGGAATACAGCCAAGAATAAACTACCCAACTAAGCTGAACACTTTCTTCCAGGGGAGAAGATGGACATTCAAGAAAACAGGTGAATTTCATTTCTTTCTGATGAAAAAACCAGAGCTAAACAAAAAACCTGACCTCCAAATATAGGAGCCAAGAGAAGCAGAAAAAGATAAAAAAAACTCTTGAGAACTGTATTTTTATTGTGGGCATACACAGAGAGCACATGTATAATTTGATTTTACTATTATAATATAAAAAAATCAATTAGAAGTGAAAAAGGGATTGCTCAGGAAAAGGGAAAAGTGGAGGTAAAAAGAGGGAAATTACATCTCACAAAGAGGCAAAGGAAAGCAATTGTATCTGAGGGAATGAAGGGAGGGGGAGGAACACTGTGTGAACCTTACTCTCATCAGATTTGGCTCAAAGAGAAAATATTAAACACATTTGGTTTACAGAGAAACTTCTCTTACTTTATTGAAAAGTAGGAGGGGAAAAGCTAAAAGGGAAAGGGTAAGCTAAATAAAAGGGAATACAGAAATAGTAAGGGAAAAGTATAAGAAAGAGAGATGGATGCTAAGGGGGAAGTAGGGATTCTAAAGAGGGATTGCTGTGTGAGGCAAGAGGTGATCATAAATTTTATACTGGGGAGGAGGGTAAGGCAGAAAGAAAAGAGAAAAGTATAATTTGGGAATAATAAGATGGCAAGAAATACAGAAATAGTACTTTTAACCATAAATGTGAATGGGATGAACTCTCCCACAAAGCAGAGGCAGGTAGTAGAATGGATCAATAGCCACAATCCTACATTTTGTTATTTACAGAAAACACATTTAAAGCAGGGTGGTACATACAGAGTAAAGGTAAAAGGCTGGAGCAGAATCTATTATGCTTCAGGTGAAGTCAAAAAAGCAAGGGTAGCTATCCTTATCTCAGATAAAGCAAAAGCAAAAATTGATCTAATTACTATTTCTGCTTAAGGGTAATATAGATAATGAAGCTAAATCAATACTAAATATATATGCACCAAGTGGTATAGCAACTAAATTCCTAAAGGAGAAGTTAAGAGATCTGCAAGAAGAAATAGACAGCAAAACTATAATACTAGATCTCAACCTTGTACTCTCAGCATTAGATACATCAAACCGCAAAACAAATAAGAAAGAAGTTAAAGAGGTAAATAGAATATTAGAAAAGTTAGATATGATAGATTTTTGGAGAAAACTGAATGGAGACTGAAAGGAGTATATTTTTTTCTCAGCAGTTCATGGAACCTATACAAAATTTGATCATATATTAGGACATAAAGACCTCAAAATCAAATGCAGAAAGGCAAAAATAATAAATGCATTCTTTTTGATCATGATGCAATAAAAACTACATTCAATAAAAAGTTAGGGGAAAATAGACCAGAAAGTAATTGGTATGATGAAAGCAGAAAAAAGAAAATTATAGACCAATCTCCCTAATTAATATTGATGCAAAAATCTTAGATAAAGTTTTAGTAAAACGACTATAGAAAATCATGACCAGAATTATACACTGTGACCAAGTAGGATTAGTACCAGGAATGCAGGGCTGGTTCCATATTAGGAAAACAATTTGGAACTAGCATAATTCACATATCAATAACCAAATTAACAAAAAACATATGATCATCTCAATAGATGCAGAAAAAGCATTTGATAACACTAGGGAATATAGGAATAATTGGACTTTTCCTTAAAATATTCAGTAGTATCTATTTAAAAGCATTAGTAAGCACTCTATGTAATGGGGATAAACTGAAACCATTGCCAATGAGATCAGTGCAACAAGGTTGCCCACTATCACCATTACTATTCAATATTGAATTAGAAATGCTAGTTTTGGCAATAAGAGATGAAAGGAATTAGAGTAGATAATGAGGAAATCAAATTATGACTCTTTGCAGATGATATGATGGTATACTTAGAGAACCCCAGAGAATCTACTAAAAAGCTGTTAGAAATAATCCACAATTTTAGCAAAGTTGCAGGACACAAAATAAATCCACATAAATCATCAGCATTTTTATACATCATTAAAAAAATCCAACAGCAAGAGATACAAAGAGAAATTCCATTTAAAATAACTGCCAATAGTATAAAATATTTGCGTATCTGTCTCCCAAGGGAAAGTCAGGAACTATATGAGCAAAGCTAAAAAATATTTTCCACACAAATAAAGTCAGATCTAAACAAATGGAAAAATATTAAGTGTCGAATGAATATAATAAAGATGACAATACTCCCCAAATTGATCTATTTATTTAGTGCTATACCAAACTCCCAAGAAACTATTTTACTGACCTAGAAAAAATAACAAAAAAATTCATTTGGAAGAAGTAAAGGTCAAGAATTTCAAGGGAACTCATGAAAAAAAAATCAAATGAAGATGGCCTAGCTGTTCCAGATTGAAAACTATATTATAAAGCAGCGGCCATCAAAATCATTTGGTAGACTAGCTGATCAGCGTAATAACTATAATAATCTAGTTTTTGAGAAACCCAAAGACTTCAGTTTTGGGGATAAGAATTCAATGTTTGATAAAAACTGCTGGTAAATTATCACAAAAACTAGGCATTAACCCACTCTTAACACTGTACACCAAGACAAGTTCAAAATGATCCACATATAAAGAATAGATTATAAATAAATTATAAGAACATAAGATAGTTTACCTCTCAGACCTGTGGAGGAAGAAATAATTTGTGACCAAAGGAGAACTAGAGATCATTTTAGATCACAAAATAGAAAATTTTGATTATAATTGAGTTTAAAAGTTTTTGTATAAACAAAACTATTGAAGACAAAATTAGAAGGGAAGCAATAAAGTGGGAAAACATTTTTACAAAGATTCTGATGAAGGCCTCATTTCCAAAATATATAGAGAATTGAATCTAATTTATAAGAAACCAAGCCATTCTCCAGTTGATAATTGGCCAAAGGATATGAACAGATGATTTTTAGATGAAGAAATTGAAACTATTTCTAGTCATGTGAAAAGGTGCTCTAAATCATTATTGATCAGAGAAACACAAATTAAGACAACTCTGAAATACAATTACACACCTCTCAGATTGGCTAAGATGACAGGAAAATAAATGATGAATTTTGGAGGTGATGTGGGAAAACTGGGACACTGATACATTATTGGTGGAGTTGTGAACAGATCCAACCATTCTGGAGAGCAATTTGGAACTATGCTCAAGAAGTTATCCAACTGTGCATATTCTTTGACCCAGTAATGTTACTGGTGGGCTTATATCCTTTCAAAGAAAGGAAAGGGACCCACATGTGCAAAAAATGTTTGTGACAGCCCTTTTTGTAGTAGCTCAAAACTTGAAACTGAATGGATGCTTATCAGTTGGAGAATCGCTGAATAAGTTATGGTATATGAATGTTATGAAATATTATTATTCTGTAAGAAACGACCAGCCGGATGATTTCAGAGAGGCCTGGAGGGATAAACTTACGTGAACTGATGTTAAGTGAAATGAATAGAACCAGGAGATTATTATACACTTCAACAAAAATAATATATGCTGATCAATTCTGATAGATGCAGCTCTTTTCAAAAATGAGATGATTCAAACCACTTCCAAGTGTTCAGTAATGAAGAGAATCAGCTACACCCAGAGAGAGAAATATGGGAAATGAGTATGGACCAGAACATAACATTTCCACTCTTTCTGTTGTTTGCTTGCATTTTTAATTTTCTCTCTCAGTTTTTTTTTTTTTTTACTTTCTTTCTGTATCCAATTTTTCTTGCGCAGCAAGATGACTGTGTAAATATATACATATATATTATATTTAACATATGTAACATGTATTGGAGTACCTGCCATCTAGGGGAAGGGGAGTTCAAACAGAAGGTTTTACAAGGGTCAATGTTGAAAAATTACTCATGCATATGTTTGTAAATAAAAAGCTACAATAAAAATATTTTTTTTTCTAAGAAGGACTTTTGGTAAAGATTTATACTTGCTGAATAGTTAACTGTAATTATAATTGCAATCAATTAAGAAGGGATGTTTTTAATAGAGAAAAATTTTGTGAAAATTGGCAATGTACTGCTATCCTATAATTATGAAAAGTGCAAAATAGATGATCTCATGAAGGTAAAAATCTCCAGCCTCACCATCCCTTAAAAAAGGGACATTGTATGTAATAAAATCACATAGAAAGTAGAGAAGTTTTCTATGCCATGCAAAGATTTATTTAATTGGGAACTAGATACTTAAAATATAAATACATTGGGAGATTATCTGCAGAGATCTGTCATTCCATTTTATTGAATTAACATCTACTCTACATAATTACTTTTGATGTTGACATTTAAGCAATTAAATATTGATGACCAGCATTCCTGACTGATCATTTCCAACTTTATGGACTTTTCAACTCCCTCTATTTGTCTGGCATAGAGGCCTTTCTCCAATGTTCTCTCTAAAATGTAATGTTCTTTGTTGAGGTTTTCTTGGGGATTCTGGAGTTAGCATTCATTTCAGTTCAGTAATCATCACAAGTACAGCCAGATATTAAAGTCCAAATCCTTTATTATATTTTTCAAAGTCTTGTTTCTTTTCCTTGGGCTTGGTTAGCTTTCTTAGACTCCAGATCCTTTATTATCTCCTTCCTGGGGCTGGGAAGTCAGGCCTTGGTCTTAGTGTGGGAAGTAAAGAAATCCAAACCAGCCAACAGGAAGATCGAAGATAGAATTGAATTTCTCCCCTTGCTTCTGAGAGCTTAAGCTCCTGCTGCCAGTTTTTTGCCTTCTCTCCAAATGTCTCTGAATCTCCCTGGCTGAGGCTTCTAGCTTATGTGCTCCACACAGAGTACAAACCAATCATTTGGTTTCCTCCATTAAATATTTTACATTATTTTGGCAAGCTATTATTTAAATACCTTATGACTTCTTTTGACATTTATCACATTTGACTTCATGATATAATTTTATTTCTACATGTCCTAATGAATTACTAGACTGTCAAATTATAGAAGTCTTTGTATTCCTCACATGAAATCATCATATATTTGTTTATGTGTGCATATATATGAATTATTGAGGTAGAAACATAATCTACTTGTTTTCCTTCCAGGAAAAACTACTTAATTAATTCTCCCCTCTAAAAAGTGGATAAACTCAAGACTTTATAGCTTCAAAGCAGTTGAGATTGAGATGTTGCCATTTCCAAATTTCATAAGATCCTGTCATATAAGTTGGGCTATGTATTTCCTAACAGGTAACTTAAACTGTTGTGGTCAAGTCCAGCAAATGAGCAATCAGTGCTCCTCAGACTTGATAAATGTCAAAGATATGAGTGAACATACCCTGCTGGTCAGACAGGTTTTTTTATGAGATGATAGAAGTTTCATTTACCTGAATTGCAGCTATCTTGACAAGTAACCTTTACATACTGTTAAACTTCTTTTTCTTAAGTGTTAGATTTTCCAAAAGCTTTATTTAATTCTGGTCCTTATATCTGAAGTACTGGAATATTCTAAGTCAGAGCTAGCTCAAAGATTACATAATTAAATAAATTTCCAATTACTTATTTTAAATCATTATTTTAATATTTTCTTTTTTTATTAATTTTATAATTATACATTTTTGACAGTATATATGCATGAGTAATTTTTTTATAACATTATACCTTGTATTCATTTTTCCAGATTTTCCCCTCCCTCTCTTTACTCCCTCCCCTACATGACAGGCAATCTCATACATTTTACATGTGTTACAGTATAACCAAGATATAATATATGTGTGTAAATACATTTTTCTTGTTGCACATTAAGTATTGGATTCCGAAGGTATTAGTAACTTGGGTAGATAGACAGTAGTGTTAATATTTTACATTCAATTCCCAGTGTTCCTTCTCTGGGTGTAGTTGTTTCTGTCCATTGTTGATCAACTGGAAGGGAGTTGGATCTTCTTTATGTTGAAGATATCCACTTCCATCAGAATACATCTTCATACAGTATTGTTGTTGAAGTGTATAGTGATCTTCTGGTTCTGCTCATTTCACTCGGCATCATTTCATGCAAGTCTCTCCAAGCCTTTCTGAATTCATCCTGCTGGTCATTTCTTACAGAGCAATAATATTCCATAGCTTTCATATACCATAATTTACCCAACCATTCTCCAATTGATGGACATCCATTTATCTTCCAGTATCTAGCCACTACGAAAAGAGCTGCTACAAACATTTTGGCACACACAGGTCCCTTTCCCCTCTTTAGTATTTCCTTGGAATATAAGCCCAATAGTAGCACTGCTAAATCAAAGGGTTTGATAACATTTTGGGCATAGTTCCAGATTGCTCTCCAAAATGGTCAGATTCTTTCACAACTCCACCATCAATGCATCAGTGTCCCAGTTTTCCCACAGCCCCTCCAACATTCATCATTATTTGTTCCTGTCATCTTAGCCAATCTGACAGGTGTGTAGTGATATCTCAGAGTTGTCTTAATTTGCATTTCTCTGATCAGTAGTGATTTGGAACACTTTCATATGAGTGGATATAGTTTCAATTTCATTATCTGAGAATTGTCTGTTCATATCCTTTGACCAATTATCAATTGGAGAATGGTTTAATTTCTTATAAATTAGGATCAATTCTCTATATATTTTGGAAATGAGAACTTTATCAGAACCTTTAACTATAAAAATATTTTCCCAATTTGTTACTTCCCTTCTAATCTTGTTTGAATTAGTATTGTTTGTACAGAAACTTTTTAGTTTGATGTAATCAAAATCTTCTATTTTTTGATCAGTAATGATCTCTAGTTCTTCTCTAGTCATAAATTCGTTCCTCCTCTACAGGTCTGAGAGGTAGACTATTCTATCTCTAATCTATTTGTGATCTCATTCTTAATGCCTAAATCATGGACCCATTTTGATCTTATATTGGTATATGGTGTTAAGTGTGGGTCCATATCTAATTTCTGCCATACTAATTTCCAGTTTTCCCAACAGTTTTTTTCAAATAATGCATTTTTATCCCTAATGTTGGTATCTTTGGGTTTATCAAACACTAGATTGCTATAGTGGTACCCTTTTTTGTCCTTTGTACCTAATCTGTTCCAGTGATCAACTGGTCTATTTCTTAGCCAATACCAAATGGTTTTGGTGACTGCTGCTATATAATACAATTTTAGATCAGATATACCTAGACCACCTTCATCTGACTTTTTTTTTTCATTAATTCCCTTGAAATTCTCGACATTTTATTTTTCCATATGAACTTTGTTGGTATTTTTTCTAGGTCACTAAAATAGTTTCTTGGGAGTCTGATTGGTATAGCACTAAATAAATAGATTAGTTTGGGGAGTATTTTCATCTTTATTATATTCACTTGGCCTATCCACAAGCATTGGATGTCTTTCCAATTATTTCAATCTGACTTTATTTTTGTGGCAAGTGTTTTGTAATTTTGCTCATATAATTCCTGACTTTTCTTTGGTAGATGGATTCCCAAATATTTTATACTCTCAACATTTGTTTGGAATAGAATTTCTCTTTGTAATTCTTGCTGTTGTGTTTTGTTGGTGATGTATAAAAATGCTGAGGATTTATGTGGATTTATTTTTTGTCCAGCAACTTTGCTAAAGTTGTGAATTATTTCTAATAACTTTTTATTAGAATCTCTGGGGTTTGCTAAGTGTATCATCATATCATCTGCAAAGAGTGACACTTTGTTTTCCTCATTACCTAATACAATATTGAATAGTAATGGTGATAGTGGGCAACCTTGTTTCACTCCTGATCTTACTGGGAAAGGTTCTAGTTTATCTCCATTGTATATTATGCTTACTGATGGTCGTAAATATATGCTACTGATTATTCTAAGGAATAGTCCATTTATTCCTATAATCTCAAGCATTTTTAGTAGGAATGGATGTTGGATTTTATCAAATGCTTTTTCTGCATCTATTGCGATGATCATATGCTTTTTATTAATTTGATTATTAATATGGTCAATTATACTAATAGTTTTCCTAATATTAAACCAGCCCTGCATTCCTGGTATAAATCCTACTTGATTATAGTGTATTATCCTGGGGATGATTTTCTGAAGTCTTTTTGCTAATATCTTATTTAAGATTTTAGCATCAATATTCATTAAGGAAATTGGTCTATAGTTTACTTTTTTTTGATCTACCTGGTTTAGGTATCAGTACCATGTCTGTGTCATAAAATGACTTTGGCAGGACTCCTTCATCCCCTATTTTTTCAAATAGTTTATATAACATTGGGGCTAGTTGTTCTTTAAATGTTTGGTAGAATTCACATGGAAATCCATCTGTTCCTGGGGATTTTTTCCTGGGGAGTTGATTAATAGCTTGTTCTATTTCTTTTTCTGAAATGGGAGTATTTAAGCAATTTATCTCCTCCTCTGTTAATCTAGGAAGCCTATATTTTTGGAAGAAGTCATCCATTTCACTTAAGTTATCAAATTTATTGGCATAAAGTTGGGCAAAGTAACTCATTATTTCTCTAATTTCCTCTTCATTGGTGGAAAGGTCCCCCTTTTCATTTGTAAGACTAACAATTTGATTTTCCTCTTTCCTTTTTCTGATCAGATTTACCAAAGGTTTATCTATTTTATTGGCTTTTTCATAAAAACAACTCTTGGTTTTATTTATTAATTCAATAGTGTTTTTACTTTCAATATTATTGATTTCTCCTTTTAATTTTAGTATTTCAAGTTTAGGTTTTGGTTGGGGGTTTTTAATTTGGTCTTTTTCTAGCTTTTTAAGTTGCAGGCCCAATTGATTAATCTTCTCTTTCTCTATTTTATTTAAATAAGCCTCTAAAGATATAAAATTTCCCCTTATTACCACGTTAGCTGCATACCACAGATTTTGGTATGATGTTTCATCATTGTCATTATCTTGGGTGAAATTATTAATTGTTTCTATAATTTGCTGTTTCACCCAGTCATTCTTTAAGATGTATTATTCAGTTTCCAATTACTTTTTGGTCTATTTGCCCCTAACTTCTTATTGAATGTAGTTTTTATTGCATTGTGATCTGTGAAGAAGGCATTTATTATTTCTGCCTTCCTGTATTTAATTTTGAGATCTTTATGTCCTAATATATGATCTATTTTTGCATAGGTTCCATGGACTGCTGAGAAGAAAGTATATTCCTTTCTATCACCATTCAGTTTTCTCCAAAGGTCTTTCTAATGTTCTATTTACTTTTTAAATTTCTTTCTTATTTGTTTTGTGGTTTGATTTGTCTAAATCTGAGAGTGCAAGGTTGAGATCTCCCACTATTATAGTTTTACTGTCTATTTCTTCTTGCAACTCTCTTAACTTTTCCTTTAGAAAGATAGATGCTATACCACTTGGTGCATATATGTTTAGTATTGATATGGCTTCATTGTTTATGCTACCTTTTAGCAGGATATAGTTTCCTTCCTTATCTTTTTTAATTAGATCAATTTCTGCTTTTGCTGAGATAAAGATGGCTACCCATGCTTTTTTGGCTTTACCTGAAGCATAATAGATTCTGCTCCAAACTTTTACCTTTACTCTGTATGTATCTCCCTGCTTTAAGTGTGTTTCTTGTAAACAACATATTGTAGGGTTCTGACTTTTGATTCAGTCTGCTATCCATCTCCGTTTGATGGGAGAGTTCATCCCATTCACATTTACAATTAAAATTACTAATTCTGTATTTCCTGCCATCATATTATCCCCAGATTATGCTTTTTTTCCCTTGACCCCCCTGAACCTCTTCCCCAATATTTAATTTATAGGCCCCACTTGTGATGTGCAGCCCTCCCTTTTTAGTATCCCTCCCCCCTCCTTCCAAGTCCCTTCCCTTATTCCCCTTTTCCTTTTCCCTTTTCCTCTCCCCCCTTTTAATGAGGTGAGAAAGAATTCTCTGAAAAACGAATATGTCAATTATTTACTCTTTGAGCCTCTTCTGATGAGAGTAAGATTCACACAATGTTTCTCCCCCTCTCCAAATTCTCCCAGATGTGGTAAATTTTCTATACCTCTTCCTGGGATGTAGCTTCTTTTTTTTCATCACTCTTTCCCCATTTTCTGATACTACCCCCCTTCCCTTTACTACTCCCCCTTTTTTATATCAGCAAAATCATATTATCCATGCGGACTTTCTATATATCCACAACAGAGATACAGTTCTCAAGAGTTCTTTTTATCTTTTTCTGTTTCTCTTCAGTCTTGTGGATGTAGATCAAATTTTTTGTTTGTCTGGTTTTTTTCTTAAAAACAAATGGAATTCCTCTGTTTCATTAAATGACCATCTTCTTCCATGGAAGAAAATGCTAAACTTAGCTGGATAGTTTATTCTTGGTTGCAATCCTTGATCTTTTGCCTTTTGGAATATCAGGTTCCAGGCCCTTCGATCTTTTAATGTGGAGGCAGCCAGATCTTGAGTGACCCTTATTTTTCCCTCTAGCTGCTTACAATATTTTTTCCTTTGTTTGGTAGTTCTGCAGCTTAGCCACAATGTTCAGTGGAGTTCTTTTTCAGAAGGTGTTCGATGAATTCTTTCAACGCCTATTTTCCCTTCTGTTTCTATTATCTCTGGACACTTCTCTTTGATGGTTTCCTGTAAAATAGAATCTAGGCTCTTTTTTTGGTCATAGTTTTCGGGAAGTCCAATGATCCTCAGATTATCTTTCCTAGATCTATTTTCCAGGTCTATAGATTTTCCCAGTAATATTTGACGTTATTCTCCAGCTTTTCATTTTTTTTTTTTTTTGGTTTTGTTTGACTGATTCTTGGGTTCTCAACGAATCCTTCATTTCTATTTGTTCCTTCCTGATTTTTAATGAGTTATTTTCTTCATTCACACTTTTTAGTTCTTTTTGTACATGCCCAATTGAGTTTTTAAATGAATTATTTTGCTCTATTGAATTTTTTTCCATTTCCCTAATTTTTTTTTTTTTGGAGAGTTATTTTTCCAATTCAGAAATCCTACTTTCTTGGGACTTTTTTATCTTTTCCAATTCAGAAATCCTACTTTCGTGTGATTTTTTTTAACCTTTTCTAATTCACAAATTTTGTTGCCCTGCATCTCCTGTGAATTCTTTATTTTTTCCAACTCAAATTTCAGGACATTGTTATTCTCTAGCAAAGCTTCTCTTTCCTTTTCCCATTTTTCTTCAAACTTTTAACTTTTTAATAGTTTCTTCTAGGAGAGTGTTATGTGATGGGAGGCAGGTATCGTTCCCCTTTAGAGTGTTATCTGCTGACTCTCTGCTGTTAACTTCCTCGGGGTTGGATACATGCTCTTTCTCTCTGTAGAATGAATCAATAGTTCTCTTCAGCTTTTTACTCATTGTTAAAAATCGTTTGGGGTCTGCCCTTGGGGTAAGAAGTTTATTAATTTACTTATTTACCAGCTTCCTCCCAGACCAGATGGATGCAGCGGCTCCTGTGCCTGAGCTAGGAGAAAGCTCTGGGAGAGAGTTCCCCTCCCCCCTCCCTGGAAATGCCTCAGAGGTGATACTGCTGAGCTGTGAGGGTTGCCCAGTGAAGGACCCTGCTGTGTGTCCTAGAGACTTCCCTGAGGTTTAAGACTGAACAGTAAAAGCGACACAAACCTCGGCCAATGGATCCTGTGGGGCATGGATATCAGCAGTTGATGTGAAAAGCCCCTGCACTCAAACTGGAAATGTCTGCCTGGAAACCTTGGTCCCTACTTCAAAGGTTCTGCTTCTCTGGGAATTCCGTGGTTGCTAGAGTTCCCCAGCCTCAGGCCAGGCCTGGCCCTATGTGGATTAGATGTTGCCTCGGGCTGTGTACCCACTGTTCAAACTCTTAACTACCCCAAGGTGAAGCCCCAGACAGCAGAAGGCAGCTTCACAGCCGTGCCTAGATAGATCTGTTAGGTCACTTCCAGATTGGGGTGGTTCTAGGATCTAGCTTTATATTTTAAAGTGGCTTGATTTCTCTTCTGAACTGCTGTTTTATAAGCAGAGAAGAGCTAACAGCCTATGTAAGATTCCTCTATCTCAGGGGCTTCTCTGATCCCAGAATTCTCCCCAGCCTGATCCGCACAGTGTGCTAGTACCTAACCGTCTGTGCTGGCCTTTTTTCTTCCTCCCCTTGGAACTGACCTTTTCTGTAGAGACTCCAGATTCTCTTCAGCTGGTATGTTGTGCTTCTAATCCTTGTGGTTTCTATCAGCCCAGTGTTATTTTTGAGGCTGATTTAACTAACTGGTAATGAGGGAAAAGGAGCTTACCAATTTGCGTGTATCTTCTCTGCCATCTTGGCTCTGCCCTGATTTTAATCTTTTCATTCTTATTAGGGATGTGTTCATAAAATAAAATCAGATGTAAAACTATTCTAATATTCCTTTGGCAGGACTTGGGCACTAAAGATGAGAATGTTAATGGTAAAGTTGTCTCCTGCAGCATGGTGATGGCCAGCAACAGTTACAT